>NW_025335942.1:8625155-8676820 GCF_004798865.1 Varanus komodoensis
GCCGCCTACACGAGGGGTAAGCCGCCCGCCGCCCGCCGCCCGCCCCCGCTGGCTGCTCCGCCGCGCCGCGCCGCGCCGCGCCTCGGGCCGCCTCGTCGCCCCCTCACCGCTTTGCGAGGCCTCCCCGCGATCGTCTTGCACATACTCGCCTTGCTTTCCTCGTGACTGCCATTGCGCAGCGGTATTACTCCCTGTTGCATTCATACGCCGCCGATGGATTAGTATTTACGCCCGTAAACTCTCTCTGCAATTTTACAGTCTTCTTGCAAATTCCTTTTATCCGTTCTCAGTAATTTGATTTCAGATGTAATCCAGTTACATTCAGGACACGATCCTATACATGCCAGCTGGAGAGTGCTGGGACTTTTTGCTGCCTGGATCGGATTGTGCAGTTATTCTCCAGTTTATGTCCCGTTCTGTTTTCCTAGCCGTCATCCCCTTTCCAACCTGCATGATGCTGAGAACCGCACTTACTGTTCCTCTTCTTCCTTCTGCCTTCGTTGCTTACTCTTTGCATGCAGTAACCCTCTCTTGCTTCTGAATTTGCTTTTCAATTTGACTGTTTTCTCCACTGTTATCTCAGTCTCACCAGCTCTTGCTACTTCAGCCACATCCTATTCCAGATCTGCTCATTCGGCATAATCTCTCTGTTATATCCCGATCACACTCCTGTTCCCCATTCCAGGCTCACTCTGCGGCTTCTCCTGCTCTTCCTCCCCAGCCTTTAGCAAACGGTCCTTAGACAAGGTTCTGCTTTTCGTTCTTCTGCTGTTGCTTCCACAGAATCCTTTGCTCCTTTTTCTCCGCTGATCTCACCACCTAGCTTTCTGTTTCCATGCTACTTCCTGTCCTCCTTTTCCCCAGCCCAATTCCCTCTTTATCACTTTTTAACAATGAATTTTCTGTCTTTTGCTTCTTTTCTAAGTTGCCATGGCCAGTGTTCTCATTCCTACAAAAAAAAAAAGTAGAAAAGGGGCCATGGAGGGGTCAAACCCAGCCGCCTGCTCAATGCAGAAATCCTGATTTAAAAGTTCCGGCCAGATGGCTGTGCAGCCGCTGCTTGAATACCTCCAGTGACAGAACCTCCCGACTCCCTGGACAGTTGGTTCCATTACTCACTGCTCTGCCCATTAAAAGATGTTCCCTTTTCTTCAGATAATTTATTATCCCCCCTCACCCTCTTTCTTTTCTCTTTGCACCTTTCTCAGCTCGACAAGCCCTGCAATGGCTGTATTTCCGATGATCTTGCAACAAATTATACGTGGTTTATACTCCTTAGATTATAAGGAGTAATCTCCTATAGTTTACTCTTGTAGTTAGGAGTAACCAACTAACCATAGTTAGTTCTTTGGCCTTTAATACTGTATTTGAAAACTGTTTCTTAATAACCAGTAGCCCACTGATTCCAAGTAATAGAATACAAGGAAAATTGCAAAATATAAAATTGGTGAAGAATAGGCCTTCCTCCATTTCCAGCACAAAAGAACAAACAGCAGCAAATTAAAAAGTGCTGTGTACAGGCACACAGGTAGTCAGAAGCCAACATTGAAAGATGACGTGGAAATATTGGCATAAAGACTGGGAGGAGATGCACCTTGTAAGGGTCTAACAAAGTTCTTTGGGGAAGGCAGAACTATATATTCACAGACACATCCTTTCAATAGCAACATGTGCGTGATTACCTGTCGTTAAATGGCAAGGCGGAATGCCATAATTTCTCAGGAGAGGTAATTCACACATCGATAATTAGAACAAGTAATGCTTGAAATACCTGAATCTGATTTACCGCTATATGTAAGCATGTTTTGCTTGTTGCGCAGACCTCTTCCAACAAGGCAAGCTCTTCCACACAGCCGTGGAAAGCTTACTGTTAGCTAAAGAAATAGCCGCAAAGGAACAGGAGGATGACACGGGCGTCTCCGGCTACGTAAGAAGCGTGAAACACGTGATACGAGAGGTCACTGGCGTGAGGGCGCTCGAAAGCGCCGTGCAGCACGAGGCGCTTGGGTATCGCGGCTTAGTGGACTGCGTGGCAGAATATCGGTGAGCAGCTGTGTGTAGGTGACGGTGTGCAAATCCCAACCAAGACGAGGCCTTTTCAAGCCACGTGGAATTAATAGGAGGATGGGCGTGTCCCCCTGAAATCCTGAGACCTAAAGATGCTCAGCCCTAGCCCTGTGTTTTTTGAATTGTGTGGCTCTATTCAGACCTAAGAGAGCTTCCTTCTGGTAATCTTCCCACAAACCTGGGATCTCGGGAAGCAATGGAAGCCCAAAGAGGGGCGTCCGCGAGGCCGCTTGATGCCGAAGCCAGTGGCCCTGAGCGAACCAGGCCTGCAAGGCGGGCCGTCCAGACTAAAGGCGAAGGGGGACCCTGTCTCACTGCTTTCAGGCCATTTGTATGCCGCCCTTCCTTAGATGTCTGCTGTGCACTTGCAGATCTCTTACGCATCTGTTGGAGCTGTTGCGATGGCAAAACAGCACGAGCAAAACAAATCAGTGCAGAAAAATTTGTCGCAGCAGTGCTTGAGGACGTGTGGGAAAGGGCTGGGGGCGGGAAGCATGAATTTCCTACTTCTTCCACAGTCTGGGGCCGTATCCCTACACCGTTTTTCCTGGAGGTAAGTCCCACTGACCTGCAGAAAATGACTTGGGTGCCAGAGCTTCAGAAACGTGTGACGGTTTGGGTGAGAGCTAAGCTCTTTCCAAGACCCGGAGGCAGCGGTGGATGCACGAACTGGCTGCTCTGAGTAAAGTTTCACACAGTGTAAATATCATAATTGTGCTGAAGGGTACAACTCCCCCCGCCCCCGTTCCCCTGCTGAAGAAGATCATCCTTGATAGCTATGTCCCTGAACGATCTGTTGATCTGCAAATTCTGATTGTATTTTCAGCCTGGCCACGCTCCCCTGGGCCTGGGACGGCCTCTTCTTGCTCTTGCTCTCTCCTTGCTCCGGGACTGCTTTCCACAGCCGCCCAAGACGTGGCACCAAGGTGGGAAACGAGGCCGGCTCGCCTGCAGCCGGAGCGGAGCATGGGGCTTGTCCCACAGGTAGAGCAGGCCTGGAGCTGAGCAAGACCGATCCTTACTGCTCCGTGGTGTGCATGGTTTTTGTTGTTTGTGCATGACGGAATTGCATTTTATTCTTGGCCATGCAGGGGTTCGTTATGCTTAATTGACTGGAAGACATCCGAGAAACCAAAGCCGTTTCTCCAGAGTACGTTTGACAGTCCTCTGCAGGTTGTGGCATATGCGGGAGCCCTCAATCATGACAAGAATTACGACTTCCAGGTAAGTCTGGACGTGGGTTTATCTATCTCCTTGGTCGCTGCGGCTCTCTGTGCAGTTAACCAACGTAAAAATTAAGCAAAGCTAAAAAGGCACACACACTAATTTAAAAGAACAAAGCCACAACAGCAACTGCAATTAGAATCATAGAAGAGTAGAGCTGGACGGGGCCAGGCAGCCATCGCGTCCAACGCCTGCTGGTGCAGGACACCCAAGTCATGCCCTCCCACTCAGAGGACTGTCCAGATGCTCTCTGAATGCCTCCAGAGAGGGAGAGCCCACGGCTTCCCCCAGTGGTCCTGCTCTGAGAGAGATCAAATTCTTCCTGTTGTCTCATCTAAATCACCAGGAATTGCTGTAGTTCAGCCTAGAGGCATTGCAGTGGTGCAGCATAAAATGGAATGTTTGTTTGCAAGAAGGAATACAGTGGAATGAAATTTAAAGCGCTCGGGGTTAAAATGCTGGGGACATGAAAGGCCTTCCCGGGCCCGGCCCTGGAAGGGGCAGGCACGGCACAGCGCCCCGGCTGCGCCAACGGGCAGTGCCCCAGGACGCGGCCCCGCAGCCAGTGCGTGTGTCGCGACGGGCAGGGCCTTCCAGCGCGGGTGCCGCCCCTCGGGAGCTTGCGCAGCCGTGAAGAACAGCCGGTTGCGACCACGCGCCTTCCCCTCACCGCTCTCTGGATTCCCGTTCTCAGGTCAACTGCGGCCTCGTGGTGATCGCCTACAAGGACGGCTCTCCCGCGCATTCGCATTACATGGACTCTGCGCTCTGCGACCTGTACTGGGACAAATGGTTACTCCGCTTGGAAGAATATCGAGAGAAAGAGAAGGAGGCTCGTGCCGAGTAAATCGTTTCCTGAAAAGGAAGACCCCTGAATCAGTGGCCGCTTGGTTTACTGGGCTCCCAGCCCGTGCGGTGTTTTATCTTTTATTAAATACGTTTTTATCCTACCCAGTAACAAAGTTTGCAAGGCGTTTTTGCAGGGCGAGCATGCACGCGGGAGCAAGTACCGCATGCCGTCTTCCGGCCCCCCGATGCTCCGTGTCACCTGGCGGGATGCGAGCCCAGCCGGTGGGACGGGGGTCTCGGGGCCGGCATGTTTCGCAACCTGGGCAAATGCGGAAGGGGCACCCGGACGAGCAAGTGGAGCACGAGCTCGACTGGGCCGACTCCACAAACCAGCACTGCATGTGAACATGCCGTGTGCAGGATGCGCGATCCACAGCTGGCCCTGGCCACCCTTCCTCTTTTGGCATGTGAGGTTCGAGCCGCATATTGGAATGCAATTTGATACACATATTCAGGACACCGCTTCGCATTCTAAGGCCGAATATCGATGCAGCCTCCATAAAACTTGCTTAAGACTTCTTCCTAGTACAACCAGGTAGAAAAGGGTTGTCCCCCCCTCCCTTCCCTGCCCTCCAGGACAAATTTCTGCTCTCGGACTTCCAACTTGGTTCTTTCTGCACTGGTTGTGAGAAGGGGCAGAAGCTTCCCTGTTGAAGCCTGAGCGACTGAACCCAGATCTGTGGCTAATAAACAACCCATTCTTTAGCCACTAAACATGTTTTGCCAGCTTATTCATCGATATCTCAGGGTGGTTTTGCTACAGAGGCTGTTACCATGCTCTTCATAAAGATACTTGGTGTAAATTCAAGGCCCGTGTTGACCAACGTTATTCTGTCATAAATTTACGAGCATGGTTAAATTTTATTTCTCAGAGACACGTGAGATGTCTACACCAGGACTGAGGGAATCAGATAAAATTCAGATTGTGGGGCATCCCGCAGTGTGTATTCATCACTGTACGTCATGGAGGATATCGCTTGGGTGGAGAAGAGCAGCAGATGGTTGAGCTGAGCGGGTTTAGGTGCTGATGCCCGTTGGAACTGAACCACATCTCCTGAGTTTCAGAGTCTTGAGCTAAAGGGGGATCCGCAGCCAGCTCTTGGCACGTGCATCCACATGGGACCTGGTGTGGCAAAGGACAGTGCCCAGAAAGTCAATGGCTGCCTCTGGCCCGGTGGGCTGGCATAAGAGTGAGGAAACGAAAACTCTCAAGCCCCTTTACCTATTTTACAGTTTCTTCCACTGCAGCCTCCCTAAGAAATTGGGAAAAACACACGTCGGGGTTGAAGTGCTTTGCCACTACAGTCCAGCGCAGCGCTCCTGTTCCTTCTCGCTTGCGTTGCAGGTCATCTCTGTGGGAGGCGTCAGCTTGTTTTTCAAAACGGCTGCAAGTTTTTTTGAGGTTTTCTTCAGAAAGGCGCTTGCTGGGTGAACGTTACTGACATGTACGTACAAGTCCTCTTGCGTTGGGCCCGTGTACCCACAATCTTCGCACACATACAGTTTATCTCTCCGCTCCTTGTACGCATACTGCTGCTGCACCCCGTGGATCTTTTTGAGGTGTGATTCCAAAGAGCAACGCTGAGTGAAGGCCTTGTTGCAAATCTCACACTTGTAAGGGCGAATTCCTGCAAGGCGACACCGAGTGTGTTAGGAGGCAAACTTTAAGAGGACTTGACCCCCCGAGACACCTTTGTATATCTGTCTTTAGAGATTACAAATGCAAGAGCTATCAAACCCCTGTATACAGTTATAAATTTTATATCTGGGGGGTTCTTGGCGTGGTTACAAAAGCCCCATGCAAGCAATAATTTCAGACCTGTGACAGAGCACCCCATTCCTCTCCTGGCACCCCATTGGGGCAGTAAAGCGGGGGGAAGAGAAGGGGACGGGAAGAGACCTGCCCGCTTTGGATTGCCCCAAGGGAATGTGGCCCCCGGCAGAAGAACTCTCTGCCTGCCCTGCGTCATATCCCTAAGGTAATTACCAAGGTGGTGGAAGGTAATTACCACAGTTTTCTGGAAGAGCAGGGAAATGGCAAGATGCGCTCAGTTTTAGCGGCTTTCTCTCCATCGCTCGTGCTTGAAAAGCAAGTGCTTGAACATTTCTGCTGCAGGAGGAGACGCTGAGTAAGACTGATAGGGAAGAGTTCACTGATGAGATGAAAGCAGCGGAAACCTTGTGGAGAGTGAAGTTAAAGGAAGACGAATACTGAGTGCAGTCAAAGATTCCAGGAAAGTGGATTTTAATAAGCACAGAGCATTAATTAGTATGATTAGATGGCAGGGAAATATCAGAGGAAGAAGGATTCAAGAAGGAGGGGGGTTTCCAGGAAAGGCACACTCAGAAGCTGTCCTGAAGCTGTCCTGATTGGGGCGGGGGGGGGGGGGGGCGTGCAGGAAGAGAAGAAAATGGGGGCACATGACATGCTTGGCAATCCTCTTAAGCGTCCAGCCGCCTCCTCGGCACTTGCTGGGCCTCAATCCGCATGGCCATCTAGAGAAAATGCAGGCACCGGCCATTCAGGTGAAGCAAACGCACCCCTGTCTTCCCCTGGTACGTTCTCGGCACATAACTTCCCGTAAACTCTGCTCGTACCTGTGTGTGTCCTGACGTGTCTCTTCAGGTCAAAGGCATCGTTGAATCCTTTCCCGCAGAAGGTGCACAGGTGTCGCTTCACCTGGCTGTGGCACTTGATGTGGCGGTTAAGCATGCGCTGCAGGCGGAAGCCTTTGCCGCACAGCTCGCAGTGGTGCCCCGAGACGTCCCCGCAGGTGCCGGTGGTGAACTGGGGGGAGGAAATGCCGCAGAGATTTAGGCGCGCAGCCTGTGGCCCGTCCGACGTCACACACAACGAGCGCACGCTAAGGGACATCCGACACACCCTGGGCTGGCCTGGCCAGCGTCCGGAGTGCCGCCTACCAACCCCGGAGCTGGACGAGGTCCCTCCTTTGCAAACCGTTGGGCCGAGCCCTGGAAGGCCCCGATCTGCGGCCAACGGGCGTTCGATTTGGCGGTTCACACATTGCGCATAAACGGACGCGTTCTGGAATACCCCTTGTGCTAATGGGGCCCTTCTGCCTTTTGCAGCCGCAGGAGGATCGTGTCCACATCAAAACATTTAAATCGCTGCAACCCAGAACACTTCTGTTTTCCCCTCATAAAACTGCACTGAAGTTTTTTGTAAGCGTCGTTATAAAAGAAGCAAAACATGGCACCTGCAGCATAAGGGGAAACATGGAAATTAGCCTCACAGAGAAATCTGTCCCTGTCTCTCCAACGAGCGCTCCAGGAGCTCTGGGGGGCTCCCACCGCCAGGCGGTTGCCAGGAAAACAAACCCGCCTGAGCCAAATGAGGTAGTGAAGTGTGAACGGGGCGGCCATCCTCCGCCTGGATATGTCTGTCGCCTATTCTGTGCGATATTGTTTGGAAGGACAGTTTGACCTTTTGCGGTAATGTTTCCAGCACTATTCTCCCCCACCCCCCAGACTTTCTAAAATTGAGTTTTTTTATTTTGGGGAAACTAAACACAAGATTTTTAGGTGAGTAGGGTAACAATGCCCTGGTCCAGAATATGAATTCGGCAGGTGGAGCACCATGGGTTGAAAAATAGGCATTTGCACCTGTAATAAATGGTTCTAGCACTTTGATGAAGAAGCCTCAGTTTTCCAGTCTTTTTTGAGTCTCAGACTTTCAGAGGAACAATTCCCCCAAATCTGGTTATCCAGTTTTGTATTTATAGTCTATAAGAAGATTCCCAATTTTATCCAGTCTAAGGTTGAGCAGCTGCAATCATGATACCAGTTAAGTCTTTAAGTAAACAGTGTTCTTTCTCATCTTTAAAAAGTAAAAGAAGGACAAGAGTCCCCCAATTTTTAATTCATGGTTCAAGTACTTCACATATGATAGAAAGAATAGGCTTTCAAATGTCTACAGCTATTAGATGGACTTGCCCCCTATGCGTCAAGGAATGGATGTGGCCACATCCTTGCCAGCACAGCGGTGACAGAGACTGGTTAAAAATGTGTGTTTTAGTCACCAACTCATTTCCCTCGTTTGTGCCGATTGGTGCAAAGAGGGGCAGCCCAGCCCGGCTGCAGTTGCAATTGGTCTGCGTTACAATTATTGACCCCCCAGTGGATTTCCATAGATGAGTTGAACTTCCACAGAAGGACCCACATGGGCTAGGAACACGTTTTTAGGTACTAGGGAATGCTCTCTCCGCTAGCCAGCACTTTACCAAAATCGAATTTGGGGGGTCTGTAGCCAAGAACCCCCACCCATGTGTCACCGCCAGGCAAGAGTGCTTTGCAGCGCTCAGAAACAACTTGCACCATTCCGCCAGACTTGACTCTCCACCCCGGTTCCGATGCCGCAGGGAGGGTGGCTGACTTTTCAGTTCCCGCACAACACAGACCTTCGGCAGGAAGCCTGGTTAACTGGAAGAGGGCAACCTCTAGCCCAGGGCAAGCAGCTCCTCAAGTGCCGAGGGCTGACTCTGTTTTGGAGACGCTTTGGGGCTCGGGCACAGGCAGAAGGTGCCAGTCAAAGCCGAATGGGCTGGGCCGGCCTGAAGTGGGCCTGAGGAGATGCTCTTTGGCTCTTCCGAATAGGAGGAAGACTGCACAGAAGCTGCCCAATATCCGTGCTTCAGGGAAAGCGTGTGGGTGGGACCTAGAAGAAAAGCAAGCGGGGCATCCCAGCGGGCAGACCTGACCCGGTGAATTTAAACCAGTAAAGTCCCTGTGCTGCACTAACCATTTTAAATACACTTCCATTCAACCAGCGCAGGGCCAAGACAACAAAACCAGCAGACCAAATTACGATGCTTTTTAATCATGGGTCCGGAACGCCACTGGATCGTCCGGCCACAATCCGGTAGAGTCTTAAGAACAGAAACCCACTGATGTCTGTGGGCTTCATTGTACGAATCGCTGATTTGTAACCTTAGTCTGCCGTAGCAGAAAGCAAGACTTTGCCCCATGGATGGGAGTATTCATGTTTCATCAGACCCATGAAATCAATGAATGATCTTCATCTGACTAATTGGAATGCCTCTCGTTAAGTTGGCTGTAGCCTGTAAAAGCTCCTGTGTGAGATGTTTTCAAAGAATGATCTGCTAAACCTAACCATGGTTTTACGTGATTTCAGCAGGAGAAATAGCTGCACGTCGCCCTCTTCCCTTGAAATGTGCAGCACCAAAACACTACACAAGTGAAAAATCACAAAGAGCTTTCAGTGGGGGCCCAGTTCGCAAGAACAGGGCAATGGAGCCTTCAGTGTACAAAGGCACTCAAGTTCATCACTTCCGGCAGAGTAATATCCTAAATTGCCACATCCTGGGAACCAAAATGGCAAGGGAAGTGAGGCGGCAAGTTCGCCACATCACGACAGGCACGCAGACCTGCCTCTAGTGGCAAGGAAGGAGCATTTCCTACACGCCTGAGGGCTTCATGTCCGAAGAAGGACCAGTAACGGCTGTACCTTGATTTTGGACCTGGCAGTAGGGTGGCTCACAGCCACGTCTACAAGTGTCTCTTCCACCGAAAACTCGGGTGCGGAGGCGTTCGTGGCCTCTGTGTCCCGGCTGCTGGTGCTCTCCAAGCTGCAGCTGTCCTCATTGCGATACTGGAGAAAACACCTCATTTGTCCTGGGAATCCAAGAGACGGTTTTTCATCAGCGAGATTAAAGGCGAGTGGGGCAGCCCTCTCCCCCCCCCCCAACTCCCTTTCTTTGTACCTTGTACCTTTCTGGGACCAACCTATGCAGTTTTTAAAAGGTTTGGACCCAAAAGACATAGTCAACATGATCAGACAGTAAAAGCTACTCTAAAAACCAACACGACTTCAGAAATCAAGTGAACAAGTGTGTCTTAACCCATTCCTTCAGTGGAGAAAGATGTGGACCAGATCTGAGTGGGATTCAGCGATCCGGAGCAAGCCCTCACGGAAAACCTTTCCTCTTCCTGTTCAGCATCCCGTTGAGCTGAGCAGGTTTGCCTATTGGAAAGCAGGTCTGATACCTTAAGGAGAATTCTCCTTTGGAAAAACCGGGGAAATTCAGTGATTTGAAAACAAATGAACGAACCAAACCCGGCCCATTCCAGACCAGAGTTAAGGCTATCTCATGCTGGGCAGAGATCCATAAAGGCGGGACATTAAAAGCTGCGGCTGTTGCTTTAAGAGTTTCTAGCCTCTTTGGGTTCTTGTCATGCCATGTGAACCAGGCTTCCCAGGTTGTGCAGGTTTAAACAAATCCAAGTCTCAATGTGACGGCAAACTAGGGCCGTTACATACAAATTGGACCTTTATTTTCAGGCAGCGCAGACCTTTCCCCCTGCGCTTGGAGAGTTCAGCAGCATTAATTATACAACCTCATTAACGATACATCCCAGCACCTTGGCAAAATGTGCATTCTGCAAAGGAGAAACCGGAGCAAGCTACTGCAGAGGATTCAGGTAAAAGAATGGGTGGGTAAAAGATGGGCGGACGAAGTGGAACTTGGAGTGTGAGGAGTCTGGGGAACTGGGCAACTTCAGGCCTCGCCAAACAGGGACTGGATCCAGGTTTCCCGCTGGATTTTTAACTCTCAGGATGGGTGTCCGGGAGGGGGGCACTTGCCTCTGTATTCCCCCCACCCCCAGCACAGGATGCTCCCAGGTTAGGCCGCCGTGCCATCCTCCAGCCTCATTCGCAGAATATTCAAGGGCAAGTCCGCCCGGACAATACTGCATTGCATTCACTCCGTAGCCACCCAGCATTTTCCCAGGGCTCCTTCCATCTTGCTTCTTCATGGAAAAACATCCGTTAAGGAAAAAGAGGCGGAACAGCTGCACGGGGCCTTTCTGTGGGCGCTCTCTGCCGGAAGCAGCGTTTCATTCATGAGCGGCAAGGAAGAAAAGCAGAGCAGGGGTGGGTGGGACCCGAGCGGGAACTCCCCGGAGCCCAGGGCTCCAGGCAAGTTCTGTTTAGTCTCAGGGTGGGTCCCGCGGCCCCAGAAGAGGGAGGCGCCTGGGCCAGCGAGCAGCCGCAGAGAATATAAAACACTCGGAGGAGGCCAAAGTTCAAATCACTCCAGTGAAACTGGGGATGGACTGGGAGAGGAGGCAGGCCGTGCGGGGCGCCAGCAGAGCGTGGGCAGCCCAGCCCCGGGTGGCGGAGCCTTCCCTGGGGGTGCTTTGCCCACACTTTTCGGGAGAGGGAGCCAGCACGCCGGTGGCACCCTGGAAGCATGTGTGGGGACCCATCAGGCAGCGTGTGCCCTGCCCTGGGCCTCCCAGCAGGTCTTCGTGCCCAAGTCTCCACGGCGCTTGGAGAGGCGAGAGGGCAGGCGGGGAAGGGAGACGTCCCAGCCGGCTTCTGTGCCAAGGCCCCTGAGAGACCCTGGCCCTGTTGCATGGATGGATCCTGACCCTGTGCAACCCGGCTGGCAAAACGGGGTGCCCTCCTGGCCTGGCACCTGGACAGGGAGACAGCGCCGTCTGCATCCCAGGCCGGCGAGGCATCACCCTCCCCTGTGCTCTCTGCCCTGGCCGCTCTTCAGCCACAGGCCCTTCAAACGCTGGGCATGGCGTCCAGACCCATGAAGCCAGATCAGACATGCCCTGCTTTTCCCAGCACCGCGCGGAGCTGCCTGGAGCACACGCGCCTGGCCCCGGGGCGCTTCCCCGCATCGCCGGGTGTGCGTCCTGCAGTGAGGCGGTCACGGCCCAGGCCGTCTCTCTCCTGGGGGAGCTTGCCTGATTTGGGGTTAGGCAAATGCTCCTGGACTGGGGGGGGGGCACTCAGTTGACACTCCTCTCTGGTAATGGAGGGGGAGAGGGGGGGGCAGATGCTTCCACCTTACCTGGGACATAGGTGTCCGCCCGCTCCTCGTCCGGCAGCTCGTCCCAGCTGCGGCTGGCAGGCAGTGGGCTCCGTCTCTTCACGAGGAAGGCTCTGGGCATGGTGAGCCCCAGGACGCCACTCCTGGCGGGTCCGAGCTGGCCACCCCTGCTTCCGTCCTCCTCCCGCAGGCACCTGCAGCGGGCCTGGCTAGGAGGGCTCGGCCCACCCTGGTGCGCCGGTCCCGACCCCCGACGAGAGCCAGGCGCAGCACCCCTCCACCCCCCAAGTTTTATAAGGTGTATGAGCAAAAGCACCACCAGGAAACCCGAAAAGGAGCATGCGCACTGCAAACATAACGGTGTCAACAAGCCTCCGTACCTGTCCGACCGGTTGGAGCAGCTGCACTTTGTTCCAACCCTTCCTTCGGCATGAATGTTTGCAAAGAATGTAACGTCGGAAAACCAGGTGAGGGGGGCGCCAGGATCCCCGAGCACCCCGAACTCAGAAGGAGCACGCCTCCATTCCCCCCCGGTGGCCGGGCTCCCCCGGAATCCAGACTGCAGCCCTGTTTGGCGCGTGTGTGAGCCTGGCTCGAGGAACCGTTTTGTGCACTGGCTTTCTCTTTGTGCTTGCAACACGCACCCACACGCACGCCGCTGTGAGCGGTAAACGATCAGACCTGTTTCGGCTCCATGTGAGGAGCGTCCCATGTCGCCCTGGACATGCTTCCCCCGGAGCGGGGGTGCGTGCAAGCCCCAGGCAAATACCACCCGCTCACGGGATGCAAACGGCACGCCGCTACTTGAAGCAAGCTCGCTCCAGGCCCCTTGCCCCTTCACACAAGGCCCCTGCTCTGCGCCTCCTCCGGGGCCGGGCGACAGAGATGCCCCCGCCCGCACGGGTGGGAGAGCCTCCTCGGCCTGGGGGAGCCCAAGAGCTCACCTGCCCTTCTGTATCGCTGCCCAGGGCAGAGACCGACCCCTGGCAGGTAAAACAAGCCTGTTACAGGCGGAGGTGGACATTGCTAGCTCTCGTTAAGGGGGAAGTGAACTCTCATTTTACTTAAGTAGATCTAAATAAAACGTATGGACTGACATTTACTCAGCCGCACAGTTAATAGGTAATCCGGCTTCCCGTGTGCTTGTCACCATGAAGTTTTCAACCCTTCTTTCCTGATCTGTCACAGCTACTTTGGATCCCAGCTTGCCTTCAGGATTCTCTTGTAGTGTTTTGAAGAAAGGGAAGGCATATACGCTCGTATTGTGTGACCGTGGGATTATTTGGTCAGGGCTGGGGGCTTTGCGGTGGGTCTGCAGGAAGCATTGTTCTGCTGGTCTGTTGCCCAGCCTGGGAAGGCCCCGCCGTCTTCCTCGCGAGCATCCCTGAAAGCAGAGGGCCGGGGCGAGCCCGGGAGGCTGCCGCTTGCCCCTCACGCAGTTCCTGGAACTAGCCAGCCTGCCAGTGCTAGAAACGTTAGGCTCACATCCAGCTAGTATTCCGATTTATTGTCTCGATTGTATAGAAGTCCCACCCTACCTTTCTTTCTCACATACATGCACACCACAGGCACACGCACACACAAGCACCACGTGCTAGCACTTTGCCGTGTTGCTCAGACATTTTAAACAAACTTCGAAACAAAGCCATGTTTCCTCTGCGTGCAGTGTTGGAATTCTTTTATAGTGAGTTTAGCCTGAATGCCCAAAACCCTCAAAGTGTTTAGCTTTGAACTGCCTAGAATACCAAGGGGGGGAAAGATAAAAGTGGCCGGGCATGTTGGTTTTTGCTTTAGAAATAGACGGTACTTCTGTACAGTGACAGAAGCGGTCAACACGGAGCTCCAGGACAAATGCCCCGTCCCGCCGGTGCCTTCCAGCGGCGTCTTCTGCAAGCGCCAGCAGAAAGGTTTTCAGGGACGTCTGCGAAGCTCCACAACGCTCGGCTCTGCCGATTGTCCCTCCCATGCTTTCTTTACAAAAACAAAAGCAAACGGAAAAATACCTGCTTTCGGTTCAGCGATTTGTAAGAAAACTATGTTTGCTCACAGTTTCCACGAGAGCATCTCTTAAGGAGTTAGTTGCTTCTGTCTGCAAAATCATTTTCTTTTCATTTTGGAGAATGAGGTTGATTCTGTGCTCATTGTGGCTCTTTGCCAGTTTTTCTTAGTGGCATCAATATCTGCGATGGATTTCTCCTGCCCCAAGAGACACACTCTTGTTGCCATTGCTGGAATTCAGCAATCCTTAAAACATGTTTTGGCAATAATAGCAACATATTTTAGTCTTCTTGTTGGTGGTGTTAGTCGCGAAGTCGTGTCCGACCCATCGTGACCTCATGGACAACATTCCTCCAGGCCTTCCTGTCCCCCACCATCCCCCGGAGTCCACCCAAGCCCACACCCACCTCTCCAGGTACCCCATCCAGCCACCCCATCCCCTGCCGTCCCCTCCTTCTTTTGCCAACTTCTTTTGCCATTTAGTCTTCTAAGCATGTTCAAATCCTTCAAAAAATCCTAATTTTTCTCTGGAAAAGCCCTCTGCAAACTACTAATTTGATAAGAACGTATCAACTCTAGACAGTATTAAACCTCAGGTCTTGTTTCAAGTTGCAGCACTGAATTTACCATTTAATTTCTCATTTTTCTTATCCATTTCACAGTAAGAAAAGAGAGATGCATTTCCTCTGTGTCTGAATCTGAACAAAACCTTCGCCTGCTGCGTGCTTTTAGTCGCTGCATCATTTTGCCACGAACGTTACGGTTTTGTTGTTTTATTTGCTCTTCTGGAATCTACTGGATCAGTATTTCTCCAACCTACTGGATAAATAGTGACCTTCAGGCACAAGCGGACAACCACCCCTTCACGAGCCGAGCCGGGTGCTGCATTGTTCAGACGCGGCTTCCCACCTCCCTTGCACACCCTCCGTGGCGCAGTCTGACGCAGGACCTGCGTGGCCGGCCAGGCTGCCAGCGCTGCGCTGGTGCCGCCGTTTGGCGGCCGCTCTGGGGCCTTGCCAGGCTTGGATGCCGAGCGAAGCTCACAGATGTTGCAGAATACGGCCAGTGTCCCGCAGAGACCTGTTGCGATCCCCAGCCCTGCAGCTCCGTGGGCAGAGCAGCCGCGGAGGCTTCCTTAAGCCGCCTTTGAACGCGCTCGTGGGAAACGGCCTGTGCTAAGCGTCTCCTTGGAAGGGCTTGGAATTTCCTGTTGCTTAGGAACAGAAGTTGCACAGGCGGCATCACAAGCGCTGCCTAGAACACCCCAGAAGCGTGGCACGGCTGCCTTTTCCGAAGCAGGCTTCCAGCTCCGACCGGGATTTCAGAATCTGTGGACGTATGAGAAGCTGAGAGGAGAAACGCTTCCCTTGCAGGCCAGGCTGTTTCTCCCGTGCAATGGCAAAGCATGATCCATTATTTGGAGATTCCTGAGCGGAGACGCTGGCTAGTGGACGACACACGGGTGCCGAGTCCCCCCCAGCGATGAAGGCGGCGGCTGGCGGCCTCTCTGTGTGCCAGCTGGTAAGCGAGGCTCCCATCGATGCGTGTCCGGGAGCCCTTTTGGGGAGGTCTGTTTTCCACGGGCTGGCTCCTTCGGGTGGGTGGGGGGCTGCCGGGGTGCGGGCCCTGCAGCGGGGAGGGGCTGGGCCAGCGCTCTCCTCAAGGCCCTTGCGCAGGGGTGCCAAAATGCTCCCCGAGTCCTGGGCCTGCTTGCAAGCGTCATCCGCCCCTTCCCTCACAACACTCCTTCCATCTTTCGCTGCTTGCATCAAGTGCGCAGCATATTCATCCCATACTGAGCTGACTGCATTGGCTGCTTTCCCAACACCTGGACGAAGATACGTCTTGTTGTTTAGTCAGTTTTCCAGGCAGCCATGGCCCCACGCAACTGAGCGTGTTGGAACTGAAGTACCCCTCTAATTGCAGTAAGACCAGCACGTGTTTGCTTATTTATATATATATATCCAGTGCTTTTTTTGTCATAGAACGCACCGGAACGGAGTTCTGGCACCTTTTTTTGACAAATTATCCAAGTTTTAAAAGTTACTTTTGAAAATGTGATCTTTGGTCCACGTGGATTTGAATTGCCCTGTCGAGCATAGCAGGTCGGCGGCAAAATCATTAAAACGGTGCTTGCGGGCTGCTTGTGTGTCGAGTCCGATGCGTGGGAACTTCGTCCGCGCCGGTTGTGATGGCGCTGCTCGGCTTGATTGGTCATGTGGTTGCACGCCGAGTGCTTACTGCGGGCGGCAACCGCTATGTTTCGTTACACAACTGATGTGTGTGGGTGTGTGTACAGTGATTGACAACATGCGAAAGATAATTTCATGAGTTCCGGCACCGTTTTTCTTACCAAAATAAGCACTGTATATATCTATATATGAATAAATACAATGGTGCCTTGTGGTTCTTTAAGAGAATGTCCAGGAAGCCAGAGAAAGAAAAACTCCCAGGAAAAATGCCTCTCCGGCTCCTGTAATGGAAATGCAAGCTCCCCAGCGACATGCTGCTGGGGCACAGAGAAGTGGCGGCTCGCCCTGTCGCCTGGCCGTCTGCTGCGGGAAGCAGGCGTTCCACGGAGCAGGTCTCCGCCATCCAAGGACGCCGAATTTGCCAGGGTGCCAGATGCCAACATCTCCCCCACCCCCGGCCACCTGGACACACACGCGTCAGCAAGAGCTGGAGATGCATTGCTAGGGGCTTCCATGGACCATCTTGTCCCCCATACCGTGCACAAAGCTGCGCTCCTGTAAGCTCTGTTGATACGCGGCAAGAACTGGATCTGGAAAATCAAAATGTGCACCCAGTTTCTGCAATGGGCATGACTGACGTGATTTTAAAAGACCTTCCCATCTGGTGGTGCGTTTGCATTGCTGGGGGCAGTGGCACAGGAGGTCTGCCCTCATTTATTTATTTATTTATTTAGGAGACTTCTATGCTGCCCCATTCGCCGAAGCCTCGGGGCGGCTCACAACCATAAACAAACTTCAATAGAATAATATAAATTAACAATATAAATTAAGTCCTGGCCAAAGAATAAAATGAATAAATAATATTAGCAATTAAAATGACGTTTGAATAAAAAGGTCTTCGCCTGGCGCCGAAAAACAAATAACAACGGCGCCAGGCGGACCTCTCTGGGGAGTGCATTCCATAGATTGGGCGCCACCGCAGAGAAAGCCCTCCTCCGAGTACTCACCCTCCTAATTTCCTTCACGGAGGGTTCCCGGAGAAGGGCCTCTCCCGCAGATCTCAAGGGGCAGGTGGGCACATATGGACGTAAGCGCTCCTTCCGGTAACCAGGACCCAAGCCGTTTAGGGCTTTATAGGTCATCACCAACACCTTGAATTGGGCCCGGACTTCAATGGGAGGCCAGTGAAGCTGACGGAGGACTGGAGTCATGTGAACATAATGCCCCGTCCCCGTCAGCAGCCTGGCAGCTCTGTTTTGCACCAACTGAAGTATCCGGACCGGCTGGTTTTTGCAAGAAGGGCTTTAGAGGCGCTGCAGGGCCAGTCCTTTGGCTGCCCAGGGAATGAGGGTGCTGCTTCCGGTTGTCCGGCGGGGCCACCAGCACGGCTCACTGCACTGCAGCCTCCCCACGAGTGGGGAGCCCTCTGTTCTGATCGACACGGGAAGGGCAGGCCGTCCTTGCCCACCGAGCACGCTCTGGCAGCTGCGCTTAGCGGCACCCGAGTGTGGAAAGAGCAGCCCGTTCGGGCTTCACTTGCTCGTGTGTGTGTGTTCCTAATGCAGGTTCAGCATTAGTCAGTGGCAGGCCTCAGTGGGGCTCCCTCGGAAGGCTGCTCTCCGTCCGCCTGCCCTGAGCCGCCTTCTCTTCTGTGGGAATGGCCAAGGGAGCGAAAGGCCCCAAAGGGAAGAAAGTCACCCTGAAAGTCGCCAAGAACTGCATCAAGATCACGTTTGACGGGAAGCGCCGACTCGACCTGAGCAAGATGGGCATCGCCACCTTCCCCAGGTGCATCCTCAAGCTGGACGACGTGGATGAGCTGGACCTCAGCAGGAACATGCTCAAGAAGATCCCGGACTCCATCGAGCGGTTCCAGAACCTGCGCTGGCTGGACCTGCACAGCAACCAGATCGACAAGCTGCCGGAGAGCATGGGAAACCTGCAGAACCTCGTCTTCCTGAATCTCTGCAACAACAAGCTGACGGCACGGAGCTTGCCCATGGAGCTCAGCCAGCTCAAGAACCTGCGCAACCTCAACCTCGGCCTGAACCACATTGACAACCTTCCGACCACGCTGGGGGCGCTGAAGGAGCTCCAGGAGGTCGGCGTGTTCGACAACCTGCTGACCACCATCCCCAACAGCGTGGCGAAGCTCCCGAAGCTCAAGAAGCTGAACGCGAAGAGGAACCCCTTCCCGGGCCCCACGGAGGAGGAGCTCTTCATCGACAGCATCAAGCGCCTGGAGACGCTCTACCTGGTGGAGGAGAAGGACCTGTGCTTCCCCTGCTTGAGGAAGTGCCAAGAGGAGCGGGACAAGCTGAACAAGCTCAAGAACACGGTGCCGGCCCCCCTCAGGAAGGCGAACTTTTCCAACCTCATGACGCCGAACTCTGTGGCCAAAGAGAACCAGGCCGACTGGAGGTGAGCGGGCACGGCTGCCCTCCGCGGAGGCGCGAGAGGCGGCATGGCAGCGGCAGCGGCACGGGGTCCTCGCGGCGGGTCCCTCTGGCGGGTTCCGTGCAATAAACCGGCCTGCCGACACAGCCGTGCGTGTGGCTCCAGTGCATTCCGTGCCGTCGGCGCCACGCTTCGCTGCGGCGGGAGAGGGCCCAGATGCCCCCCCCCCCCACTGGGAGCTGCAGGGGTGGAGCTGCTCGCTGTGGGCTCACCGGTGGGGAGGGTCCCCCCCCCCGCTCCTGCTCAGAGAGGGCAGGTGGGATGGGCTCTTTGGGCCCGGGCAGGAGAGGCGGTTTCATGCCTGCCCAGAGCAGACGGAAGCCGACTGGCCCTTTGCTGCTGGGTGCTGGGGGCACCCCGAGTGGCGCTCGCAGTGCCAAACCAGGCCGCGGTTCTGTCCCCCGGATCCACCCAGCGGAGCTGCACAGTGGCACAGGCCGCAGGGACGCATCCATTTGGTACCTCTGCGCTCAGAGCGGGGGATTGCCCCCAGGCAGCATGGTGCAAGGGGACCAGGACCTCACCTGGCGATGAAGCTCGCAGGGAGACTTGGGGTCAGCCACTGACGTTTAGCTTAAGCTGCCTCACTGGGCTGCCGTACGGCTAGAACGGAGATCATCTGAGCCGCCTGAGGCTCCTCGCGGGAAAGGTGGGGGCATATAAGCCTCACTAGGAATCGCCACGCGTGGCAGTGCAAGGCCAGGACCGAGTGAAGCCTCTTCCATCACACATTACTGAGTCTCTGCCCTACACGGAGGTTTGTGACATCGTAGAGCCCACGCGGCAGGCACGGGGATGCGAGTCGCAGGCGAGCCAGGAGCCTGCCCTGCCGTGCAATGGGCATCGGTTTTCTTGAAAGCGACGGCTGGTAAGGGGAGGCATAACCCGACTCAAGAGTGGCGCTCATTTCTAAAGGGTTCTGCGGTTCTCTTGAGAAAGGCAATACAGAAGCTGAGCGGGCCAGATTCTGCCTTCCATTAAGGGGCAATAGCCAGAACGGAAGCTTGCAGGAGACGGAATGGAAGCGCTGCACCCCACACAGATGTCCCGTTCAGCGGTGATGACACCCAAAAAGAAGCTGGGCAGCCCCCCGAGTGGGGTGGTGTGACTTGGTGTCCTGCAACAGCCGGGGGCGGACCCGGTGGCCTTCTGGCCCCTTCCACCTCGACGCTTCTATGATTCTATGCTAGTCTGATGTCTCGCTATACAGGCAGATTAATTCTTAATTGAGTAGATTGTCTTGGGGTTGCCTAAAGACATGGCGGGAAGGCGCTATGACAAGGTTGCGAGGACTGCCCCGGCGCTATGACCTCCGGGGCAGTCCTCGCAATGAGCAGCCCTGGAAGAGATCGCCCCCTGCTGTCTTCCCGAGAGAAACCTTGCAGCCTGGCAAGGGCCTCTGGAGAGACACAGGCCCCGGGCTCTTTGAACTGCGGACTGCATGCACCCCATTCCTTTGGCAGGAGGAAGGGGGGCAACCGAGCTGCCTCCCCCTCCTTTTAGCTGAGCGTCTTGAATGAGTAGGAGCGGGCGGCGGGGTCTCTGCACTGCAACAGCTAGACAGAAGCAGCTTTTCCCCTGGAATGGGGGCGAGGAAGTGTGCGGCACCTCGGTGTCTCCAGGGTGGCAGCCCTGGAGCCAGGAATACTGGGACCGACGGGATCTGGGCGCAAGCCTTGCCCTCCACATCCACATTGAATCGGTGCATTTGTAGTCAATGCAGCGTTTGATATCAGTAACAAGAGAGGCTTTGCTTCTTCTGGAACAACCTGAAATCTACAGTGGGGGGGCTTGGCGTGATCAGCCCCCAGGGCTCCCGCTTGCCCTGCCTAAGAAGGAATTGGGGAACCGTGGCTGCAGTATATTTACTTAACAGAGCTGTACTTGTATGGAGGATATGAGAAGAGAGGACATGGAGGAATACACGGAAGCGGCATTTGTTTGCAAGTTTCGGGAACAAGCCGCAGACCTAGCATTTGCCTCAGGGATATCCATGCCTCTTGCCCTAATCCTTTTACAAGCACAGAGTAAACTAGTCTTTGCTAACCAAGCACTGAATGCGAGACCTACTTTCTAGCCTAAAACGGCCCCCAAAGCCCCCACCCCTCAAAAGGCAAGGTGCTAGGAGTGCTTGTTCACAATCGCCCCGGCGTCCAGGACCCCAGCGAAGGGTCTCTCCACAGGAGGGGCCGCATCCGCGGAGCCCCTCACCCACTTCTGCTGCAGGAGGAACGGCGGCTCCGTCACACGTGCTTCCCGCCCGGGGTTCGTCCTGCTCCGCTGCCGGTAACCAGGCGGCCCAGCGGGCGGCTGCAGCGCCGGGGGCTCCGGGCACCTCGGTCCGGGCAGGGCAGGGCAGGCCTGGCGCCCCGCGCTTCCGTGGCGAGGCGGGACCGCCGGGCGGAGCGGCCGCGCCGAGGCTCGGGCTGCCCGGCCCGGGGAGCGCGGCGCTCTCCAGCCGCCCCGGGCTTGCCCGCGCGCGATCCTCTGCAGGGCGCAGGGCGCGTGCGCACGCGCGTGGCGGTCCCGGGAAGCATTTCCCGCGGGCGCGTGGGGCCCCCCGGCGGCTCGGCGCGGCGCTCTGGCCCGCCGACTCCGCTCCTCCCCGATTCTATGGCGATGCGGAGCGCAGAGCGTCCCTCCGAGGCACCGGAAGCGCCGTCCGGGCACGCGCCGGCGCATGCGCACGCGCAGCCGCGCCCCCTGGCCATGTCGGCGGCGTCGCGGGCGGTGCTGGCGGGCGCCGTGCTGGTCTCGGGCGGCGTCATCGCGGGCGTCCACCTGCAGCAGCGGCGGCTGAGGGAGGTGAGCGCCGCCTCCCCCGGGCGCCCGAGGAGCCGCCCCGATCCGGGCGCCCCCGGGCCGGGAGGGCATGCCGGGGAGCGGGGCTGGCCCGCTGGGCCGGGTCGGCTCAGCACGGGTCCTGCCCGCCGGTCCCGCCCGCCGAAGCCCCCGGAGGTGCGCGGAGCTCCGGGGAGCCGGCAGGTGTTGCCGGGCCGGGCCCGCCCCGCTGCGCCTGGGCAGGCGCTCTCCGCATCTGGACGCAGCGGCCATTTGCCAAGATGGGGGTCGCACCAGCCCTGAGCACACGCAGGTCCAGGGCCGGCCGCAGGGTTTTATTCCCTTGCAAGTCCATCTGCCGGCTGCCCGCCTGGGGAAGCCTGCGCGTGTTGCCGACCCTGTTAGAGGCAGGCGATCTGGTGGGAAGGCAGGCATGCCATGAGCGGACCTGGCTGGAGCCGGGGGTCAGACTAGATGACCCGGCAGACCCCTTCTGACTCGCTCTGGTTCTGTGTTTCTGTTCGTTTCCTTTTGCAGAAGCTACGTGAAGGAGTGGCCAGAGACGTCGAAAGACAGAGCTATAAACAAGGATCTCTTGACTGTTTCGAGGAAAAGCCTTCCTTCACCAAGCAAATGGAAATGGAAAGGAGCAAAGTGCTGAGGCCAAGAGCGTCCCAACAGTGAAGGAAAAGACTTGGCATCTTCCTTTCCACTTCAGTGTGCGGCTTGGTACATATTTATTGAAACAGTCTTTACATTGCTGCTGCTTGGAGTCTGGAAGAGTCAGATCCGTGACAAAATGGATAATGTGTATATGAGTGAGCTGATTCGCTGTCATGACGATGAAGCAACGAGGACGTCGCCTTCAGAAGGGCTGGAGGAAGGGGAAGTGGAAGGGGAGACGCTTCTCATCGTGGAGTCTGAAGATCAGGCTTCAGTGGATCTGAGCCACGATCAGAGCGGGGACTCCGTGAATAGTGATGAGGGGGACACATCGTGGACAGAGGAGATGTCTTATTACTGCGAAAGGTGTCAAAAGTGGATTCCAGCAGGTAAGGCTCCCTAGGTCTTGGTGTCTTAATTTTGGCTCTTCATAAACCTGGGCACTGGGAGGGAATCTTTCAGGAATGGATAGCTGTGAGTGGGCTGAAGGTCCTTTTAGAGTCAGTTCACACACACAAGCAAAGCAAACCGCATTATTTCTCATTGCTGGATTATCCGTGCAGATGAACGTCTGCACTGACTTCCAAAGTACGGTACAATATGATAAAAAAACAACAACTCATAAATGTGGTAGCTCATTCAGACCTGCATGTCCCTTAGACATTAAGTAATGATTCTCTGGGAGTGAACCAGTCCTTTTGTCACTTAGGAAAGATACAATTACTGCTGTTAAGACATTCATTCTATGGGTGTTCTTATTTATCCTTGCCTTTTTGTGCAGTGCTTGGGGTGGGTTTTCTTCTGAATTGTATTGCATTTCTTTCTTTTAGCCTGAGATAGTCTGTTGTTGAAGAGATTAGAAATTTTAAAATTGTATTTATTGTTCACCATAGAAAGTATTGTTCCATTTGCTTTCTGAGGAGAGAAAACAGACTGTGGTAATGTGAAAACATCTTTGTGATAATGGTCTTTATAACAGAAATAACTGGCTATTAACAGAAATAACATGTCTCACAGTCACACGTAAAATGCTTCTGAGTATATGTGAGGACTTGTTAGTCTTTGCTTTCCGTTACTGTAACCTGCACTTTGTTGAACCTGCACTGGTGGCTCCTCCGCCACACTGTCGGCTCCAGGATGTCAGCAGTAGATTGTCTGGAACGCCAGGACCAGAGGGGATGGAGAAACTGGCAGGACGCAGCAGCAGCACCAGGGGCGAAGGTGGAGTCAGGAACAGGCGAGGGGCATGTGCTGGATAGACCTGGCAGGCTCAGCAGTGAGGGCAGCGTTCGGAACAGGCGTGGGTCTAGGTCCGAACACAAGTGAAGACGTTGCAGAGGCAGGCCGTGTACACAAGACGCCCCGCACAGCGTTGTTGTGAGGAAGACGGGCCGGACTGGAAAGCCTTTTCTAGGCTTCAGCTCCCCGCTGGCTGCACTGCTTGGGAAGTGAGCGGTGGCCGAGGCGAGAAGAAGCCTGCAGGCGCTCAAGGCAGTCCAGTTGTGCAGCCCTTAGCCTCCCTCCGCAGCGTGTGCCGCACAAACAGAGGCCAGGAGCTGCTTGCTCAGAAGAGGGATGCCGCTTGTGCTGCTCTCGCGTGGCTTGCGCAAGCGAATGCCCAGCACACTGGAGAGGAAGCCGGATGCATGGCCGCGAGGAAGCAGGCTGGGGTCAGGGGAGCCGAGCCAGGGAATCCAGAAGGAATTCCTTATTGATCCCTAGTTGTGGGGCTGCACTTTTGCTCTCGAGCGTGAAATGTACTTTTGCAACTGTATGACATGCAATATTTGGGTTTTGCAAAATGGCTGAGTGTCTTGTGCTTTCCGGCTTGCTTTGCAGGTCAGGTGAGGGAGCAGGTCACCTATCTCAAGGGCGATAACTTTTTCAGGTTTACCTGCTGTGATTGCTCAGAGGACGGGAAGGAGCACTTTGAACGGCTGCGGCTCACATGGCAGCAAGTGAGTAGCCAGTGACTCTTCAGGCACTGCATGGCGAACTGGGTTTCAGATTCCTGGGCATTAGGATTCTGTGCGGAGTTTCTGTTCAGAGTGTGATGTAAAACCAGATTTTTCCTCTCTGCCTTTCCAGGAACATCACATTATTCACTTATATTCAGCTAGTGGTCTAAAACAATCCTTTCCCACTTGCAATACTGTCAAGCCGACCAGTCTCATCTTGACATGATGCATTTGCTTTCTTTTTCCTAGCGACAGAATCTGGCCATTGTCCCAGTTAAATGTCATGATGTGCTTTCAGCCCAGCACTTGAACCTATTGTGATCACTTTGGATTTCCTTTCTGTATCCCAGGGAATTAGTATGTCCTGCCCAGTGTTGTATCCTCTGCAAATCCGATCAGCGTTCCTTGCACCACTTCATCTAAATCATTAATAAGAATGTTGAAGAGCACTGCATAAAAGTTGCGGCACTCCACTCCCATCTGAGAAGGCGCCATTGATGAGCACTCCTTGAGTCTGATTCTGTAGCCAGCTGTGGATCCACCTGATTCAAGTTGTTCCATCCAGCCTCCTCCTTGCCCCTTTGCCGATCAAGATGCCGTGGGGCATTTAGTCAAAAGCCCTGCTGAGAGCAAGATATACCATGTCCACAGCATTCCCACAGTCCTCGAGGGAGGCTACCCAATCAAAAACGAGATCAGATTAGCCTGGCAAGACTTGTTCTTGATGAATCCGTGCTGACTTCTAGTAATCACTGCATTGTTTTGAAGGTTTTTGCAGACTGGCTTCTTTATTATTTGTTCCAGAATTTTCCTAGGGATTGATGTCAGACTGACTGGTCCGTAATTCCCAGGTTCTTTTTTTCCTTTTTTGAAGCTGGGGACATTAGTCCTCTTCCAGTCTGGCACTTCCCGTCCTCCATGATTTCTCAAAGGTTATTATCTTTAAGCACTATCATGGTGTTGAGAGGTCTTCTGCTGTTTCCTTTATTATTTGGCGATCGAGTTCATCCAGCCCTGAGCTGTCTGCCTGCGCTCTTCCTCTGCAGCCTGGTGGTCTTTCCCCTTCGTGTGTCCTTTTGTCTGGATCATCTCAAGACTTTTTGTGACATCACACTGGCTTCCACTATTGGCTTCTGTTTTCTTCTGGCTCTTCAGTTACTGTCGTTGTTTTATTTGCAGTTTCAGGTGATTCTACTGCTGTCAGCAAGTTCATTGCTGTGGGCAGTTTCCTTCTTTTTGGGCAGAGGTTGGACCTGCAGGCTCTGCCTCACCTCCCTGAGCTGGAGGAATTAACTCATTCCTGCTGAGTTCCCTCTTTACTTTCTAAAGAACACTCGAGGCAAAATTCAACTCAGTTGTTTGCAGAATTATTGGGAGAAGGATATTGTCTTGTACTAGAAAAATGCCCTTTTTGGTGTTACTTAGATACGAAACATTCCTATTTCTTTTTCAGGTTGTCATGCTGGCAATGTACAACCTGTCCCTGGAAGGAACTGGCCGCCAAGGTTACTTTAGATGGAAGGAAGATATTTGTGCTTTCATTGAAAAGCACTGGAGTTTTCTATTAGGAAACCGGTAATCCCATTATTTTATCTGAGAACGAATGACAAAGGGGGGAAAAAACCTGAACAGAAGTTCAAATATAAATGGAAGGTTAAATGTGGCAGGTCTTGCCTGGTTGAGAGAGAAAGAGACTCTGGTCTTCCAGTGTCCAGCTTTGGGTTCCTCAAGCTTGCTACCTGCAGGGCCTGCTTGTAACTGAGCATCCCTGCGGCCCATCAGCCATAAGGTGGGGCAGAAAGGCAGGGTCTCTTACAAAATAGGAACCGAGTGGGGTGACATTTAGGAATAGGACTGAGAGAAGGGAGATTATGTAGTCCATCTTGAGTTTTCCCCAAGTGGATAAGACACCTCTTTTTTAATGTTTACCCTCATGAATAGCTGTGATATGACATGGATATTAAGATGGTAGCTTAGAATGCTGCATAATCTCCAGGGAAAGTGGCCTGAGCTATTTGGCGGAAACTATGGATACAAAGTCATTAAAAAATGAATGGATTACCATAGCAATGTAAAATAATGCTATTCTGTGAATGAGAGCAGGGAATGGCTTAAGCAAGATTTGGCACTTTTGTGTTATTTGGGTCTCTGCCAAACACATTATCATTCACTGCTGTTTGTCTGGGTTTGGATGTTATGCAAAGCCATGTTTCACTGAAGTTGGAAGAAAAACTCTTTCAGGAAGAAAGGCTGAGCAGATGAGACCGAAGCGTGTACAGCAAACGTACTGCTCAAGTCCACTGTAGCTTTTACGTAAGCTAGCAATGGTCATTGCAGGTTATGTTGGGAGAAAACAGTCATGAGGTGCATCCCTTCCGTGGCGAGAAGCTGAAGCACAAAGATGGGCCTGCCTTTCACAACACGCAGGACAGATCAGAAGTCCCATAGACATACATCCGAGCGTGTTCTCCTCTTTCCCGCGCTCTCTCCCATGCCTGTGCAGGCACAGACCCGCGGAAGAGACGCGCGCAGGCTTGCTGCCTCGTTCCAAGGCAGTCACCAAGCACGGAGCAGACCCGCACAGCCCAGGTGGGCCCATTTTGCCACCCAGGCACAAGCTTGTCTTTTTGACAAGTGCTTAATTAAGTCGCCCAGTTGTTGGAAGTAGGGCTGCTAATCATTCTCTTTTTTATGTCTTGGCAAAGACCAGTGGTAGCTTCCTTTGGAGACACGGTAATCACTGAGATAAATCTTGCGATGAAAAGTTCTTTAATATGTCAGGACACGTGTTCCTTTGAATTACCTACTCATCTCTTGTAATTGAATGCAAGGTCAGTGTAAATGGGTTTCCCATGCCCTTTTGATAGCTAAAAAGCCTTAATATTAAAGCACTGGAAGAATAAACATGCCTGCGGTAATGCAAAGGTCGGGGAGCTATTGAAACTTTTGATTTTTAAATGGGTGGCATTTATGTGGAATCTGCAACAGATAAAAATATAAAAAATAAAAACATGGCTATTTGGGGTGCCTTTGTTGAAGGAAGTGCATAATTATTTTTAAGAACGATAATGTGCTCGCTCCCCCAGCTTAGGGCAGATTTCATGTGTTCCCGCAATCTCCACCTTTGCGTGAAGTCCTCAGACCAAGGTGGAATGGGCAGTTGTGTATTCATAGCTCTCCTCTGACTCCCAAAACTGTGGCGCTCCCAGCGCTCCCAGCTAGCATGGCTGGACACTTCCCTTCTCCTGTATCTCCTGCATCTCCTGTAAGGCCCGTGTGGCCCTCAGACGGCCTTCGTTTCCCTCGATGCAGGAAGAAGACTTCCACCTGGTGGAGCACCGTTGCCGGTTGCCTTTCTGTCGGAAGCCCTTTGTATTTTCGTTCGGGAGCGCAGGAATTTGGAGAACCAGGGTGGTGGAAACTGGTTCACAACAGGCCCCCGACCATGAAGCCCGAAGGCGACAAGCTGTCCGTGTCTGCCCTGAAAGCAAAAGGTATTTTCCTCTTCAAAGCTGCACGTCAGTTTGCGCATGTGGATATGCGGGCGCGTGCGTGTGTCAGCGGTGAGAACTTGGTCGAAAGCCAGGGAGCGTATGGTGCACTGGTGCTTTTGCACTCCGTCAGTTGCACGCCAGAGGAAGGCTGCTTATTCATTCATTCATTCAAAAGCGGGCGTGTGTGAGGAGGCGGCCAAGATGATGGGACCCTCCCCCTTTACACCTCGCAGTTTAGGTCCCGCAACATTTCTGCATGGGATGGGAGAGCGTTGGGAGGCAAGAGAGGATTCCCACTCCCGGCCCATTCTGCTCGTCTGCTTCTTTCTCTGATCTCCTCCTGCCTTTCATTCTCTTGAGCTGAGCCGCCCAAAGAGCGTCAGCCATGGGGCAGAATAGAAACGAGACGAATAAATGATGATATCTCTGCCCAGTTAGCACCCTTGTGTGTCCAGTCCTCCCCTGCCTCTGCTGTCTTTTGAGTTTTTCTGCTCATTGCTTCCTTGCCACTCTTCTCTCTTGCGGACATGTGGATGTTAAATGTTCAGTGTATTTGATAACTCAGTCCCCTATCTCTGCAATCCATAAATCTAAAATAAATCTGCATTACTGTCTTCTTGTATCTTTTAATGACGTTAGGTTTGGGCCCCTCATTACAGGAAGGATATAGCCAGGTTGGAGTCAGTGCAGTGTAGGGCCACAAGGTTGGTGGCCGGTTTGCAGGGGATGCCGTATGAGGCGAGACTGAGGGAACTGGGTCTCTTCAGCCTGGAGAAGAGGAGACCCAGAGGGGATCTGTTGGTGACATACAGGTATGTGAGGGGGTGTCACACGGAGGTGGGGAGAGACCTGTTCTCCCCTGCAGAGGAAGGCAGGACACGCTCCAACGGAGCAAAGCTCAGGGAACCCAGGTTCCGTTTGGATGCCAGGAAGCACTTCTGACAGTCAGGACCCCGAGGGTGTGGAATGGGCTTCCACGGGAGGTGGTTGAGGCCCCACCGGTGCAGGTGTTCAAAGGTACGCTAGACATACACATGGTGGGCATGTTGTGAGCAGAGCCGGCTGGTGCCGGGGGTCAGACTAGATGGCCCAGAAGGCCCCTTCTGACTCGCTCTGTTTCTATGTTAGATACTTTTATGTAGCAGTAAATGTTTTATTTATTTATTTGTTAAAACATTTCTATGCCGCCCCTTGCCGTAGCCTCGGGGCAGCTCACAACAATGTTGCCTTTGCATTGGAGCCAAGTTTTAAAATTGATAGCCTCTGTGCTTGTTGGAACAAACACGCGGGTTGCTGTCCAGCAGGTTCAAAGCCACCTTTGGATCCAGTCATTACTGTGGAGGGACTCCGGAAGCGGGGGAGTCGCAACCCAGCAGAGTCTGCCATGGAGCTGAAGGAGAAGCGGTCTCGCACGCAGGAAGCCAAGGACATCAGGAGAGCTCAGAAGGAGGCAGCCGGCTTCCTGGACAGGAGCACGTCCTCCACCCCAGTGAAGTTCACCAGTCGGAGTCGTCGCCACGAGATCGTCCTTGAGAAAGGGGAGGTGGTGGACTTTTCTTCCATGAGCTCCTCCGACCGAACTCCTTTGACAAGCCCGTCTCCCTCTCCCTCTCCGGATTTCTCTGCTCCGGGGACACCAGCGTCTCACTCAGCTACACCGAGCCTGCTCTCAGAAGCGGACCTGGTTCCGGATATAATGCCACCGCAGGCCCTCTTTCATGGTAAAAGCTGCCTCCCTTGAGCGTTCGTCAGGGCTAGACCTCCTTTGCACCGTCACATCTGACCCCGGTTGCACTGCAGGTTGTTGCTGATTAACACCTGTTGAGGACCATCCTGTGAGGCAGGCTGCACTAGCCAAGCAGGACAGGCTCCGGTGGGCCTGCAAGCAGTTCACGTGCATGGAGTGGCCTCACCCTTTGCTGCCCCGGCCTCCTTCCGGGAGAGAGGTTAAAATGTTGCCCCTTGCCCTGGTGCTTGCTGGCTTTGCATTCTGTCCCGCTGACCACAGTCCTAACAATACAGTGACTGGTTTACTGTCTCAGCCCAACTTGTATCTTTAGATACAGTCACATTGCTATAGGAAGGTCAGCTCACTGTCAGGTTTTGGGAGCCCACCAGCTCCTCACCGTATTCAGAGCAAGTTTGGATCTGTTTTCATTGGGAAATCTCTTTACAAAGAAGTCTCCTTAAAATAGCCAATGGGGGAATTGGCTGTTACCAGTTTGCTGGGGAAGTGCACTGCCAGGCCAGGTCTTACACTGTGTCCTTCCGCTTGTGGGCCTCGCTCTGCTAGGAAGGGCGCCCAGTCGCACGATCGCAGTGTGGGTGAAAAGCTCTGTTCTGTGTGTAGATGACGAGGAGGCGGAAGGCGATGGTGTCATAGACCCAGGGATCGAGTACATCCCGCCACCCAGCCTGCCAGCAGGAATGATGCGAAAGAAGGTGAAGGTCCCCGAGCAGATCAAGCAGGAGCTGGAGAACGAGGAAGAACGGGCGGGGAGGCTGGAAGGCTACGCCGACAATGCTAACCATGCGCCGGCCGCCTTTCCGGAGCAGGGGCGAGACAAGCAGAAAGCACGCCTGGCCCACAGAGACGTGAAGCCCGCCGTGTCCAGGTGCCTGCCCGTCAGCATCTACGAAGAGAAGCTGCTCCTGAAGCGGCTGGAGGCCTGCCCCACTGCGGTGGCGGTGAGCCCCGAGGCCTGCAGGCTGCGGCGCAAGCTCATGGTGCGCCAGGCCAAGCGCGGGAAGGGGCTGCCCCTCCTGGACCTGGACAGCGCCGCGAATGCTGCCCTCCTCCTGGTCGACGGGATTTACGGGGGCACGGGAAGCGACGGCGCCTGTCTGCCCAACGGCTACGCTGTGTGCAGGACCACCAGCCAGGACTTCCGCATCTTGGATCGATACCAGGTGAGAGCTGCGAAGGGCGGCTCCTCTTTCAGCAGCTGCCGTACTGAGGGCAGGGTTCTGGGCAACGAGGACGAGGGGCCTCTGAAACCATGCAGCGGGCTTTCAGGTGCCTTGTGCTAGGCACGCGGCGCACAGAAGCGCCCACAGGAACACCAGCTGCTGCACTCCTCTGGGAGGGACGGGGCAAAGCCGACTTCCTAGGAGAAGCTGCCCTAACCTCCTCCCACTCGGGGGGGATATTTGCTCTTCTCAGGGGCTCCTCTGGTGACCATAGCTTCCTGCTCATGCAGTCTCTTTGTAACAGGCTTAAAACCTTTGGTGCTCTAGAAATGACTGCCAAAACCACCAAGCAAAACCTATAAGCATGTCTTTTGAGTGTGTCTGTTTTGCAAACTTGGAATGGCTCTCGGCTTATGTAAATATTTCTGAACTGCTGCTTGGCATATCCATTTCCTGGTGGGAGATGCCGTTCAGCCTGCTTGGGACCAGCAGGGCATTCCTAGAGCTATAGGATGCCGGGCTTTTAAATATAACATCAGCTAATGGAGACAGGGAAGGAGGTTGTAGCAGCTTCTGTTTTTATCTTCCTAACAAGGGACATTCCTGCTGGGTGGAGGAGGAAGCAGCAGAAATAGCCACAAAGAGGAACGGCTGAGCTCTCCCGGGGTCGCTCCTTCTGGCAAGGCGGCCAGCACATTCTCTGTCTAGCTGGCAGCAGTTCGCTCCTTTACACAGAGGAAGAAAACAGTTGCCACAGATTGGAGCAGTTGGCAACCTTGAGCTGGGTAGCACCGAAGCACTAGAAAGCACCAAAGTTGGCTTTTCTAAAGAGACACTTTGTGAGACCAAATTGGGCATCGCTTCACTTAAGAGTTTGCCAGCTGTAAGATGGATGCTAGATGGGGATTTGAACACTGAATTTACCTAGGCGGGAATCATGCAAGTTAAGATCTGTCTTAGGCAGGAGTTATATCCCATCTCCCATTCGTGAGGCTAAATAAAGCGTTGGTTTAAAGCATGGGTCCATTTGGGTTTGTCGGAGCAAGCAGAAGTGCTAGAGTGCTGCCAGAAGTTACAGATCATCAGAGCTGCCCAACGCAGTGATGGGGAAATCCCCGTCCCGCAAGAACCGTTGTTAAGATTGTTAGGCATCCCCCACCGTCACCACTTCAAGAGCAAAAGCACGAGCCGAACAGCAGCGGGACGGTCGTGTTGCAGTGTTGTCCTAACACTGCTTTTAGTCACTGGCTGCTTCCCCAGCTTGTCTCCTTTATTTTCCTTGTCTTGTTGCATAGACCAAGCTACCTGCTGTGAAGGGGTTTCGCCAAACAGCGACAACATTTCTGTGTCGACTTGTAGGCTCGGGAGACACGCCGACCGATCAGAGCATCATCAGCCCCTACACGTCTCGGATCCTGAAGCCTTACATCAGGTGCGGCCGTCGAGCTGCCTTCACTGAGGGCGCACTCAGGCCTGTCCGTCTTTCCCATCAGCGTTGTGACTTGTCTTGGTGGATAAGTAAAGCTGTCAGGATTGCCGACTGCTTCCACTGGGCCAACGGCTGTGAGGACTTGACTTGAACAATAGGAGAATTACACAAATGAAACAGGCTTTCTTTAACACCTGATGAAACAGGTTACAGCAATCCCCATTTTACAGATGGAAAAAAGAGATGCTTTCACAGAGATGATTCCACACTAAATCATGGAATCACTGAACTGGAAGAGGCCAGAGGCCAGAGTTGCAGGCGTGCAGAATAACCCACATGTGAACACATAGCAGTGAAGGGGAACACAATTGGAAGGAGTTTATGACTGGGCCAGGCTTTACAGCTCAAACTAATCAGGTGCAGTTCTTTCTGGACACTGCAGTGATTGACAAATGTAGAGAGAGAGAAATTTGTGTCTGGCCTGCTGGGCATTTAAGCAGAGCTGTAGGTCTGGTGCTGCATGGATGTGGGAAGTAGTTCCCACAGGCTGGCAAAACCTGTTCAGCTTCTGGATCTGTAGAGGACTCTTTAGCCAGGTGAAAAGCTCTTTGCATTCTTTTCATGGACGCCTGGGATGGACTGTAGCCTAAAGTATCGATTTGCTTTTCAGGATCTGTGTACGAGTGGATTGCTAAGCCTCAGACCGTGCCCTTGCATTACACGGTGCCAGTCTTGTGGCTCTTCAACCCTGTTTTGTCCCCGAGGGTAGATGTCAGGAAGTGGCTGGGGCTCAGGGCACAGGCCTAGCCATCATCACGCATGCAACTTGTCTGGTTGCTGGAATGCTCTAGAGCGGTTTGCATTTCTTGCAGGCGTGACTACGAGACTCAGCCCCCAAAGCTTCGGCTGCTGCGTGAGATCCAGGCCCACTCACGGAAGGGTGGTCCCAGCTGGACTGCTGAGCCGGGCGCACCCGTTGACTATTGCTACGTGCGCCCGAACCACATCCCCACGATTAACTCGATGTGCCGCGAGTTCTTCTGGCCAGGTAGGATTTACTTTGACAGTCGCGCTCACAGGTGGGCAGCTGCAGCGGGCCAGTAGTCTGACTCCCAGGTCAGGGGGGCAGCTTTTAGCCTCCAGATGTTTTGGCCCAAAACTCCCAGTAATCCCTCTGTCTTGGCCAGCCCAGAATAGATTTATCTGTGATTGCTCACGGTCTGCTTTCGTCATCCCACAGGGATTGACCTGTCCGAATGCCTGCAGTATCCAGACTTCAGTGTGGTCGTCCTTTACAAAAAAGTAATAATTGCTTTTGGATTTATGGTGCCAGATGTTAAATACAATGAAGCCTACATCTCTTTTCTGTTCGTGCACCCTGAGTGGAGACGATCAGGCATTGCAACCTTCATGATTTATCATCTTATTCAGGTAGCTAGAAAGTAATCTATATTCTTGATAAACATAGCCTGTACTTTTAAGTACAAATGCAAATTAATTTGTGTCTCTGGATCATTTATGTTACTCTTGTACACCATTGTTCATTTGGTTTTTATGATGCTTCGTAGCTGATTAAGAACAGAGAAGCTCCCCTTGCAAAATTCAAGAGCATGGTTTGTTTGTGTGATTTAAAATTGCTTAGTCACCACAACAGGAGCACAATCTCAAATCCTGAAAGAAACCTCGAACAGTTTGCTGAGCAAACATCGCTCCCCGGCCGGCGCTGCATTTGCCTGCCCGGCAGCGGGGGTGGCCTGTGGTCACCTCGGAAGCAAAAGCCAGCGTTGCCTCATATGGACAAGGGCCTAAGCAGCAATTGTTTACTGCTGGTCCCTGCAGTGACATCTGGAAATCGGTACAGAAGTATTGTTAACCAGTATTAACTTGATTTCTTCTTCAACTAACTCGGCTGTTGGTGTTCCCTTTTGACAGACGTGTATGGGCAAAGACGTGACCCTTCATGTCTCTGCCAGTAATCCTGCAATGTTGCTGTACCAGAAGTTTGGATTTAAAACAGAAGAGTACATTTTGGATTTCTATGACAAATACTACCCTTTGGACAGCAAGGAGTGCAAGCATGCGTTCTTTCTGAGGCTGCGACGATGAGGCAGAGATTTGCTGGGACTTTCAGGGGAAAACAAGTCCCCGGAAGAAAATTTGACTAAAGGAGAGAGAAACTCACCCATTTTACTGCAAGGATGGAATTCATTCTTTGTTGTTTGTGAAGAATCGTTTTGACAAAGTGGTTGCTGATGCACCAAAAAGATCAATATTTAGCTTCTTTATTGACAGTTCTATGATGCCTGAATCAGTCTTCCCAGGCTTTGCAACATTTATTAGAAAAACATGTTTTCTTTTTCACCTATTAAACTTCAGATGGAATATATATATATATATATATATCAAAATAAAAAGGTTTTATTTTGTGACCTGAGTGCATTTGAAAGGCTTTTTAAAGACAGTATGCATTCCAAACCTCCAACATCTGTACTAATAAACTTGCATGCCGTGAAGTTCAGGCTGCACAGACTTGCGTGGTCGGTGCAGCTCCCCTGCTCCAGGGCTGACACCTTGATGGGATGTCACAGCGGCATAGCCCCCCTGTGCTAACCTAGTGCAGCTGGCATAGGGGCCAACAATGACTCGCATTAGAGGCATTCTGGGAAATGAATGGTCTTCCTCCAGATACAAAACTCTTTCCAAATCCACTCGCGGCCTTGTGTTGGTACAGTTGTAGGTTGATTAAAGAGGGAATAGAAGTTGCAGCGTTCTCATTTTTTTCAGCAGAGTCAGAACACACGCTCCTGCCACAACTGTGATGATGGAACATGGGATCTGGATATTTGCTGCAGCCAGTGACACTATCCCCTGAAACAGGGAAGCCCTCGCCAGGGGTGCCATAACTCGGCACACAGCGTTTGCTTGCTCGCTCACGCTGATCTTACGGTGTGTGGGCCCATGCGGAAAGGAGCTGCAGACAAAGGGCCTCCCAAGCACTCCGCTTGGAGAGGCAAGAGAAGGGGGAATGCCGGCCTCCAAGAACCAATATTCCCCCTTGCAATGCATGGAAACCCACCCTTCCCTGAACAACCAGTGGCAATTTCCAAGGGAAAATACAGACAGGAATACACTAATCTGATTAGCTGATCACAGGCAAAGTGTCTTCCTCTACTTTTATATCATCAACACATCCTAAAATGACAGGAATTTGGGCTACAAGGGCCAGAATACTCATGGGGGAAGCCACGGCCCTCTTCAAGTCACCTCCACTCCACCAGAGCAGAAGCAGGTGGCGCACCAGCAGCTGCTGTTGCTCAAGCGGCCATCTGTGCGTCCACACAGAGGGGGCTCCGCCTGTGTGCAGCCTATGGCCAGGAAGCTTCCTTGGCTCGGCGTTCGAGCAGGAGCCCTGCCCCTTCCTGCTTGGGGTTACCTGGGTGGGGCCTGGTTTCTCTGAGACTGCCACGGCTCCCCAGGCTGAGGGAGAGGTGGTGCTACCCCAGTCTGGTCTCTCCTCCTCCCCCTCGACAAGAGGGACGCCCCCACATGGGGCCAGGGGGTGGGTTGTGTGAATGCACAGATGACCTCTCACTGAATGACTCACAGGTAAGCCACCTGCCTTTGTCTTTCGTGGTATCTGAACTGCGTTGTTTGAATATTCTGCCTGCTACAGCAAATCCCACTAAGCAACTCTGTTCGGTTAGGTACGGGCTTTAGCACACCACAACTTCACAATCCATTTAAATCAAAAAGACAGCGTGCACAATTTTACACATTGTTTCAGCATGATTTTGTTCACAAAAACTATCCATCAGTCGTTAGCAGGACTCAGCTTGGGTGGGGTGAATTTGTCATCCTAGCTTACCAGCAAACAAGGACATGATTTGGTCATTGCCACTCTTCAGCGCCATGTCACAGGCCGTCAGCCCATGGGCGTTCTCCTTTTTAATGCTTGCATTACATCTGTGAAGAGAGAACATTCATTGCAGGAAAAAGCCAGGCTCCCTAGAGGAGAATCTAGCCTCAGAACCCCTCCTCCTAAGGACACAGCGCCCCCCGAAGCAGCAGTGCCCCTTACAGGCCAAGGCCGTACCTCAGCAGCGCTTCGATGCATCCCAAGCCGCCCAGTCCGAGCGAGAGGGCTTCATGAAGGGCTGTGTTCTTGAGCCTGTGTGCAGATAAGGGGCGCAAACATGAACACTAAGCAGGACTCCAAGTTTCACCATCCCGTTTAGGTGGCTGTCTCAATGCTTTTTGAACCTCTCCGCCCACACCTTCCCCAGGTAATCGCTTCCGTGGTCATGCCGCAACTGGCATGTTGGTTTTTTCCTTGTGCGGATTCACAGCATTAAACACAATTCCCATGTGATGAAACCGGCACTCAGAACAGTGAGGGGAGCGGGAGGAAACTCGGTGCCGTACGGAAAGGGTACGGGTGGGTCGCCTGCACATCGGCATGGGGCCACGGATGCCAGCAGTGAGCGTGTCCCTCCCCAACCCGTGCCGACAACTCCCCTTTCCGAGTAACCGTACGAGACCAACTCTCATCGGAAGGACAAAGCGGCTGACGCACCTTCCTGACTGGCGATCAATGTCCGCGCCTTTCTGCACAAGAACAGGAATGACCTGCGGATGCTTGTTGAGGACAGCCAGCGTTAAAGCGGGTGGGCCAGCGCCGTCGGTGCAGTTGGGGTCCGCGCCCTGCAGTGCGTGGGGAAGAGGCAACCCAGTATTTCCCACTTTTAATCCACTCCGCACATTATTTGAGTGGTACGTGAATGATAAAAATTCCGCAGGAAAGTCTGCCTGGCCCACCTGGCGGTCCCGTTGACCCCAGATCTAAGCATGAGGAGTGGCACTTGCGTGCCCAGCAGGCCAGCAGCATGCACTGCTCCCCTTCAGACAGTGAGGCCAGGCAGGGGCAGAGAGAAAGAAATGTACATGGCCTGTGAAAATATTCACGGAACAAAATATGGATCTACAGGATGCGGCCATTTGCAGTGGGAAGGTCCTCTACGGCATGAATGTCCACCTCACAGGCCTGCAGGACACTGCCTTCTGCAGACTCCGACTGCCAGCGACGCTGCCTGGCAGGGTCCTTCCACCGTCAGACAGGGATATTTTCCAGCTCTAAGTGGGGATCCGATCCAAGGAGCCAAACGGAAGGCAGCCTGCATGCCACGTGCCGAGCTACGATCCGTTGCCACGAGGGACACGGCCTTCAGAGGTCCCCACATCGAAGTGCTGCATATACGCAGGTGCCAGGCGATGATTTACTTCCCCTTTCCTGCACCATGTATGAGAACTGGAAGGAGTGCTTGATTGTAACTGGCCTCCTCAAATGACAAATTCACCCTGATTCAAGCATATAAAAAGGGTATTTAAAGGTTCTGGAAGTTTGGGTCTTGAATTCCAGTTGGTCCTTTTGTTTTTCTTTTCTGCACTGATCTCAATTTTCCATGAATCTTGGAGGGCAAGGATAGGCAGTCTTCTTTGGGCTATTCTTGGCTCAACCTGCAAGCTATTTTTCTGTGTACCTGACTGTGCAGAAGCCCCACATATTTCTGGGGTGGCCTAGTGAGGAGCAGAGCCCTCCCCTGCAAACCCCCAGGCCAGTGGGGCTTGCTCTCTACTGCAACTCTTATCCTAAACCACAAAGGCACCATCCATGGTGTGTCGCGGTGGTGAATCTGTTGGGGGCTGGCCCGCAGCGCTGTGGATGACACCTGTAAAGGCACCTACGCAGCCGGGAAGCCCTGCTGACGTGGCAGACCCTGGCTCTCCTGACCATCGGCAGTGTGCATCCTTTGGATGTTTTGATTTTCCTTTGGTAAGCATATTAAGAGAAAGAACCATCTGTTCATTACCGTGTTGGAATGCTCTTGAAACTTTACCTCATCGATCAGCTGCTCCACCAGGAAAGGCTGTCCCTGTCCTTCTGGACCCACTTCTCTCAGTAACTGCCTTGACTCCGCCTAGGACAATGCAGAAAACAAACAGCCAATATATCATCTATCAGTGTAGATCCTGGGTCCAGTGTATCATTAAGCATGAACAAGCAAACGCGCTATCTTCCTTGCCTACACATGTCTGTTAAATGCAATTTCTAGGCAACTGACAGAGGGCCAGATGCAGTGGCCAAGCTGGATCGGATCGATGATCCAGTGGCTTAAGCTACCTAGTTCTTGCAGAACATACTGATAAATGCTGCTAATGAGCAGGCTAATCTTGACTCCCATGAAAATGAGTTTAATAAATAAGAACGCATAGCACCTCCGTGTACCTTCATCACAGGTACAGTTTTGGAAGGGACTACCAGCTCATTTTGCCATAGCTGCACTAACCTTCCTCAGCAGGGTTGCAGACTAGGGTAAGAACTGTGTGGTGAAAACTGAGCCGAGGCCCACTTCACTGGCTCTTTTAACAACATGTGCACATCCAGATGTATGGATCATGACCGCAGGCGTTGGTAGGTAAGGGCCCATCTAGGAAGGACTTCACCGCGTGCCTGGTGTCCAGTGAGCTCGACGCATTTTCTGTAGGGGACGCAGGGTGTGTGCAGAAGGAGGGGAGCGTGAGCTGCTGGGGCCTGTGGACGGCCAAATTAACCTTGGGAGTGAGAGAGGGGTCCGGACAGAGGACCACCTTGTCTTTGTGAAAGACACGCAGGTCCCTGTCAGAGGAGAGGCTCCCAATTCTGAGACCCTGCTAGCTGAGGTAATGGTGACTAAGAATATTGTTCTGAGAGTTAAACCCTTGATAATGCGCCCTCCCCGCTGCAAAAAAAAGTCTTGAACGAAGCCTTGGTAAGGGCTCTGAGCACTGCATTTAAGCTCCAGGTGGGAAGCCTCTGGACTGGGGGCGGGGTGGCCTGACCAGGGTGGCTGCCTTCAGGAACCTCTTGCTGTGAGCTGCAATTTTCAGTGTTTTCCTCCTCCCAAACAGAGCCTTCCAGAAGAGATTCATTTTTTAAAGCAACTGGTTATGATGCAGCAGTGCAAAGAAATATGCCCACCGTCAGCTTGTCTTCTTCGCCGAGACACTTCCATGTGCTCATCCTTCTTCTGGCTTTCTCACTGGGGCTTGTCTCGTCACCTGCTAAAACAGGGCACCGCGTTTAACGTTAAGTTAGATCCGTGATTTGGCAAGACGATCTGTACAGCTGTGTGGTGGCAGTGGTGGCGGTACTGCTACTACAACAACTACATTTCTGCCCGTGGCCAAAGCTACCTGGGCGGTGCGCAATATTTCAGCTGCCCGTCCAGATGTGTTGTCCCTTGATTAACGAAGGGTCGGGAGTGGGCTTCTGCACGTTATGGACGGAAAGCACGGCTAGGCTACACTGTGCAGGCAGCCTGCCTTACCGCTTTGGCTGTCATACAGTCCGGCTCCGACTTCTCCACTGGGGCTCCGCTCAGGACAGCAGAAGGCCACTGGTTTACTCTCCTGGAGAATCATGAAGAGCAGACACCTAATTACATGAAGACCCTTGGCATAGCAGTATAAAGGACACTCGGGAGAGCCACCACAGATGTCAGCCACCACCGCCAGCGGTATGTGCGGCCCAAGCCCCGCACGCCTTGCACGCAGCCCCAAGCTGGCCGTCCCCCGCCCGGTAGCATCACTTGTGCAGAGCACTAGCGTAGTTCAAGCGAGACCATGAGGAGGCCAGGCAGCCCCATCGGTGCCCCCCTGAGGTGGATGCATGCCCCAGGGTGCACATCCAAACCTTCCAGAACTCGAACATGCTTTTTTAATCAGTATTTTGAAATAAAAGATTTATTTAGCCTCAGGTTAGCCTGTCCCTCAAAGTACTACAACCTTCCCATCTTTAGCAGCCAAGGCTTCCATACTCACCTTACTTTCAGCCAGAGCATAATTTATGTGGAGACTGACTTGATTACTATCCTTGTGGACTGTAGCAGAAATAAGCTGTAAAGAAAAAACAAGTTAGCATGGTTGGTTATTCTCATTTATGTTGCCTGTTTAAACAGATAATTTACACAGGCACTCAGAAAAAGATTTTTCAAAGTGGTACTAACATACTGAAATGGACTTTCTGACAAACATTTAAAAACTGAATTCAAAAGATGAAGCAGCACTAGAAAAAACGAGAAAGCGGAAAGAGCGGGTCTTGGCCCAGGGAGGCGAAGGCCTCCCTCCTCCACCATGTCAGAGCTGCAAGGCAACAACCTGCCCCTTGGAGGAACCTCTTCTCCAGGCAAGATCCCTCCGTTCGTGGAGGTCCAAATGATACAGTGGTGGGGAGGGGCTCCCGAACTTAATCAGCAGCTTGGCATTTAGGGGCTGAATGGCCAAAGCAGAACGAACAGGCGAGGCCAGGCCTTCTTCGCAACCCCAGAACCACAGCAAGAGGGCTGGGATGACGGCCTCCCACAGCCCTGAGTTGGAAAGAGGGCTGGAGCGTGTCCCACTCTGTCTCGGGGCGCAGGGGCCCACGGGCTCTCCTTCCCCAGCCTCACCCAATCGTCAGCACTTTCTTTAGCCCTGAGAAGGGAACGGGGAGCCTTCCTCTCAGGATGCAAAGGGATTAGTTCAGTACTAGAAAAGCCACCTTTCTTCTCATCACTGGCCAGAGGTGAGGGCTGGAGCTGCCTTGTCGGTGCTAGAGGTGGCCAGCCTTTCTCTAGTGCTGAGACAGGAGAGGCAAGCTCTTTTTCTGAGCACAGAGAAAAGGATGGGGCTCGCGGGAACAGTGGGACTGCGGCATCGCCCAGCCCCAAGGAATGCTCCCCAAGGCAGGCTGGGTAATAGGAAAGGGCCTAGAGAGGGATCTCTGGCTAAGCTCACCTGAGGGATTGTCTTAAGGGAGCTTTTCTGCTGACGCTGCAATGCTCAGATTCAACAGAAGATCCTGCAGGTGGCCTTTCGTTTTGTCCTTTCCATATGCTTGCCTGTGGGCACGGGAGGCATATACCCGCACATCTGTAATTCACTTTTTCAGGTGTTACCTGTTTCTTGGATTTGAGGTTCCATTATTTAGCTGAACTCGTTCCTGGGAATGGAAGAGGCTATTCCCACGGAAAGGAACCAAGGCTCCGGTTATTGGCATAGGCTGGCCGCTGTGACCTTTTATGGTGTAGCACTGTGGTGTAGAGGAATCACGCAAAACCACAAAAGGTAACTGCTTTTTCTTCCAAGTTGCCCTTAAATGCCACTTTCTCCCTAATCTTAAAAACACTCGCCAGAAGGTGCTGGTTAGGCACAGGAGTAAAAGCGGAGGATTGTGACGTTGTCAAAGAACCAGGTACTCAGAAACATCAGGTACAAATGGTCACCTGAAGGAAATGCTTTGCCAGGCACAGTCCCTCGTGAGGATGAGTGTGTGGTCTAACAGGCCACCGCCATTTCAGCTTCCCAACCATTTCATGACCAGCTAATTCATACATTGACAAGACAAACAGTATTGATGCAGCTACAAAGAGCAACAAAAAAGATGACAGGAGACATTCTCTCTCCACTGCAGAAGAACGATTATCCTTATGCTAACTTCATTTACCCCATCATTGAAAAGGTGCAATCGCAGAAATCCTAATCATGTCCCCGATTCTCAAGAAGCACCTGTTGTTATTGTGACATCGCATGTATACCCTACTTTTTCCACTCCTGCATGGAAAAAAGGCAGTTCACACAGCTCCGTTTTATCCTCACAGCAACAACCCCGTGACCTGTGAGGTAGGGTTGAGCGGCGTTGGAGTGGCCCGGAGTCACCCAGCACGATTCATGCCACAGTGGGGACTTGGGCTCGGGTCCCCCGGGTGCCCAGTCCAGTACTCTAAGCACCAAAGCACACTGGCTCTTCAAAAAGTCAAGGGTCTTCCCGCCTTTCCTGTTAAATGTCAGCACTAGTTCCCTCTGTCTTTATGCATCAGCATCACAGGAGGAAGAAAGGTTAGTCCATTAAAAGGTCCCCGGATCAGGGCAAGGCTGCTCTTACCCTCCCCAGCTGAGGTTCTCCCACCACACTCCTGAATTCCAGGTTATTCTGTGCATAGCTTCTGAGGTGAGCACAAATATGAGCCAGCTGCTGCCTCCAGTAACCTGCGAAGAGGAAATCCAGCTGGGTGAAAAGCTCACATCAAGACCACTGGAGAGCTAGTACACGACGGTAGCCAAGGGAAGCTGCCTATCGACCAGGAAGCGGCACGATTCAACTTGCCTTTGCCACTACAGGGAGGCCTGAAACGAGCTACTGCCGCATAAATCTTAGCCAACCATTTGCAGTATGGAGGTACGAAGAAAAGTCCTTCCAGAAGATACCATAACTTATCCTTCAGGGCTCCAGTTCTGATCCCTCAGCTGCTTCTGCCACCACAAACCTGGCTTTATCTCGTGAGGGAGGCATGAGCTAGCCATGGCCAAAACAGACTGAAAACTTCCTCCCCAGCCACAGTGTCACCTCCTTGCCCAACCTGGTTGAAAGGTAACATGCACCCAGCTTGCCTTGCTCCGTTAGCATAGAGACTCTGCCAGAAGCGCCCTCGGTTCCACTTGGCACCGGGAAGGAGGTGCAGCAACAGAGTCCCAAACCTGTCTTGGGTACAGACCTTCAAAGCTCCTGGCTGTGGGATGGGGAACCTTACTAGGGGGATGGAACCGTTCTGCAGACCAAGGTTCTATGCCTCCTCTGTCCCTCCAACCAAGGCTGGCCCTTGACAAGAACCTCTGTGGACAAATCTGGGCAAGGCGAACACTCCCACTTCACCTGGCCAGGTTTCAGCAACAGGCCAGGTCAGCATGCCCACTGTCCAGCCAGAGATGGTGCCACCTTTCCCATCCGCTGACCTGGTGCCCAGCAGTAGCAGCTCCACCCTAGAAGGGTTTGCAGGCAAACCAGGATTACCGAGGCTGGAAGGCAGAGTAGAAGGTGAGGCGCAGGGGCCTCGGTTGCCATCCCTTGCCCAGTGTCACCGCCTCCCAACACCGTAACACCCTCTGCCCAGGATGACATCGGCAGCTGTCCCCATTTCCTCCACAGTGAGGCACACTGCAAGTCCCCCAAATCCCACCAAAACAATGGCAATCCTCCCTACGCCCAGCGAGGCAACCTTGGCTCCAAGGGAAGGCATTATTTAGTACATCATTTAGAGTAATAAATAAAGAGCAAATCCAAGGACTGTTTTATGGCAAACTTACTTTGAAACGGAGAAACCATCTGCATTTATTTTTACCTTGTCCGGGACTGATGGCTGTGACCTTGGGATGGCTGATCTTATTCTGTTGCTTCTTTTGAGAAGCCAACCGATGACTTTGTTGCTCTAGAAGCTTGCTAGATGGATAGAACAAGCCAATGGTTTGGGTTCCTTGTTGTTTTTTCTCTGCTAAATTGGGGGTTGGCGTTGGCAACGAAACGTCTGCTTGCTCCCAGGCCTGCAAATGGGACAGCTCAAATTATAGATAAAGATTCTACCATGGGTGGGAAATACACAAAAATTCCATCAGTACATTCCTGAACAAAACTTAGGTATTTTCTGATGAAACGCAGTTGTCTTCCAACATCTAACAGCTCAGGTGTTCATGCACAGGCTTTCCAGGGGTCTTGGTGCATTATGTAAAACGTCACATTAAATGGCTACTTGCAGAGGATGGGCTAAGACTGACAGAGAGGGCTTAGCTAAAGCAGCACAGCAAGTTCATAAGTAAGCTTTGAATGAGGGGCTCCCATTCACATTTTTAGCCACAAGACTGTACACAGAAAACTAATCAGTGCTTGTGTCCAGAACTTGTTTGCTTATGGATTCAAGTTGCAAAATATAAAACTGTGGTGGGGAGGGGTTTGCAAGATACACATTTTTGTTGGAAACAGAAGAAAAGGGGAAACTGAAGGCACGTGGTGTTGAAGGAGTAGCAAACAGGTCCTGGATGGAGCAGCCAGTTGACAGGAATGGAGAATCCTCTCCTTTTGATGAGGGACAACGCCACCTGGATTCTTTGGTCTCTGAGCCATTTGCAAGATGGTCCATGCGTTTGTAACATTTCTTCTACAGTCAAAAAGGCTACCAATGTGCCATTGTTAAAAAAGCCAAAATGGCAAAAGCTACCAGATTTAGCACTAAAAGGGACCGTCGTGCCTTCTGCAATATTTGCAGAAGCATATGCTCCCTGACACATCTGTCAATTTTGAGTGAAGCCATCAGCCGGTGCCCCCAAGCTGGGCTGCTCCGCTGCTTGTGTGCATGGAAGGCAAAGAGCACTCAAGAGGATTGATTCCACGGCAGGCGACCGATGAGGCTGGTGAAGGGGGAGAGGGCAAGCCCTGAGCGGAGGGCTAACTAGCCTTACAAACACTCTGCTCCTGTTTACTTGTTCATATGGCATTGGGAAAGGGCCTTTCAGCAGGACGACTGCACGCACACATTAATGCTAATTCCTGGCTGGGGCAAATGTGAAAGAAGCTAAATCTTCAGTCCCTTGGCACTGCATCTTTATGACATGAATGTAAATGTAAACCTATTGCCACGACACCTGAACAAGCGAGCCGCTTGGCTTACCTGTAACTGAGGCAAAGTGGCAGCGTTAGACTCCTCTTTAACATCCGAGGCGTTCAACAAACGTGGTCCACTGAGCAGTGAGCACAGATAACTTTTTCCTTGGGATAAACCTAAGAATTATGCTTGTCGTTATCTTACATTTCTACGACATACTTAAAAAGTGAAATTCAACTAAGATGATGTAACACATGATATGCTTCTAGTTTTAAGACTATTCTAGGATTTTAAAAAAAGGTTTATGAGAGGAACCAAATTCATGGGCACCCAAATACGTCCAAATGACTGTAGCTATCAAACGGTATGACACATGCCTGCTCTCATCCCCAGGGTCCCTAAAGGAAGGGGTTCTGACACGCAGGCAGGATGGCTTACAATGCTCCTCCAACAGATCACGAGAATATGGCAAAAATCTTCAAACAGCAGCTCAGTGGGTCATCAGAAGGCGAAATGAGCCCAAGGACAGAAGGCCCAGTTAAAACGTAGCAGTTTCTTTCTGTCACACGCACAAACAAGTATGCAGCAGGAGGTGTGCAGCAACCTGTCACAGATGTTCCCCCACCTGTCTTCCACAGCTGCAGCTGCTCACTTTATAACCATTTGGGGAACAGGCGCCATCTGGGAAGTATCAGCCGGGCAATGAGCCTGGACCCTTAATTAAAATGGGCATTCTGAAACTTTGTAACTGCAGGAACACACAACGGAGCTTCCCCAGGCCTGCAGCATGCTTGCACAGCAGCAAAGTGCCAGCAATGGTAATTCAACATATGTTTAAGTGGGCACAGAACAGATCGGAAGCAGGATGTCTGCACTTGGAAGGGCCAGCTCAAAGCGGTTTTCCACCTGAACCAGAGCATGAAGTTTATGACACAGGCCCTGCTCCTCCTTTCTAGCATGGTGAATGCTGAGTTGATTGGCACGGTACAGCACAGAATATGCTCAGGGGGCAATGGCATCAAGAAGGTGTAACGTTTGTAATTTAATTCAACGAAGAAACCACAGCAAACAGTGCCCGTCTGAGTTTCTGACAGTATGTCCCTGCCAGCCAGAATCCTGTTAATCCCCAACCTAGTCAGAGCTCCTTCAGCTCCTGGTTTAACATGAAGTACCTTGAAATTCTCGCACAACTCCACTGCAGCTGAAATTGCTTTCCACATTCACTTCCTTCTCTCCAAGCCTTAAGTCCGACAGCTCATTTCCCATCTCCTACGGACAAAAAGATTCTGGCCTTTAATCACATATTGTGATCAAAGATTGTGAAGGCTGCACTGCACCAGCCACCCAGAGGAGTCCCTCGTAAGCTTCCCTTACAGGCTTCGCTGTCAGAACCAGGGGGCACTAGCAACGGGGAAGCTATGCGATGCGCATGTGCGCACACCTGCGTGGGAGTGCACTGTTTAGCCAGCCGCTGTTGCACGCAGCAGTCTACTCAGAAGCCTCCTGGCCTGCCACATCTCCTGCTCAGAATAATACCGATAGAAAGCAATACCCCCCCACCATCTTGCCCTCACACCTCTGGATATCACCTAAATTCGTCAAAATTTTAACATTAATGGGCATTACTGTACGACCTACAGATTAGCTGGAAACCTGAACAATCAGGTACCCCTTTTAGAAGTATTTCATATTACATTGGATGTCCCAGCATTTATTTTTCTGCTCTAAATAAAGCTCGTTGAGCCACTGGTAGGCTGCTGCACATGGCTACTGGTTTATAAGTTGTGTGTAACTTTTCGGCAGAAACGCAAGCAGTTTGGTCCAACCCTTAAACTCATAACCTAGTTCAATGGCTTGCCAGCATTACCTTAGTGACTCTGTTCAAAGAGTCCCAACATTTTCCCAAAACAAACTTAGTGGATCTCCACAGTAAAAACAAATGAAGCTTCCGAAATCCGCTTTTGTGAGACATTCATATAAAAACAACAACAACAATTGCGGCAAAAACAATCATAACGATTTGCAGAAGATGCCACAAGTGTTTGTAACTGGCCTGCCTGCAGAGAACGTTCAGGGACTCCTCAGCATTATCCTCGTGAGATCCATCTGTGTTCGGAGTCACATATTCTACCACGAATACTCGGGTTACGATTGCACTTTCCCGGCCGTCTCTGTAATTGAAGAGACGCTCGAGCGACTTCCATCCTCCTCCATCGTTCCTCCCAAAGGCAGACGGTGTCCCGTCCCTCCCGTGCTGCTGTGCTCTGGGCCAACCCGCACAGCTGCCCACCCACGCTGCTCCCCCTTCCCATCCCTCCCCTGCTGCAGATGTGTTCACACGCCCCTCTGCAGACACCTCACACACGCCGGAAGGGGCTGCCTCCCAGCTGTGGCCAAGCAAGCGGAGGGCATCAACAGGGGCAGGCGGGGCCCATCCCTGCCCCCTGCCACAGCCCCACCAGCCTCGTCTGGTCCTCCCCCTGGCTGCAGAAGTCTTCCTGCCCCCCCTGCCCACACCATCACGCTCTGCGGAGGCCCACCCAGGCACCCCCCTCTGTGCCGGGCGTATGGTGAGCAGCCTCCGCCAGCACTAACCCTTGCCCCTCTCCACCCAGCCCCACAGCCAGCCCTCCCCACAAGAGCCGCACCCCTGTGGTACAACGTATCTTTATTTCTGCAGCGCCACAGGGACGTAGGTGCAGAGGGGAGAATACAGGGAAGCAGAAAGCGGCGCTTCTGAAATAAAGGACAACTGCGTGGTGCTTGGAGGCAGAATCAGGGTCATAGGGGAGAGCTGCTGTCAGCGCTCTCCTCCCCCCGTGTAAAGCCACCTCAGCAGGCAGGCGATTCTGCAGAGCAGGATGTGAAGAAGCAGAGCGCAGTGGCCGCACGTGCACCTGGCATCTGAAGAAAGCTGCCAGGGAGCCGTAGGCCTTGTGTTTCCAGCAGCTGTGTTTCTGCGCTAGCTGCACGGTTACCTTGCACAATTTGCACAACCGTTACAGCAAGGGAGGAAGGCCCCTTGTGGACCCTTGAAAACAAGCACGCACTGTGGCAGCCGCTAGCCCCCGGGCGCTAAACGGCTCTTTGTTTTCTCTGCAGCAAAGGAACAGGTAGCCTATCAAAGGGGACACCCATAAAAGTGAACTGCCTGCGCTGCTCCCTTTCCAGCAAAAGGGGTCGTGCGAAGGAACAGTTCACTTCTGCGGCAAGCTCTGCCCTTGTCCAAAAGACGGATGGCACGGTGACGACACTTACTTTGTGACTGCCAGTGCTTTTATTGTTATTTTCCCATCTGGTAACGTGATCGGTTCCTGATATTTAAAAGTAGTATGATCTCTGGAACCAAATTTCCTAAAGAGCTGTGGTTTGCTTCCATCAAGAGTGTAATATATGGTGACAGCAGAGCTATCTGAAAGACACAGTAATAAGGAACACAACAGGCAAAAGCAGACAAGTGGGCGTCAGCAACATTCCAAAATCCGTATGAATATATTAACTTTAAGACACCCCATACCTGTGTATGAGCTTCAAGACACCCAGGTGGGCAGGCTTTCAAGATCTACAAAACTTCTTCAGGCAAGGTGTGACCAAGATCTTACTTACTTACTTACTTACTTACTTACTTACTTACTTACTTATTTATTTATTTGAAAACGTTTATAGGCTGTCCTTTATGTATGACATCTCGGGATGGCTGCAAGCATGCAGGGAAGAGTGCAATGGCTGAATATGAGCACAGACACAAGCAGCAACCCAAAACGGAGCCGAGTGGGCTGATGCGCACAGAGTCCAACGCTGCGCAACACACGGAGTTAGAACGTGAAATGCAAGAAGCGTGAATCCAGACGCACCGGAAACTGCAACGTGATGCAGTGCTTGGGCATCACCGTACTTGGAGTGCAGTCGTGCCGACTTGGCGTCCCTTGGCTCAGTCATCGATTCAACGGGAGGCTGCAGCCAAGAAATTCAAGCTGACCGAGGCTTAGAAGGCTGGCAGTGAGGGAAGTGAAAGGGTGTTTCACTGGAGGCCCAGGCCAAGATCATCCATGCTATTGTGTGGGTGTGAAAGCCGCACAGTGAAGAAAGCTGATGGGAAGGAAACTGATGTGTTCAAAAAATGGGGTTGCAGGTGCGATTTGGGGATACCCTGGACTGGACTGACAGAAAGATAACAAGTGGGTCCTAGATCAAGGAAAGCCCGGGCCTTCAAAAGCAAAAATGGCAAAACAGAAGCTGTCTGTCATACTTTGGGCGTATCATGAGAAGGCAAGACTCCCTGGGGAAGACTATCCTGCTACGGAAAGTCAGACCGGAGGAGGAGAGGAGGACCAACTATGAGATGGGTTGATTGCATAAAGTAAGTCACAGCCTTGAGCTTAGCAGAACTGAACAGAACCATCAAGGACAGGAAACAATGGAGGACTTTCGCGCACAGGGTTGCCATAAGCCAGAGATGGTGTGACAGCGCTTCACAGCAACATGGTTGATCACTCCTTGAAACTCCTGAATACAGTGATCTTTATAGATTCCAAGCAGTTATGAAAACAACACAATATTTTAGCACTGCACTCAGCCTAGCAAAACATAAAACCAACAGAAACAGGGATAAATAGGTGAGAAAACAGTCTTACTAGTATTTTAAAAGCTGAAATTTAGGAGAAAGCAAGCGACAGCGGACAACTTACACCTGGTGGTCTGCACCTGCAAGGGTGGGACCTGGTGGCCTTCCTGGCCCCTTCCAACTCTGGGCAAGGTATGACAGGGCAGTGGGGGGTTCGTGGGTGCTGCGACTTGTGCCCAGGGGCGCACTGAAGAAACTTTAGGCAGGGGAATTAGGAACATGTCTATAAGCAGATCAAATCAAAATACAATTGTACCGACATTTACCACCCATGCCAAAAGCTCAGCCTCATTACACAAGCACGTCTACTGCAACACAAAGAAAGTAGGTATGACCACAGATAGCTCAACATACCTAATCACAGTATAATACAAATGTCTATAGGCAACAGAGAAAGAGATGAAGTCCTGAGAATGAATGTAGAAAAACTCAGAGTTTTGTAAGCTGAGAGCGATGGGTAAATGTGCCCAGGCAAGCCTTTCCTATTACTTCAGTTCTTTTTCAAAGCATGTCTTGCTAAGACTCAAACAGATTTGCAGGATAGAGTTGTGTATTAATGCAGACAATGAAATGAAAAGATCAACAGTGCATTAAAAGGTTGCACACAAGGGGAGAAACCATGCATTTCAAGGTGTTGCATATACCTGATTTGATTGCAACAAGTGTGTTTGTGTCTATTTCGTGTTTAGCTTTGCCCGGGATTGAGGCTCGAAGTGGTATAACTTGAGGCGCTAAAATGGAGCCAGCAGTCATTTTTCCTTACATATCTAGTTTTTAAAAGATAAAAACAGATCATTATTTTAAACAAGTACCGAAATACCTTTGTAAATTACTACTATTATTACTTCTATTTCTATACTGCCCCAAATGTGAAATTCTCTGGGCAGTTTGCAACCATTTACTTAAGATACAATAAAATAGTATGATAAAATTCCGGTATTCAAAATGTAAAACATTTAAACACCTAAAAAAAAAAAAATCAGTACAAACTAGACCTGTTAAAACAGTTGGCATAGCCCATTAAATGCCTGCGACTTATGCCAACAAGATGACAGGTGCCAGATAAGCCCCAGTGGAGTATGCATATCTTGGCTCAACAGTCAATTCAAATGGACCCTCCAGGGAAGAAATTTGGGAGGGTGGCAGTGAAGGGACCAGAAAAGATAACCAAAGGTAAGGATGTTTCACTGCAGATCGAGGCCAAGATCATCCATACTATTATACTCCCAACCACAATGTACAGGTGTGAAAGCTGGAAAGGGAAGAGGCTGACAAGAAGAAAACAGAAACATTGAAAATACAGTGGTGGAGGAGAGATTTGTACCAGGTGAGAACATTTTTATTTTCCAGGCATTTATTTTAACAATTAAAATTGTAGTTTTAATAGGGTTTCATTAGATGCTGCTGTTGTACCATTGCAACAATTTGACTAGTTGTTTGTATTATTGTTGGTTACTGGTTGTTGTCACTGTTTTTATTGTGATACTGTTATTTGTATCTTTGCTTATATGTTTTGACTGCCTAGAGAGCCTTTCTGGCTAGGGGGCAGTATATAAATGTAACAAACAAAAATAAAATAATACCCTTTAGCAGCAGAAGGGCAAACAACTGGGTCATGGCAGAAAGCAAGCCAGAACTTTCCCTGGGAAGCAAAGATGGGGAAACTGAGGCTCCTGTACTTTGGGTACCTCCGGAAAAGGCAACAATTGCTGGAGAAGACAGTCACAGCAAGGAAAATTGGGGGCAGAAAAAGAAGGGGAAGACCAAATATGAGATGGAGCAATTCCATAAAGCAAACCAAACTTGAATTCACAAGAGAGCTGTCAAGAACAGGACATTCTGTAGGGCATTCATTCATGCATTCATTCATCGGGTCACCATAAGTCAAAGACAGTTTGATAGCGCATAACCACAAAATACATGCATTGCAATTGCTCTACCCACGTGTCCTATCCCCGCTATGCTAATGTGCGTTCCCAGTTAAAATTCTTAGTTTAATTTCTGAGTTGTATTAAATAAACACTGCCCATTATCTGAGGAAACATCCTTTTGGGTTCCCCTTTTTGCCATATTGCAAAAGTTAAAAGATCCTCAGCAGATATACCTCTTGTGAATACACAGACGATCACACACCTGTCTAGAAGATATTTGCCCCACAGGTTCGGAATGCTAATTGGCACTGCCTACCATAGTTCAGGCCTTCCCAGAGATGCCTGTAAAACAATGTGTGCGCGTTTCAAACTGATACAGGAATAGGTCTAATTTGGGCAAGGATGGCTTTAAATTCTGCCTGAATTCAGCAGCAACCTTTTCCAAGACGGCTGACAAACAATATGCAGTAAATCATGCAGGACCTTCCCATGTAGGCATTTTTTAAAAATAAAAATGGGCGGTAGAGCCATCACGAGCGACTGTTCGCACCCACAAGGCGTAGCAGATAGGACAAAAGACGAGGAGGAGGAGCAGGAAGACACGGGTTCAAATCTCTTTGCAATGGAGTTGACCCGGTGCCCGCACGTCTCAGATCAACCCGTCTCTGCCAGGTCAGAGGGGAGAACATGGACAGCACCCCCGGAAAAGAAAACATGGCGTTAGAACGAGCGAAGGGGCCACTGGACGGAGACGCGCCACGCCGGAGCCGGGCTGACGAGTCGGGAGGCGGGCCACACGCCCGGCGGGCGCCAGGTTGCCGCTGCGCCCCGGCGGGCCGCCTCCGCGCCGCCAGCCCCGCTCCCCGCCGCCCCCCG
>NW_025335942.1:8676920-8693590 GCF_004798865.1 Varanus komodoensis
CGCGGGGAGAGCGGCGCCCGGGCCGCGCGCGCGTCCGAGGGGCGCCCTGGCGCGGGGCGCTGCGGGGCGGGAGGCGCCCGCGGGCCCCGTCGCGCTCACGCGGGGCGCGCCTCTGTGCTTCCGCAGGATCCTCGAGCTGTGCCACCAGTTCCCGCACGGCATCACCGACCAGGTGATCCAGAACGACATGCCCCACATGGAGGCGCAGCAGCGCGCCGTGGCCATCAACCGGCTGCTGTCCATGGTAAGCGCGCCCGCCTTGCCCGGGAGCCGCCGCCGCGCGAAGGCAAGCGGAGCGTGGCTCCCAGGGCTCGCTCCGTAGCGGGCGGCGTCTGCGTTCATAGCTTTAAATGGAATATAAATACATAATAGACGTATACTTCCCACCAGGAGAGCAGCCCTTCTCGCTTAGCTTGCGCCTGCCTTGTCGGGTCCATTCCACTCTGTCTGAGACCTTGTATTCGGCAGAAGCAAGCTCTGGTAGCAGCTGGAACCGTGTAATGTATGACATGGCAACAAGTCCAAATCTGCCACCAAATTACACTGGAGAACTAGAACTCTGGGGCTTTTGGATGAACCTACCCGTTTGCTGCACCTGTCTTCAGACATATTCATACATTGCAATTTCTGATTACATATACCTTAAAAGGGTGAACTATGCAGCAGCTTTGAGAGGAGAAATAAAAGGCGTAAATCTAATAGGATTCAAAGGGGATCTTGAACTCTTCAGAGAAAATTGTCTGGCTCCAACATTGCTCTCTTTCTGGAGCCAGGCAAAAACATTTCTCTTTTCCAGGAATTTTAGCAATACATTTTAACAACTAATTTTAATGTCTGCAATAATCTATCATCTTATGGTTGCCCCCCGCCCCCGTTGATTTAATGATTTTACTGTATTGATCTATTTCTTGTTGTTTTTATGACTGTAAATTGTTTTATGGATTGATTGTTTTAATTCGTTTTATTGTTTTAATGATCATGTAATTTTAAATGTTGTAAGCCTCCCAGAGACTCCACTTGGAGTAGATGGCAGCATACAAATGTCAAAAATATAAATAAATAAATAAGGAACCCTAATTAATTTTATAACTGAGGGTTGTTCCATGTTGCTTCTGAGTGAGAAACCCTTGTTATAGGAATGTGGCAAAACTCTGACATGATACATGCTCTTTTAGGGACAACTGGATCTTCTGAGGAGCAGCACCGGCCTCCTCTATAGAATTAAGGAATCACAAAATGCTGGGTATGCTATGCTGTACTTTTTCACCTTCTCATCTCCTACAATGACGTCTATCAGTTTCTCTGTAATCACCATCATACTGAAGATGGGCAAGTTACCCAAGTAGCTTCTAGTAATACCAGTCCCTCTCTGTCAAATAAGCCTGAAACTCACTCCACATTGATCAAATCTGTTTGGAGCAGCAGACACAAAATGCCATTCAGCTTTTATTTTGCCTCTTGCAGAAAGATGAAAGGATCTGACAACCAAGAGAAACTGGTCTATCAGATTATCGAGGATGCAGGAAACAAAGGTACTATGTGCTTGTACTAGTCCGCCCCCCCAAAAAAACAAGTCACTGTAGTCTTTGTGAAGTGCTTTATGTAGCTCTTGAATTTTTGAATGTATTGCCAGTTCCAAAGGTACCTTACATTTTATTTTACTTATGGAAATAACATTGGGGAAAAAACTTTCCCGGAATGTTTTTGTTTTTTTAATGAAAGGTAAAAAAATAGCCATCTCCCAAGTGTTGCACAACTTATTTCTCATGTCTTGCTTTGAAGACCACCCAGTTATCCTTTTCTTTAAGATTACGTCCCCCGTCAGGGCTGACAAATGACTGTAGCATCATTTTCCTGCACAAATTTTCCATCTTTTTAAAACAGGCATTTGGAGCAGAGATATTAGGTATAAAAGCAATCTGCCCTTAACGGAAATCAACAAGATCTTGAAGAACTTGGAAAGCAAGAAACTCATTAAAGCCGTGAAGTCTGTAGCAGTGAGTAACTCATAATTTGGAACAAGTTGAACAATGTAATATTTGTTATGGTAGTCAGGTAAAAGCAGCACCAGATAGCTCTGACTTCTTATTATAGGTGCTGAGTGTCTTTGAAAAGTAGCTGAGCAGGCAAGTTAAGATGTTTTACAGAGTAATGCAGATCACATGCAACAGCAGCAAGTTTTTATTTATTTAAAACATTTTTATCCCATCCATGTGTGAAACTATCTCCAGGCAACTTACAAAAACCCAGAACCATAACAGCACATTAGATAACTTTATTTTCAATATATAAAAACATACAGTAAGAACAATTCTCTATTGTACAGTAAGAATCAACCATTAAAATACTGGGTGAAGAGAAAGGTTTTGGCCTGGTATTGAAATGAATAAAATGCTTCTTTGGACAGCTATCAAACGAAAACATGCCTTTTAAAAAGCCGTCTGATAAATGTGAGCCTGGGTGGGAAATACGCACGGATTTCATGGCCGCCCTGTTCTTCTTGTCTTCTGGGCGCGTCGCACATGGTTCCAAAATGAACCCACGCCGTGTAGCACGTTCCCAGGGGGGCTGCACATGGAGACTCGTCCAGTGTTCCTTCCTCTTAACGAAGGCGAGCATCTGAACAAGAGCTGTAACATTCATTCGACAGGCTTCCAAGAAGAAAGTGTACATGTTATACAATCTGCAGCCTGATCGTTCTGTGACAGGCGGGGCGTGGTATAGTGACCAAGATTTCGAATCTGAATTTGTAGAGGTGCTAAACCAGCAATGTTTCAAGTTCCTGCAAACAAAGGTAAGCCAGCGGTCTGAATTCCTCTTTCGTGTGCTCTTTTTTTTTGCAAAGTGTCAAAGCTGTAATCCGAAGCATTTAAAGAAGGAATCCTTGCTGCACAAGCTCTTTGTCATTCCAAGAAGTTGCTTTGAACATGAAACAGTAGCAAATACCTTGCTGCCCCCATGTGCATACAAATCTTCTCTATGGGATGCCTCTTCTGTAGTCATAGGGTTAATACGCTTTGGGCTGTCCGTACAGCGACCTCCACCCTTACGAGAAAGGAAAGAGCCTCCAGAAACTGGAAAACTGAAAATAAACCTGAGACAAAAATCTCCCAGGGAGTGAGAAAATGCAAATTTCAGCTCCCAACAAAATAACAATTATGACACTAGGTATTAGGATTAACAACTGGAGGCTAATAAAGCAGTCTCCCATGTTGGATCAAGAATGCAAGAGCATATTCTGTTACAAGATGAAAACACTGTCATGATTTCCAAGTCACCCAATGCAAATTGCCAAGCCAAATCCATGCATTCCATCAGCCGCACTTCTGGGGCCATCTCATTCAAACCAAAGGCTTCATGAGGAGTCTTTTGAAGGTGAAACATGAGCCACAATTGTGGACACTGCAGATTTATGTGTGGTTGCCCCATCTTCCAAATTTGCAATAACTAATTCTGTAATAAGGCAAACCGTATTGGAATTCACATAAGCCTGCGGGGTTTTAATTTGGGCTTGGAGCTGTCCTGCCTTCCTGGCCTGCTCTACTGATCTTCCAGCAAAGTGAGGTTTCATCTTCACTTCCACCCACAGCCTCTTTGGAGGAGAGGCCAGGAGAGGAGAGGAGAAGGAGAGGCCAGGAGGGGAGGCGAGGCCAGGAGAGGAGAGGAGAGGCCAGGAGAGGAGAGGAGAGGCCAGGAGAGGAGAGGAGAGGCCAGGAGAGGAGAGGAGAGGCCAGGAGGGGAGAGGAGAGGCCAGGAGGGGAGGATGGCTGTGGATGCAGGTGTGCAGGGCCAACGCCAATGCAGGCGTATTTCCAAAGGTTCTCGTTCAGCCAATAAGCTGATGTGCAGTTCCAGACTGAGCGCTTCTCACAACACAAATGCAACCCGACAGCGAAAAGAGACGAAGAGCCCTTGTTTTCTGCTGAGGCGTTCAGGATGAATTATTTTCTGGAAGCTGGGGTGCCCGCAAAAGCATCCTCACCTGCGGCCAGCCCCCTTCGCGGGGGTGGCCCGCCTGCCAGCCCGCCTGCTTCCCCTCTCTCGTCCTGCAGGCGGAGGCCGCGCGGGACAGCAAGCAGAGCCCCATGATCCAGAGGAACAGCTCCTTCGCCTCCTCCCACGAGGTCTGGAAGTACATCAGTGAGCTGGGCATCAGCAAGGTGAGGCCGCGGCCGCGCTGCTTGCCTTGCGTTTTCCGCCCACTGGCCACCGGGGCGTTTTGCACGTGTTCTGTTCCTCATGATGATGCACTGGGTTTTCCAGGCTACAGTAAGCCTTGCGGGAGGTAACTCTGGGCGCGGTGGGGTCGGTTCCCCCCCTCGGATCAGACGTCGGCCACCATCCCCCGCTGGCACCCTGTGCTGCAAAAGGGGGTGGTGGGGGAACAGGCCAGCTGTGTCCACCCTGAGCCCCTGCCGCACAGGAGTCTCTCTTCCTGCCCCCTTCAAAAACATGTTTTAGATTTTGAAACTCCTGAAGACTGTTTGGGTGCCCAGGTTCTTCCTGTTCTTGAACCAGCCCGGGCAGGCGGGGGAAGGTGGGCTTCCTGCCTCTTCGGACCCTCTTCCCTCCACATAGGCTTTTCCCTTGTTCTTGTTCACTTGCTCCCGGCCTCTAGCCTTGCAGCTGCTGGCTACCCACCCGCTTTCTCCACTGTTCCTCTTCCCCACACCAGCTTTCTTGTTCTGTTCCTTTCCAACCCCCCAGCTTTGCTCTTGCTCCCCCATTTACCCCTCTTGTGGCTGCTTCTGCTCTCCTAGCCCCTCACGCCTTCTCCCTCCTCACCTGCCTCCCCTTCCCGGCTTCTCGCCCCACAGTTCTCCTCACACCCTCCTTTAGTTAACCACGGCCTCCCAGAAGCCACTCTGTGGACACTCGCAACCTCTGTGGGAGCCCCCAGCAGCTTCCCAGAACCAGAGTTTGCTGGGCATTCTGGTGGCGGGAAGGAGTGAGGCTCCCCCAGGATGCGGGTTGCCCCTTGGCCTCACCCCGCACGTAAGACCTGGGCAGCCAGAATCAGGCATGTGCCTCTTTTGCAGGGTGGGAGAAGCACAGGAGGGACGTTTGCTCGGAGGGTCTTCCACAGGATGCCTGCAAGCACCTGTGTTGGGAGGGGATGCGGGACTGGAGGCACCGGCGATGCGGCTGAATCGGCACTTTTTGCTGCAGGAGATTTAAGCGTGCGCTTCACTTTGACTGGACTGCGCATGCTAATTTTTGAACTGGTTCGTCTGTCTATCAGTCCCCCAACCCCTTTCTTGTATATTTTATTTTTCTCTATAGTTGGAATGTAGTTACACAGCTGTTTTGGCTTTTTATGGCAAAATGCTTGAGCGATTCGTAGGTGGGTTTTTATATGCCGCCCAAAGTTTCTGCTTGAGCAGCTTTTTGGAGCTCTCTGATTGTGAATTCTCAGCGGCTCCAACCACAAGTGCACTCATGCCGTATTCTTCACAATGTTAACAACATTCTGCTTTCTAGGGCAATTTTCTTCGATTGTATGTAACCGTTTACAAATCACTTTTTAGGTAGAATTGTCAATGGAGGACATTGAAACCATTTTAAACACATTAATATACGATGGGAAGGTGGAAATGACCATCATTGTTGCCAAAGAAGCGACAGCTGGCAGTGTGGATGGGCATTTGAAGCTGTACAGATCCGTCAATCCAATCATTCAGCCGACGGGTTTGGTTCGGACGCCGTGTGGGCTTTGTCCAGTAAGTTGCTCCTCAGGAGTAGAACACAGCAGAGTATTGCTGGAAGGGGCTGGAGGGCCACCGGGTCCAACCCTTACACAGCCCAGGGCTCCAGGTTAAACCCCCCCCCCCTCGGATGGCTGTCCAGCTGCCTCTTGAATGCCGCCAGGGCAGGAGAGTCCACCACCTCCATACTTAATTGGTTCCGCTGTCATGCTGTTTTAATACCCAGGAATTTTCCCCCATGCCCATCTGGAATCTGGCTTCCTGCAACTGGGAGCCCTGCACTCTGGGACTCCGGAGCAGAGACTCTGGCCCTCTTCTTTGTGACACCCTTGCCAGAACCAGAAGAGCGCTGTCCTGTTTCCCCTCCTCTAGGGGCTTCTCAGATTTGCCGTTGACACTCAGCTGGGTGGGATGGCTGATGCCTCGGAAGTGAAGCATGTGGCCACACTCCCCAGGCAGGTTAAAACCAGCACCCTGCAAGTAGCCTGTAGTGTCCCCTGGACCCAGGAATAGACTCTGTGGAGTGCTGGCTTTTTTCCAGGTAGGGGCTCTGGCACCAGGTCTCTGTGTAGGAGATCCCGTGCAACAAGGACTTCCTGCGCTAGTCCTGCCGGAAGGAGCTCGCGCAGAAACCCACGGCAAGCGCCACACCAGCGCTTTCACCATCACGCAGTGTTCCCGGGCCAAGCGCTTCCTGAGCCGCACCCTCCAAAGTGAAGGATTGCCGCTATTTTTGATGGATTATATGCAGCCCCTGTTGCTGGGCGGGGGGTGTCAGCCTCGGGAATCCGACTTCCAATGAGTAGCGCATCCACTAGCTTATTACAACCACTGGGCTGTGCTAACTCTTTACACCCGATTCTTTTCCCAGGTTTTTGATGACTGCCACGAAGGTGGTGAAATCTCTCCTTCCAATTGCATTTATATGACAGAATGGCTAGAATTTTAGCAGGCAGATGAAGGCCACCCACTGGGAAAGTGTCATGCATCCTGCATGGATGAACCTGTTGACGTTTAGCTGTGGACACTCGTTTCTTGGAGAGCCCCGCCAGGCCAGTGACTGTGTATTTTTTGCTTTAAATGAATTCCCTTTCAAGCAGCACCTGCGGTAGGGATGCTGCAGGATTAAAGCTCTAAAAATACTCCCTATATATGAGATATACAGGTACAATCTAGCAAGGTTCAATATGTTTGAGATGCAAATTATATTTTGGCCATTTAGAGATTTGCTCTGTTAAAAAGAATGAATGGTTGCACTGAAAGTGTGCCTTCGGTGACAGGGACGCGTGTTCTACACTGGAGTCAGGATCAGTTTAATAGGAGAGATGCATGTGAATTCTAAATCTTTAATTCTGACCAGAAGGAATCACTTGAACGTGCTGAAGCGGCATGTTTAATCAAAATGTCGGAATTTGCCATCAGGAGATGATGTGATGCAGCCCCCTCACATGGAGAGCTTGAGAAAAATTAGAAAAATGGATGTAGAATAAGGCAATCCATTCTTACCAGATTATTACCGTGCCACTGTCTGATGAGGGAACCATTTATCATGATGTTTTCTTATTCTGGATTTTAAAATGCTGCCTTACAGGACAAATACGATTTCTGATTCAGGTTGTTATTGTATTATTTATATAATTATGTACAGTCTTCCTTAGTATATTTAAGTCCGTATTTCCTTGAATGCTTCCCGTCAAGTTTCTGCCTTTTTGCCTATGCTTTTTGGTAAATGTTTTTTATAGCTGTCATTACAGCCTCATATTATTGTATTTCCCTTCAGCTTCCTCTATACATTTTTGCTTGCAAAATTGTTTTAAAGAATTAATATTCAGTGAATATACCCCTTAAAAGAAGCATGTTATAACTTGCTTTAACATGGTATATATCTCCATAACCAACTGACGTAGTTTTTACTCCAGTCAAGACAGCCCATGTTGTGCCCCCGAAATTGTGGTATTTGTAATTAAGTACAATACTCCATAAATGATCCTTAGTTCTACCATCCAGAAAGATTATTTTCCAGGATTCCTTGGGAAGCAAGATTTTGAAAGACCCCAACTCTGTATTAGAGACACACCCTTCTCCTCCATCTTGAGCATCGCTTCGGGTGTTGAGGATCTGGTTGGTTTCTTTTGGGATCTTGCCAGTTGTCGGTTGTTTGAGTTGCGGTTGTATTACGCATGCACTGGACTTGAACAAACTGGAGCAGCCGCTGAGGCTTGGCCAGTGCTTACCGGGCTTTGCTTGCGGATTCATGTTCTCAGCGTCTCCCCCATCCCCACAGAGCCCCTTCCTCACGACCGTTTCCAGCAACTGCCCTTTCCATAGCAGACCGACAGATTATGGAAACTGGACCCCAGTGTCTCTTCGCCAAGCGAGACGTTGTGGGGAAAGTGGCAGAGGGCAAGTTTACTGATCTTGTGAGATCTGGAAGAGGAGGATTTTGACGGAATTGTGCTCTGCTGGGCGATGCAAGGTATGGAGGCATATGGCGTATCGCATCCTGTTCCCGCCTTCAACACACCTTGCCTGATCTCAAAGCCTGCAGTGTTGCAAATCGATCAAGGAAGAGCCAGTTCTGCCGGCTCCTGTGCACGACCATAAAACCATTTTCCTCCCGCCTTAAGTGAGGCTAGGGCTCCCCCTGCTGCCCAGTCCATAATGAGCGGAACTTTTATCAGGGCTCCCTCCTGAGCAGAGGGGGCTGCTGGCTAGTGCTGACCCTCCACTAAGCCACGGCTAAGGAGAACTTTAACCTCTTGGTCCTCTTGATACAAGGAGGTCTCTGACTATATTTGCGCTCGCATTAATCACTTCGTAGTCGTCGCTTTCCCATTATTGCCTCCCATGTCAACATTTTAAGCTCCATGTGGTAGGGATGCGTTTCGTTGCTCTCTCTTTAAAGCACCCTCCCCCCCAATCTGGCGCTTTATCAACAACTGCCGCGGAAATGATTGACTAGAAGGGTGAAGAAAGGGTTAACAAGAGAGTTTAAGTCTCAGCAGAGAACATGCTAATGAATGTAAATGCCCCTGAGCTCCAGGGTGAAGTGGCAGCCAGGAAGTGGAAATCGCCTGTGTGCTCCAGACAGCCCTGTAAATGTGCTTTGTGTTCCATAGCCAGAAAGTAAGTCACCCTAATTAAGCCAAGGGAGGAAGTCACATCTGCAGTGAAACGGTTACCCCGTCAGGGCACAGGAGCCGTGCCAAAAGTGCGCAGAGTTATGTTGCAGCGCTGTGGTGTGCTGACCTCTTGCCGCCATCTCGTGCCACTGTGGAAGCCCCAGTGTGGGCAGCTGCTGGAGGGACAGTACTGTCCCCAGAATATTTGTGAAAGGGAGGCAATGGTGAACAGCGTGTGTTCGAAGGTGGGTGGGTGGCAGGGCTGCCCTTTGCTAACCTGTCTGTAAGTGCGAACGCCATTCCGTGCTGCCTCTGCGTCGGGAGGCAAACGAACGCCTTTCCCCCCTTCGAGCACAAGCCCATCTGAGTCTCCCCATTGTCAGCTGGTTTCCGGCCTCCCCTCTCCCGTGAGTGGCGTTTCCCTAGGAAATGGCCCTGGCAGGAAGTTGGGTAAAGCAGGATTTCTTCCGGCCGGACAGGTCTTGTAAACAATGAGAAGCCCTCAGACAATGGTTGGTCTTATCTTGAGATTTTGTTCTTCCTGATAAAGGGAAGGTGGAGATGAAGCTTGTCTCAAGGGGACACTCCAGTGTCATCTTGGATTTCATGCTGAAAATGCTGCCTCTTTATCGTTAAAAATAAAAGGAAGCCAAGGGGTTTGATGAAGATTTCAGCTCTCAGGAAGTAATTTTTTGCTCTTTCAAGAACACAGCCACCTCCTTCATTCCATTTCCCATTTCTGTTCTAGCACAATGAAATCCCTTCCTCTTGGGGAAGAAATGCTAAGGCCACACTAGGTATATGAAGCCTGCAATTAGAATCCTTTGTGACCATGACTGGGAAACGGCTGCCCCCATTTTAAATGATCCTTTACAAATCCAGTAGCCCTGGCCTGCCACTGACTGAAGATTAGGATGGGCGTACAGTGAATCAGACGCTAAATCCTGCTTATTAAGGAGGTTCGATAAGCCACAGGCATTCCTATGAATGGATGCAGCCTGTCCTTTCTTGGTCAAATGCTGCCTGGACAGATCCCCTCTGATCCCCCAGCCCTCATGATCCTGGGGGAATAAGGACCAGACCTGATTTTGTTGACTGTGGATGAGGACTTTTGGGAACTGAGCCGAGTGAACGCTTCTGCTTTCTGCCAGGTTGCAAGTGGCAAGTGAGTGCCGAAAAACTAATGAAATGCAGACAGGCCACCCGTTTTGTCTCTTATTTGGCTCCATCACTCACCCACACCGCTCTCTAGCTGCGATTTATTTACAGAAATGCCACCTGCAGAAGAGGTAGAAATACATGCCGGCCTGCAACCGCTGCCTCTCTCGGCTTCTTCAGCGGTGGCTGTGGCAGCCAGGATTGTGGGCATATCTCCTAGGGCTCCTCTTTAGTCAGCGTAAGTAATTGCTGTTCTGGGGAACCAGGCGGAGGGCTACAGCTGGAGGGCGAGGCCGTCTGAGAAAGCAGGAAGGATCATGCAGCTCCTGGAGCCGCTGGCCGCCTCCCTGAGGCTTCCGGCACTCCACGAATGCAGCAGGCCAAGGGAGACGCGGGAAGGCAGGGGCCGATCCAGCTGCTGGAGGCACGGACTGGACGAGGACGTTCGCCCCACCAGGGGCAGCTGGTGGCAGTGGCGCGCGGCTGGGAACGAGAGAGAGGAGGCTCACAGCTGCCGTCCCGGCGACGCGCAGGGACGGCAGTGGGGGAAAGCCGCCGCCGTTGCTCCCTGCCCCAGCGTGCCTACAAGCTGAGCCTTCCACTGATGGAGGGAGTTTGAGGATTTCTGGGCCACGTTTTGGGGCAGGTGCCTTGCGAAGGGGGCGCGCTTCACCACACGGCGCAAGCCCCGCGTGACGCCGGCGGCAGGAAGAGCACGATGCTGCGGCAATGGCGGCGAGCCTGCCGGGAGGCCAGAGCCAAACTCGAGGGCTTTCCAGCACCCCCTGCGGAGGCGCAAGGCCCTCGGCGGTGCCACCGCAGAGGAGCCCTCTGGCAGGCAGGCAGAAAAGCGCCCTTTGGCTGCTCTTGCAGGGCAGGAGGACGATCCTTCGCAGCCGGGATGGCTTACTCCGTAGGACGTCTCCTTCCAGGCCCCCACCCCCTCTCTTCTCCGGTACAGATGCCCCAGCCCAGTACCTGCGCTCTCCTCCAGGACTGTCGCTTCGGTGCTGGCCCGGGCAGGCTGGCCGTTTGCAGCAGCCGCTTGCTGGTCCTGCTTTCTAGCGGCACATGAGCTCTGGGGAGCACCAAAGCCCTTTCCGTGGCCGACAGCCAAACGAAATCTGCTGGAACAGCCCTGCATCCAAATATATGGGTGAAGGGTAACATCAGGGCAATGATATCCCAGGCGTGCGACGCAGACCTCAGGACGGCACATTCTAAGCCACTGAGCAGCGCAAGGGCTTCTGCGCGCACACCTTGGCTGTGCACCTGTCCAGCTCAGGAGCACGGTAATGGCTGCTGAACCTGCAGGAACTGCCCCATGGGCTGCCGCCACACGCTGGCATGGAAAGGAGCCGCTTAGCAACGTTTCCGAGCTCCATCCACTCCTCCGCATCAGCCCTGCCCTGCCCAGAGACAGCTCTCCCCCTCTTCTGTGGCCACCTTTTCTGACCGCAAGCCTGCAGTAAGCAACTGATTTGTCTTCCTTGACTGCAGTCAAGTCACTATGGAAGCCTTTCTGCCTGAGCAGCAGGTAAAAATGCCAGAAATATCCAGATCTTGGCAGTGAATCAGCCAAAAACACTTCTTAAATAAAGCATGTTCCTACTCAGTGTTAGTGGGGCATTAACAGAAACAAGCCACATAAACTGATGTGGACCATGTGACCAGGGGCATGAAAACGCCTCGCCCCACTTCTGCTTGCCACAGGTAAGTATTCCTGTCCAATCTGCTTTTCGGGGCATATGGCCTTCTGGGAGAAGCAACAGAGAACCCCGAACGCAGAAGCCCGAGGACGGCCACCTGGCTTCACAGAGGCGAGAGCGGTCACTCCTCCCTCGGAGCCAGCGCTGACGCTGGGAGTCCTGCCTCCCTTCCTCCCCAGTTCTGAGTCAGTGGGTTCTCTGCCGACATGCAGCGCCCAAAGAGGAACTGCAGGACGCAGGGAGCCCGTGCACTACCCAGTCGTCCGAAAAGCCCCCCCAGCAGGGCTCTTTGTCCTCACGGCCATGGGGCTGCACCAGCTTTGGTGGACGGGGGTGGGTGCCAGGCGAGAGCAAGTCCTGGGAACTAGGGGCCTCCAGCCGGCTGGCCCAACCACAGCACTAAGATGCCCCGGCTGGTTGACGGCCTCTCGCCAACCAGCTGCACTGCAGCCAAGACCAGGCTGCAAGGAACCCGTCTGGATCACTTAGAACTGGTGCCGTCCTGCGAGGCTGAGCCTGCCCGGCCCAAGCAGCAGCAGGGCAGCGTTACCTGGCCGACGCTCGCCTGGATCTGTTCTGCGCCGTGGGCCTGGTGCAGCGACCCTACCGCTTCCTGCGCGCCGCCACCCGGGCCTGTCCTGGGCTGCTGGTGCAGAAGCCACTTGGCATAGCGGCGCTGGGCCCTGGAATGCCCCTGCAGAGCCGCCCGCCGATAGTAGAGGACTGCCTAGGAGCGAAGAGCGTGACTGGGGGGAGTGAGCTGTGCGATGCAATGCCCCTCCCTCACTCCCACTCCATTCAGGTGCGAAGCGCCAGGCGGGCCGGCCCCGGTTCCATTCAAGGCAGAAATGCTAGGCCTGCCCCGAGAAAGGGAGGGACCCGCTCTGGCCGATCCGGGCCAGCAGGCCTGTGCCTGGTGCCCGCAGGAAGCCCCCGAGCCCGACGCCGCGCGGACCGCGTAACGGGAAAGGGCCAGAGGACCTTGGCGACGTCCTTCTTGGTGCCTCGTCCATGTTCGTAGCACAAGCCCACGTTGAACTGCGACTTGCTGTAGTTCTGGTCTGCAGCCAGCTTGAAGCAGGAAAAGGCGGTGGGGTGCTGCCCCTCCTGCATATGCGCCAGCCCTGTGGGGAAGGCGGCAGCAAAGTGCTCAGCAAAACGGGCACACTCCTCCCTTTCTCGAAAGCTGCGGCTGCCCTCTCTGGCTAGCGCAGGGGAAATGCCCGCAGGAGGACCTGCAGCTGCAGGCCGCTCAGACTCCTGCAGGACACTCCAGCCATTCCTGCCCCGCACCTTCCCTTTCACGCAGGGCCTCTCAGCACCAGCTCTGTGTCCGGTGCTTGCAGGGCCGATGGGGGATGTCGCGGGAAAGGCCACCGCCCTTGGACGGCCTGGCAGTTCTGATACTGATTCAGCTGAATGTGACACTGAAGACACATTCAAGTCCCTGCTCGCTCGATGGAGAGAGGGCGAACCCGAGGAGCGATTACCCAGGATATTGGATGCCACGGACATGCTGGCTTGGAACACCTGCTGCACTTGCGAAGCAGCCCTGTTAACAGAGTCCTCATCTTCTCGGTTGGCCTGTGCAGCAGAGACAAAGATCAGCGCTGTGGGCAAGTCCTGATACCAAGTATTTGCAGGCAATCTCCCAGCTTTCATGTTACAGTGACGCTATTTTGGGAACCTTTCCTAAGCAATATTCCGTCTTGTCCCTGAACACAGAATTTGATCCTTTCCTCCCAGGAAATCGCACTCACTGCATTATTCCGTCTCGGGAAAGAACGAACCAAGCCCCTTTGCGATGAAGAGTGTTATGGGATCCATGCTAGTTCTAAGCACACTCGCCAGCGCTCGAGGCTAGACACAGGCTGCTAAACGACGCTGCTTTGTGAGCAGGTAGGGCCAAGCCCTTTCTCTGGCGATAGTGGCAGCAAACCATGGTGGTCAGGTTGGCCTACTGCACTCCCTATTGGGGAACGCCTGCTAAAAATATCAGGGCATGTCCACTGTGAGCAGAACCTTCTCAGGAACGGTAACTTTATGCGCCCTCCCGGCCAGGATGCACGCCTTCATGCGGTGAGCAGGTTCAGAAGCATCCGGGAAGTCAACAGGGATGCTGCCAGGAGGCCGGGCTCCCTCAGGGTCCCCCGAGGCACCATGGTCAGAGCAGGGCCCCAGACCAAGCCGCGTCCACCCTCCTCAGGAGTGGCGGTCGCGCCAGCAGAAGAGAAGGAGACTCTTCACTGGTGCTGGGAGCAGAGACACGCCTGAAGGGCCTGAACTCAGTGGTTGAAGCCCACGGTCACCCAATCTCTGCCTGACTCACCTCACCGACCGCTAATGGGAAAGGAAGGAAGCTAGTCCATGCCATCTTGCATTCCTTGGAGGAAAGGTGGAATACGCATGCAACAAAGAAAGGAACAGCCTTTCTGCCGCAGGGGCTGGAGCGAGTTGTTCCTTTCCCCGAGGAACTGGAAGCTGCACTAGCTTTTCATGACAGCCCGGCCAGCAAACTGGGTGTCCCTTTCCAAGCGCAGGGACTTCTGCTGGGCTTGTGGGCACCCAGCCTGGAACCTTTCAGCATGTCCCCACCAGAGCCTGGCTTCCGCCAGAAGGGCAAGGGACTGTACCTGCGAGCGCAGCGGGCACGGGTCTGGTTCAGGGTCCGGGCTAGGTGGGAAGACAAAGTCCCCTGCAACGAAAAGTGGCCGGGTCGGAGCACGGCTCCCGCTTCCTTTGCCGGAGTTTCTTCACCAAATGCACGGACGGCAACTTTACTCTTTTGTGTCCACGTTCAGCTTCAGTCACTCCATCCATTACCGAGATTTCAGTCAAGCTGCTAGGCCTGAGTTACGTAAGCAGCTGTTGCGGATTATAAAAATGGAACAGGCGGCAAGAAATTGCGCCCACCGGGACAAGCTGGAAGCAGGAGCGCCTCTGGGCCTGGCTGCCACACACGCCGTGCCGGCTTCCACGGGGGGTGTGCCAGATCAGAGTGGAGTCTGTGCTGCATCACAGCAAGCCGCTCGTGATCAGTGCCCTGTGTTAGGTTAGCACGCTCAGACTTCTGTGGCGATGGAAATATTCCAATTAAACCTGCAATCTCTCTTAATGCTTTACGTCAATCCAACAGCAGGGTTGGAAAGACCTCCACAAAAATATTCGGGTAGGTGGGCATTAGAAAAACAGGCCAATGTTTTGACTCAGTGTAAGCCATCTTTACAGTGCATTCGTGGAAGCCTTTTAACAAAAATATTGCACAGCTACAGCCACTCCCGTGCCCTGGCAATATCGATTATTTAACAGGTCAAATGCCTGTTGCTAAGACTACCAGAGCTCCAAATGCCTTTTAATACCTAGTTGTATTACTGATAGCCAGAAGATAGGGCAAGCTCCCATTTTCCTGCTTAAATGTATCTCTTTTGGTTAATAACCATTTGTTGATCATTTCCTTGTCGTTCTTCTGTCCTATAGCTCCCTTCCTCCTTGTTGCCTTTGATAAAGACATTTATAATAGCCCCACTCTTTCAACCCCAAATCCTTTTGGTTTTTAAAAATAGGGGTGATACAGTAGTTCAAACTTGCCTTCCCAATCCCTTGCTGTGGCCACTTGATGGCTAGTGGCCAGAAAGCCCCAAAATTAAATTAACTGGTTCAAACATCACCGGAAATGCTCCGATAGGCCAGATCCTGCCTCAGAATAGCCTGCTAAAGGGCTGAAAGTCTTTGTTTACCAGGCGTAAATAATTATACCTGTTTCTGAATGGAGCTCATATTCTTTCGGCTGAGATATTTTGTTAGAAGATGGGTTCTTTTCTGTGTGGTCCTGGCCCACCCCCAGGAAGAAGTGTTGTTCCTTTTCTTCGCTGGAGCAAGGCAGTGGATCAGCAGGAGGTTCTGAACATGAGAAAGCCGCTTAAAACATCTTAGAAGAAGCGCCAAGGTACTGCTTGGATTTCAACCTGTCAGATTAAGTTTCGCTGCTGGGGGCGTACATGGGCCGGGCATGACGTCATTTCCAGCACAGAAAATTCCAGCCCCTAGCAAGCCTACCTGAGCGCTGATGCTGGGGCAGAACGGCAAGGCGCTGCTTGAGCTGATGAATCCCGGCATCTCCTTCATGGGAGGGTGGAGAGCTCAGCCACCGGACGCGCTTGGCGAGCTCCAGAGCAAGGCAAGCCAATGCGCTCTGGCAAAAGAGGGGGGGGGGGGGCTTTAGAAAGCAGCCTCAGTGGCATCTTTTCTCATCTTTATCAAGCACCCTCCTGTGCTTCTGCCACAGAAATGGCTCCATGCTCCACCACGCGGTCGTTACCTGCCCGCTTACCCAGGTGAAGGCATCCAGGGGTGTGTAGCACTGCAGAACGTTCCCATACCGACAGGTCCTGCGCTGCTGGTTCCTGCCATGCCAGCTCCGGAAAGACAGACAACCCGAGAAAGGAAATGAAAATATGTTTTGGCAGGGGACCTGCCCTGCGGCCTCCTATGGGGCAGCACTGCCTCCGGCTGGGTCGCAGCATCAACACTGGTCCGGGCCGAGTGGATTTGCATCGTCTAGAAATGTTACCCCAGCCGCTTCTGCAAGAACTGGAAACACCTCTGCTCCGCGGGCGGGCAGGCGGGCAGCAAAGGCCTCTTCCGTCAACGTCGCTCGGAGCGAGCTCTGCTCTGCCCACCCGAGGATTTTGGCCTGTGGCTTCTGCTGCGCGGAGGGCAGGCCGCCTTCCGACGTTTCCTCTCCACCCTCTAGGAAGGCAGCGAGGCCTTCTTGCAGCGCTCCGGCCCCTGCCCGCGGCAACCGGCTCGTCCGGACAAGCAGCGCTCTCCGGGGCGGGGGAGCCGAGCCAGAGCAAAGGGCCACGCGGTCGGCCGCTCCCGCAAGCGGCGCCTGCGGCCCGTTCAGCAAGGCTCGCCCGCGCCTGCTTCCTTCGGGAGGCCGCGGGCGGCGGGCGGCGGGCGGGCCCGGGGCGTCC
>NW_025335942.1:8693690-8748432 GCF_004798865.1 Varanus komodoensis
TGCCGGTGCCTTCGCAGCACCGGCCATCAGGGGAAGGCTGCTTATGCGTTTCCCCACGGACGGGAACGTGAAAATGCGAGCGAGCCCTCTGGATCGGACCGCACAGGCCAAGCCGCTCCCCAGAGGACGGGCTGGAGGGCAAGGGTGCGACGGCACCCCCGGCCCGTGGTCCCTCGCCGGTTGGGGCCGTGATGCCGGAGAAGGGGACCAGCTGCCAGAACCTGGCAGCGTGATCCTCCATGCGCTTGTCCCAGTCTCTAAGGACTGGACGTTGGGCGGCGAGGTCCACTGGAGCACTGCAGTCACCCTGGGCGAGGGAGCCTTCCTCGGGAGCCTGACTCGCCTGCAAGGCTGGATGCGGCCTGCTGAGCGGCCTGCCGCAGTCGGGCTCCAGGGAGCGAGGCCGGGGCGCCACGCTGGCTCGTGCCTCGTTCGAGCAGCCCACGCGAGACGGATGTGTTTGCGCTTCTGAACCCATGCGGTGCTGGGCTGCTGCTGGATGCAGAGGCCTGGGTCGACGTCAAGTTTCGGGGAACTTTCCACACGTCTCGGGCCACCTTTGAGACCACAGTCGCTGAAACTGGGCCCATCTTGCCCCAGCTGGACAATAAGGTCGTGCAAATCCTGGCAGTGGTGTTGTGCAAACTGGCTTTCAACCCGGGCTACCTGCTCCTGGCCATCCTCGTGGCGCCAGGAGGCCTGCCGCAAGCCAGATCTTCAGGGGAACTCTGAACGTGCTGAGCGAGGTTTACGTGGCTGACAGGGTCATAACCTTTCCCTGCACAACCAGAAGGAGTAGTGTAACTGCAGAAGTTTTCTGCAAGGCCATCCAGGTTCTTGTGGATGAAACCATGACGCATCTATGCCCTGGGATTGGGCTCTTCCAAATAAGCTCTTTTGTTTTCCCCTTACATTTATTTTTATTGTGTGTTACCAAAAGTGATTGAAGCAACAAAAAAGGATAAGCTAAACTAAAACATTGCATTTTGGATGCGATTTAAAAAGACCCATGGCATTAATTACATATATATTATGTATCTGTATGTGTTAACACAGAGCATTACCTCATGGTGGCAAAGATAAATCTCCAATAAATTTTATTGAAAGCCTTCTCCACATCCCAAGAGCAGCTGTGTCTGTCCCATCCTTATTTAATGCAATCAGATCCATAACCAAGCTAAGATTGTCAGCCCCCTGCCTATTTTTAATAAATCCCACCTGATCCAGTTGGACTAATGTTGTGATAACTCATTGCAGTCAGCTCAAATTGCGGTTAATATTTTAGCATCAATATTCATCCACGAAATCAGCGGATCTTGAGCAGGGAAGTGTGCCGATGGTGTGTTCTTCGCGGTCTGGCAGCTTCGGGAGGCCTGCCCACGCAGCCCCCGTCCTGGAGGAGCGGGCTCTGGGCGCCCCATGGCTCCGGGCAGGCAAGAGAGCGGCTTCGCCACTACCCGGTTGTGCAAGGCTTGCAGCCGGCCACCCAGGGCTGGCGGCTCGCTGCGCGCACACTCCTGAATGTCCAGGCCTGCTGTTTGCGCGCACTTCTCGTGAGGTGTGGGGCGTGCTCCTGCAGACAACCCGTGGAGTGGCGCCCTTCCCAGCTGGCCAGACGGTGCCATTCGTTCCCACCCCGCCTCTGAGGGAGCACCTCGCATGGAAGAGCGGCCAGTCTGGGTGGCAACAGCAGGCAGGTCTGGAGCCGCTGTCGGTGTGTGTGTCGTGCACGAGGGCGCGCCGGCGGACTGGCGCGCTTGCCCTGGAGTGACGGGCGGGGGCTTGGGGGGTGTTTCACTGAGCCGCACGAAGCGACAGCTGCACCCAACTTTTTGCCCTGCTGTTTAACTGCTGCAAACACGGGAAAATCTCCAAGGGAGCCTTCGGCCCCTCGCCCGCTCCAAGCATCCCCGCCCTCACCGTCGTCGCCTCCTCCATGCAGCACAGCAGTCGGCCCTTGATAAGCCCCCCAGGCGCTCCCCTGCGCACCCCTGCCGCTGTGGCGCCCACAAGCACTACTTCCAGTTCCGGCCTGCTCGCCTGGCAGTGTTCCTGGAAGGAAATTCGGGCTGCAGCTCCGAGAACAGAATTATTGGTGTCACAAATCTGCTTTCAGCCGGGACCCCTGGCTCCTGGGCGCCCCCAGGGAGCCCAGGGCAGGCCAAAGCCCGCTCGTGTGTGGGTGTCTTTTTCTGCTGCTCCTGGTCCAGTGTGATTGTAACTTTCCTTTCTGAAAAAAGCAGGGTGGTTCAGTGGCCAGATCCGAGCAGCTTGAAGGAGTCAAAGCATCTCCTGGGCTTACCTGCAAGTCTGAAGGGACTCGTGCCATTGTGTGCTGCTGCGCAGGGCCTTTTTAAAGGGGCGGGCGGGCTCCCCTCCCTGGAGAGCCCTTCTGGCATTCCCGGGAGGGTCCTCCTGCCCACAGCCCACCCTTGTGAAGTCTAAAGTCCCCGCGCAGGCGGCAGGCTCCCCGGAGCCCCGGCCTTCAGCCGCCTCTGCAGCGCCAAGAGGGGGGCCAAACGACGTGGGCGCCACTCTCTTCCCAGGGAGGCGCCTGCACAGAGTTGCGCCTGGCGGGCGGCAGGCCTGGCGTCCGCGTCCAGAGGTGGCCTGAGACATGCGGCCGGCTGGCTGAAACTGGGCCTCATCGCAGGCCAGAGGGTGGGCAGGTGGGTGTCCGGCTGGTGCAGCTGAAACCCTGAGGGGAGGGAGGGAGGGCAGGCAGGGATGGGGGGGGCTGTGTGGGGAGGGAGTCGAGGTCAGGAGGGCAAGAAGGCTCTCTGGAGGCACAGGCCTGGCGCCCCTCAGAGGCACGGGGGCTTTGTCCTCTGGTCCGTGGCGGCGGTGTGGGTGTGGGTTGGCTGGCACATCCGCAGCGTGCCCCGATGTGAATGCCCCCCCTTCACCAGCTCGCCAGGGAGCCTCCACCTCATCAGCGGCCCCCCAGTGGCAACATGGGCGACTGTGCTGGATCCTCCGGCGGGGCTGTTCCAAGGCGAGACTCGAGAAAGCGTGCGAAGCGCTCGCCCCGAGTGCGCGGAAGCGTTGCAGAGCTGGTGGGAGCGCTGGTGACCAAGCGCGGGGGCTCCCCTGCCTCGGCCGCGCACCCGCCCTCCGCACGAGGATCCGCGCGTGGCGCTGGGCCAGGCTCCAGACTCCCCCCAGCGACACAGGCCTGCAGCGCTCCTTTCTCCAGGGAAGTGCCAGGCCCCCCTCCCCCCCCGCGCGGGCCACCCCCCGGGATCCTTGAGCTCCCAAGGGGACCGGACGAGCCCAGATTCCGTCTGCTCGCTCCGGCCGTGGCAAATCGCAGAGGGAAAAAGAATCCCGGAAAATAAGGTTTCACGGTGTGCGCGGTGCTCCTTCCCGCACAGACGCCTGGGCAAAGCACTCAGCCGGTCCGTGCTGACGGAGGCCAAGCGGGGAGCACGGCGGCACCCCAGCCCCAGGCCCAGGCCCCATGCATGTGCCTCCCATGCCATGCGCCCCCCATTCTCCTGGGAGGGAGCAGCTCAGTCCCTCGCTGAGGAGCTCCGTCCGGTTTGCTGGGCCAAGTGCTGCCTGGAGGGGCTTGCTGAGCAGGGAAGGAGATAAACGGCTCCTTCAGGGCAGTTTCCACTTGTGTCAAATGCGGAGACTTTCACTTTGCTTGCCAATTTCTCTGCCTTGGCGATTTTTGGGGCAGGGCCTGGAGTCGGCTGGCTGGGGGCCTCTTGTGAAGGGCCCTGCTCCACCGCTGAACCTTCAGGTGTTGAGCCTGGTGTTTCCTCACCTGTCCAGCAAAGGCTTGGCAGTGGCCACAGGCCTCCCTGCCTTGAGCAGAAAAGGCCCAGGGGCACAAGCCTAAATGGGCTGGGAGCAACCTTGTGGGGCGGAAGGAGAGAAGGGATGAGGAGCAGAGGGCAGCTGTCACGGTGGCGGGAAAGAAATACTGCTCCTTTCTATTGCAGCCGTGACGGGCAGGCTCAGCACGGAGCTGTAACGCATGTTGTGCTGGATTTGTCCCAAGTCTTTCTCCCTCTGGATCCAGCCATGATCCCAGCGGGTTCATTGCCCCTAAATCGCCAGCGGGCCAAGGGGCTGAACGAGCTCTAGCCAGCTGGAAAAGGCATCCCAGCGCAATTGCACGGCGGTTCGAGACAGACCAGCATTCCAAAGAGTGGAGGAGCGGCTTGGTGGAAGCTCCCGGAGGACCGCCAGGAATCCACCCAGCCGCATCAGCATCCGAGGATGCACCTTCGAAATAGGACACCCACCTCTGCAGTGGGGGAAGAATGAAGCAAGCCAGATCCCATTTGGAAATGTTCTGACGAGGACTGGGTTCAGACAACACGAGAACGTCCACTCCAGGTTTGCGCAGTGGTTCTTGTTGAAACACGGGTTAGCTTCTTGTCTGAATCCAGCCGAGAGAACAAACCGTGGTGAGCAACCCACAGTTCTCAACCCAGCAACAAGCCATGGCTTCTCTCCATGAGGTTGTTCACGGCTGGGGCCAGAGAACACGATCACCTGTGTTCCGACAGCCGTGAATCCAGCTCCGAGTGCAGGATACCATGTGCCTTCAACCCATCCTGTGACAAAGGAAGCTGAAAACGAGTTCCCGGCATGGCAGCTGCCATGATCTTGTCCTGAAAAAAAGCAGCAGCTGCAGAAAAGAACTGTAATATATCTAATCAGCTGGTTTTAAAAAATATGAACGAGGCTTTTCTTTCATGTAGATGGCCCCTTGCAGGGCGGAGAATGCAAGCTCCTGGTGTGTGCTTTTATTTCTTGTTGTTCCTCTTCTGTGCATCCCAAGTCCAGCGGGTGCTTCACCAGGCACCTTGGGGCTGGAACAGCAAAACGGGGGCCCAGTTTTCTAGTGGAAAAAGATGCCTATTGCTGTGCAGTCGCCCTCCTTTGCTCTGCCTCTCATCTGGACCGATCTTCCTAGATTTGCTCGCATTATGCTCCTGCAGCGCCGGTGCCGCTAATCTGTGCCTGGAACAAGCAGATGGGCGAATCGCAAGCATGCTTCTCAGTGTGATGACATGATCCCGAGCGTCCCAGTTGCTGCAGTGAAGGCGGCCTGCACAGTGCGGAAGGAGGCCGCAGCGGAGTGAGAGAGGGAGAAGACACGGGAGTCGATAACCTTCCCAGAGGAGGCTAAGTATTGTGATACGCAAAAGAGTTACCGCTCTGCAATCCATTCCACGCAAGTCAGTCTGTCATCCCTGCAAATTCAAGCTGGCTCCTGTAAATATTTAATCACAGTTGCAATGCAACGAGCACGGTTAATATTTTCCTTTTCAGGCTTGCCTAGCAGCGCTGTGGACCAGGTGGTCGTGAAACTGAGATTTGCTAAATCTGGGAGAGATTAAGATGAGACGGGCAGTCAATCCCTACAGAACGGCGCTCCCGCTCTGGATTCAGAGCTCCGTCATCCTACAGAGGGGGCATCTCTGAAACAAGCCTCGGTGTTTACTGCGATCCTTACTTGTTAGGGAAAGATTGGGCTGCCGCCTTTGCTGGCTGCAGTTCACAGCCTGTACGAATGCGCCCTGGGCCCTTCTTTGGGCCTTGGGACAATCTGGCGCTGGAGGGAGGTGGCAAACGTGGGCGACCCTTCCCCAGGCACGCTGTTCCTCCGCCTGTTCTTTTACACCCTGCAAGGCTTGCCCACCGCCTTCCTGCTAACTCCTGAGGAAAGCAAGCAACTGGTCTGGATTCAAGTCGCAGGATTTCTTTAGCAAAGCAGCCCGATCCAAGTGAGCCACGAGGCAGTGCGGATCTGTGCCTCAGCGCTCCGGATCTGGGCCGAGAAGACCAGGGAAAAGGTGCCTGGTGGAGGAGCCCGTTCTAAGCCAGCGCAGTCGGGCATCATCGCAGGGCGGATCCGTTACGGCACCAGCCTTAGTCTCCAATTTTCCAGCTGTGCCGACATCGAGTCAACACGGAGCAGCCTTGATTGTGGTCTGAACTCTGGACTTTTCTTTTTTCCTTTGTTTAACATCCTTTAGTTCCTGACAAGGAAACGTGTAATTTTGATAATCCCACCATTTCTCCAATATGTCTCAGTTTTCTTTCTTCAAAGTTGTCTCACATGGTACGTTGGATAACTAATGGGAAACATGGTTTCATTTCAAGAGCTTGTACACTGTTTTGTTTTTATAGATGTGCAACTCACACAAACAACAAGTGCTGGCAACCACGTTTGCTACTTAGAACAGATCAAAAGTACGATAGTATGGCAAAGCTATTAGGAATAACCACAAGTCACAAGCTAGAGATCCAGGTGTGAGTTCTATTATGTTGAATTATAATAGAGGCTTTATTAGAATTCCTGCCCTGAAGTTTATAATGAGAGACGTGGGCCGCAGCCTCCACCTTCCTTCTTCCTTGGGTGTGTTTGCCTTTTTAAGATTGTGAGCCTGTGGGTAATGGCTGTCTTGTTTAACTGATTGTTGGGAAGCTGTGTTGGAATACTTTTTTGGCTGAAGGGCAGGATAAGAACACGTTAAATACATAAAGCAAAAATGGTAAATGGAGGCTGCAATTCTATTCTGATTTAAATCCTACTAAATGAAATTGGGTGGGGTGAGACCAATATCTAGCATATAAAGACATTTCCGCACTGCAGATTCCGAGGAGAAAAAAGCGATTTGCAAATACTGTCAACGGATATAAGCATTTCCAAATGCTATTAGAATGATAAAACATACTCTTGCATCAACTAAGGAGAGCCCTATAGCCACTCAGAAGACCTTCATGGCTCTAATCTAAGCGGGGAAGACCAAACTGATGAAAGAGCAAGAGCTTTCCCCAGTGCTGTCACTGCAGAAGCTCTTTTTCTGCTCTTTCCGTTAAAACAAGCATCCCAAAAAGGGTTTCTTCATCAGCAACAGCATCTTCAAGTAAACGGACACTGGGAACAGCTGCATCAAAACATGCGAGCAAATATTTTTATGTTCCTGAAGTGACAAGGTGACCTGCAGTCACTTTCAGCCACCTTGGGATTAGGATACAGATATTGCATGTTTTTCTGAAAACGTCAGAAATGGCTTTCCCCCCATGGCTTCAAAATTTGCAGGGATTCTACATCTCTAAGCACTTCCTGTTCTTCCACATCAGGTCTTGAGCTTCCTTTCTCTTTAGGGCTCTTCTTAGATTACTCTGCATGGTCTGCAGCATCCCACCTTCAGCCTGCAACACCAGCCCGAATCCTCACCTCCAACCTACTCTTCTGGTGAACTTTGGCTGGAAGGGGAAGAAATGGAGGTAGTGACAGATTTTATTTTCCTGGGCTCCAAGATCACCACAGACAGGGACTGCAGCCAAGAAATTAAAAGACGCTTGCTCCTGGGGAGGAAAGCTATGGCAAATCTAGACAGCATACTAAAAAGCAGAGACATCACCCTGCTGACAAAAGTGTGTATAGTCAAGGCTATGGTTTTCCCAGTTGCAATGCATGGCTGTGAGAGCTGGACCATAAAGAAGGCTGAGTGCCAAAGGATTGAGGCCTTTGAATTGTGGTGCTGGCGGAGACTCCTGTGAGTCCCTTGGACCACAAGGCGATCAAACCAGTCAGTCCTAGAGGAGATCAATCCTGACTGCTCTTTAGAGGGCCAGATACTGAAGATGAAGCTCAAATTCTTTGGCCACCTAATGAGAAGGAAGGACTCACTGGAGAAGACCCTGATGCTGGGAACAATTAAGGGCAAAAGAAGAAGGGGGCGGCAGAGGATGAGGTGGCTGGATGGAGTCACTGAAGCAGTTGGCGTGAGCTTGAGTGGACTCCGGGGGATGGTGGAGGACAGGAAGGCCTGGAGGAGTGTTGTCCATGGGGTCGCGATGGGTCGGACACGACTTCGCAACTAACAACAACAACAACTCCCTTCCAAGTTCACTCCCTTCCATCTCACTCCGTAATAGCAGCTACTATTTCCGCAGCAGGGCCCTGTGGGCCGTGTCCAACCCTGACAGCGTCACTGCTAACATCTCAGCAAATTGTCAAGCGAATGAAAGCAACCCAAAGGACTCGTTTTCAGAATTTGCTCAGTCAGTGGAATCCACCCAGGAGTGACCCTTCCTTTGCTTGTTTCCAGGCCTGCTTTAGAAAGTGCTCGCTTCCTGCTGAGCTGGTGGCATACCCTGTTTCTTAATGGTGGCAATAACACACCAAATTCAGTTTGTCCTTGCCCATAATCTAGCATCCTGAAGTAATATTTATAACATACTCAATTTTTTCTCCCATGGAGATGGGACCATCTCTTTCCCAGGGCCAGACTCCGCGTGATGCAAGAAATCTGTGACTGAATCTTCTCACATCCTTTTTTGGGTTAACTGATTCTATTTCTATCATGACCTAATTTAAAACCCATTTTAATGGGGTTGTTTGTTTGTACCTTATCTTTCTACCAAAAAGGGGCACTCAAGGTGGCTTAAAAAACCAACACATGGCATGAAATTTAATCGCAATGTAATTCAGTTTGTGTATCAGATGAAGGAAGCGGGATCAAGAAAAAATAGACACACTAAAGGCGGGTAAAAATCTTGCTCTCACCTGATGTCCAAAACTCGGGTGAACAGGCATCAGAGGCAAGGACCAGGAAGGCTCGATCGCTGGACACAGCACCCAGTAGGTAGGGATCCCCAAAAGATGAAAGCAAGCGCTTCTTCGGACATCGTGGCCCCGAGCTAGAAAGGGTTCCGTCCATTAGCAGCAAGAGTCCCAGCCGGGTGCAGAAATGCGTGGGAAGGCTCTAGAACGAGTGGGCAAGCTCTGCAGGACAGGCAGCCGCCACCAGCTCCCTTGTGGGTCAGTTCTGCGAAATTCTGAACGTTGCGAGCACGTGGACCGGACTGGGCAGCTTCCCAGTTCTGAGCACCAAAATCCGCATCCGCGAGGCCCTGCCAGACGGCTGCAGGAGGTGGGGCGTGCGGCGGCAACAGTGCCCCGTTCCTGGCAGGAGAAGGCTGCGCTACAGGCAAGCGGCTCTGCTGTCTGCTGTTAAAATAAGGGTTGCTCTCACCGCATCCCTTGTTGGAAAGGGAACGTTTTCGTGCTGCTGCCGCACAGGCAAAATTTAGCCAAGCGGCAGCTGAAATTGCAAGGGGGCTGCAGACACTACGGGGCAGGCGTGTGGCCCCGTGTGACCCACGGGTTGGCCACCCCGATGCTTAGGAGAAGCTGCAGTTCAATCTCAGCAGGAGCAGGCTGCCCGGAGGGGCCGTGTTCCCAAGCTCCCAGGGCGGCCCACCTGCTTCATCAGGTGAGCGACCTGCCGACTGCACCAGTCCCATATGGACTGGGCTGCAGGCTATTGGCCTTCACCCGGCCTGCTGCCGAACACCGGCAGCGGTCTGGCAGCCTCGCTCGACGCAGCCACGGGTGCAAGAAGCCGGCCTCGGGCAGCAGCGGCAGGCAGGGCCTGGTTTCCGCTTTTCTCGTCGTCGTGCCGTCCCTGCATCCAGGCCGTCCAGTCACAGTGCAGACCTGAGGAAGCGCCTCTGGCACCTCGCCAGGAGCTTTCGTGGAGGAGGGTCCCGCTCACTCAGCGACCCTCGCTGCCGGCCCCCGGCCCGGCCAGCGCGCCACTTCCGTGGGCCTGTCATCTCTCCGTGGCGCCCAGGCCGGGATCCACGCATTTTGAGCAAGTAGGGAGCCCATGTGGGTCTCCCTGTCGCTTCCTGCCTGCCTTCTCCTCACTGCCAGCAGACGGGAATTCAGGCGGAGCAACCCTGATGGGCGGAGGCGCCCCGCATCCCCTCTCCCCCAAGCCAGCGCTCCACGCCGAGGGCCCTCCGCCCGGACTGGTCCGCAGAGAGAGACGACGGACAGGTCAGACCAGACGGTTTTAACACTTTTATTGTAAAGCTTTGGGAGGACTAATTACAGTGGAGTTTGTCATCTGACAGCTCAGCAAACAAACAGAATGGAGGGGAACAGAAAGGGGCTCACGAGGTGTCATGCTCACGGCTCCAAACAAAAAGGATTACAAAGGAATCAATTGTGCTCAGGGTGCCTGGAGAGAACTAAGCCCCGGAACCAAAGCCTTCCCAGTGCAAGGGGAACGCATCACATTGAGAGCAATACAACCTTAGCGAGAGAGAGAGAGAGAGAGAGAGAGAGAGAGAGAGAGAGAGAGGCAGTACCTAAACTTAGGTCACGATCTGAAAAATAGTTGGGTACTCTTTACTCTGCCGTAGGATTTCTCCTTTTAGAAAAAGCTACACCTGGCATGTACATAAAACTGTACAAAAAACGAGGCATCACAAGCAAGGAACGGAAATCTTGTATAAATAGAACCAACACGAAGAGCTACGAAGGGCTGCTTGCTGCCCGCTCACACAGCCGGCCCGCGCCCGGCCTCCCGCTTTTGGCTTGACCCCGGTTCGTCCCAGTGCGGCGCTCAGGACCGTTCCCGGCACCCTTCAGTGTGCTTGTCCGGGCCAGGCCCGCGGAGCACCCCTCTTCCTTCCTTCCTTCCTTCCTTCCTGTCCCCCACCCCACCCTGCAATGTAGGGTCTCCCCTTCTGACCTGGAATTGTGCAAAATGAGCTTCCCCTTTGGGATTGCCGCGCCGCTCCCATCTCCTCTTCCTCCTCCGGCCACGTCCGTTTTCCTTGCGAGGGGCTCCTCCCATCGCAGCACTGCTGCGGTCCTCACATAAGTAACACTGTCGTAACCCCCCTCCCTGACCGCACACGTGCGGGGGCAGAAAGCTTGGCTTTCCCTCCGGGAGACCAAGCCGCCCCGCCTCTGGTCCCCCCGCAACCAGTCCCTTCTCCCTCTGTCCCTGGGGGAAGAAGCCGAGGCCTGCCCCTCCTCCAGACAGCAGGTGCTACCTGGGAGAGCAGTGGCTCGACCCCGCTGGACGCACGCCCCACATGTGCATGCCCACGGCCTCTGCCCCGCCGGCGGAGGCCTGGCCAGCCACGCAGGAGGCCCCGGGGCCCTATGGCAGCGTGGCTGCGGACGGAAGCGACTCTGGGGCGAGGCCGACGTGACACAACACGAGCGGCTCCGGCTTGCGGACAGACCTGCTGCAGGGCTGCGCTTTGCAGGCCGTTCGTGAAAAGGGAAGGGAAGGGAGGGGAAGGGAAGAAGGGAAGGGAAGATCACCCTACCGGGAAGGCGGTGACCCTTCTGAGAAAGTCTGCCTCTGACCTATTCCTTCCACAGCAGAGGCGTAAAATGAGGGCGGGAGCCAGGGGCCGGCCCTGCTCCAGACTTTACAGTGGCACTTTAAAGTGTCTACATGGGACAGCATCTGATTTGGGAAGTGTGGCCGACGGCCTTTTCTCCCCGGGCAGGGCCGGGCCGGGCCGAGGGAGGCTGGTGCGCCCGCCTGGGCCCCTGCTGCTAGCCAGGCGGACGCAGGGAGGACCTGCCGGGTCAGGACATCGAGTCGCAGACCACCTGCCCGGCCCCCTTCGTGGCGCTGCTGCGGGATTCCTTCAGCGAGTGAAGAGCGGAAGAAAAAGGCCCTCCTGCATAACTGGAAGCTGCCCGGACTCTCGGCTGGGGACTCTGGAGGGGATCCGGCACGAGATCGGAAGGAGCCGCTGCCGACGACACCGGCGCAGGGTCTGGGAAGAAAAGGTGCGGCTGGAACCATGCGCTCGGGCAGGCGCGGGTTCCACGGGGCCCTTAAAGCTTTTGAGCTTCTCGGCCGGGAAATGTGAAGCGCCCATCCCTCGTCTCCCGACACGACTCCCGACTCGCGCCCACAGCCGGCCAGACACACACGCACACACGTTCGCACACACAGCTGGGCCATGGAAGGCGAGAGGGCGGGAGGCTTCCCTGCCCCTTCCCGGAATCGGAATGCTGCGCACGGCAAGGAGGGGGCCGAGGCAGCCGGCTTTCTGAGGGCAGCAGGACGGGCGCAGCCGGGTGGGCAGGGGCCCCAGAGGGGCCGAGCCGGGACGCACAGCACCACGAGTGTCGAGTGGCCCAGCCCGTCTCGGCTGGGGGAGCGGCACAGCTGACCGTCCCCTTCGTGGCTGGGTGCGTCGGGACGAGGTCCCAGCAAGCACGGCTGGCGGGCGGGGAAGTTGGTGGGAAGAGACGGCCATCTGCACAAGGCGACCCGGAGGCGAGCCCTGCCGGATCAGGGCCACCGGAGCAGCCTGCAGGAGGCTGGGGGGGGGGACGCCCCCGTCCGGCACGGCTCTGCTGGGGTGGCCGTGCCACGGTGCTGTGCGGCCAAGCCCGCGGCACTGGAAGAGGGTGCCGGAGCCCTTGGAGTGGCCTGGGTCTCAAGGCTCCGGCCCGCGGGGGCCTCGTAGCGCGACCCTGAGGCGAAGCTCCCTTTCGTGAAGGCAATGGCGGCTTACAGGCAGACAGATCAAAGGCCAGAATCATGGCGCCGGGGCTGGCGACCCTGGGGGTCCCCTGCCCCGTGGAGGGAGGCAGCGGAGAGATGGGGAAGCTGCAGGGACCTGAAGCACCGAGGGCTCTCCTGTCCTTCCGGCTTGTCCTCTCCGCCTCCCGTGGGAATGGGCACGGGAGGGCCAGCAGGACCCACAGCGACCGGCTTGGACGCCCCGGCGCCTGATGCCAAGAGTTGCTGAAGCCTGGACAGAGTCGGTTGTGGAAGCCGTGGCACCTCTCGCCCCGGTCTGGCGGACTGGCTGGCCAGCACTCTCCCGCTCAAGCCGGGGCCCCGTCCTCCGTCGCTCCGCGGAGGGCCAGGCCGGGTGGGCCGGGTGGCTGGCTGGCTGGACACGCTTCCTCCCCTGTGCTCTTCTGTGTGGCAAAAGATTCAAGCTGGAAATTGCTCCCTGTGGTTTTGTTTGTTTGTTTCAATGTCTTTTTGTTTAAGGACAAGAAAACGTTGGATCAGGCAGGACGGAAACGTCATTCCTTACGGTTCCTATTTACAGGAGTCTACAGTCACGAGAGCGGCGGCCTCCCTCGGTACCTGCGCCAGGTGCCCTCAGCCCTGCGCCCGGCGGGCGCCACCAAGTCTGTGTGGCCTTTGGTAACGAAGCCCTTCCCCCCACCCCCAGCCCTGCGGCCAAGCCCCCCTCGCCCGCTCGCCTCCCCTCCGTCCAGGCGTCCGGGGACGTGCGGTCGAGCGCTCGGTCCTTCGAGGTGGCACCAGTCCGCCGCCCTGGGAGCAACAGGGGTGTGAAAGTGTTCCCGCGCCCGAGGGCCCGCGCAAGCCTTTCTCCCGGGCAGGCACAGGACCGCTAGCGTGAGCAATAAAGCGTCACAGTTTGAAAAGTCCCTCCTCCTCCTCCTCCTCCTCTTCCTCCTCCTCCTCCTCCGAGTTCCAGACGCCGACCTCAGCGGGTTCCCCACGTCCTTCCCTTCTGGTCTTACAGGTAGATCTCCCGCTTGGCAGACTGGGAGGACGGGGTGGTCGCTGTCGGGAAGTCCGAGGCCTGGGTGAGGGGGATTTCTTCCATGGGGGAGTCCTTGCAGGGCTCATGGCTCGTGTTGGAGAAGGCACTGTACGTGGGGAGGAGGCGGAGGTTGGCCATTTTGGTGTTTCGCTCCTCGGAGAGTCTGGGGCTGCCGTTCCCGACTTGCTCTTGACTCCCTCGGTCTTGATAAGGCACAAAGGTGGAGAGTTTGAGAGCATTCTTGGGCCGCCGGCTCGGGGAGGACTGCCCTGGCATCCAGCAGGTGTCCGAGTGGCCGAACTCTGTGCATTCCCGAGTGCAGGTCCCCGTCATGGCTACGTCGGGCAGCGGCCGGAGATCTGCGTGCAACACAGGAGAGGAGTGAGGGGTTAAGGATGCGGCTCTCGGACTGAAGGCTACTGCTAAGCTCCAGGCTCGATCGACGCAAAGCGTTCTGCGGGAACGGCCACCCGCACCCCACCCATCTGCGGGCATGGAACGCGTCCTTTCTTGCCGCCTGTCTGTCTGTCTGTCTGTCTGTCTGTCTGACTTTCTATTGAAACATATTTCTTAACCACTTTTCAAGGCTGAGGTCTTCTTGAGGTGGATTAGCATATAAAGTAGTAAAATTCAGGATCCAATTAGGAAAGAATCATCTATTTAAACACATTTAAAATAGGTCGGTTAAAATGCAGCAGGGTTACAAACCGTAGCACATACCATAAAGCCTTTAAATTAAAGGCAGAGCGAACAAGCACTCTTCAAACCCTTTTAGGAGCGGCTACACGGGGGGCTGGAAGCGAATTTCAGACGTCGGGGGGCCACCACGGAGAAGACGCTTCATTGCGCTCTGCCGCTTTCCTGCTCTCACTGGCTGGCAGGGATTTTTTAAACAGCTAACAAAGAAGCGAACAGGGAGCGGCTCACACGCGGCCGGGGCTATCCTTCAGGTGGCCTGCGCCCCAGCCAGCGTGGCCGGGCCTGGGGTACCCGAAAGGAGGGGCTCCCAGGGGCAGCAGGGGCACCAAACCGCTCTGTGCATGCCCTGAGACTCCTTCTTTGCTGCTTGTGCTTTGCTGGAGGAACGCTGGAGAAGAAGGCGCTTCTGCCACAGAACGGTCTGTTGCTTTGACGGGGGGAAGAGGGATCCCCGGCTTCTGGCACCGGAGCGAATGAAGCTGATCCAGCGGACCAGCTTCAGGCTCCTGGGCGAGCGGGCCTGCTGCAAAGCCCCCGGTTGCCACCAGTGCTAATCCGGGTGCAGTTCTGGGCAGAGGAGCACGTCAGGTCCCTGAGTGCAACAGATGCAGCCGCATCCGGCAGCTGACGAAAAGGCGGACGATGAGAAACCTGGCCTCTTGCGGCAGGGCGGTGACGCTACAAGAAAGGGGCCCCGGGTGGGCCGGGGCGAGCAAGCGTGCCTGCCAGCCCCCGGTCGCAGGCAGAGATGCCGGGCTGCCGGGCCAGCCTGCCTCCCTCCCTCTCCTGCGCTGCTGGGCTGGGGGGCTGCGGCGGCTTTGGGGGCACGGCGGCGGCACACGCAGAGCAGCGAGATGCACCAGCAGCCGTGTCGCCATGGAAACCGTCGAGGGAAGGCCCTGGAACGCATGACTCCGGGGAGACAGAAGGCCCTCCCCGGCTGGGCCATCCAGAGGGGCGGTCAGCGGCCGCCCGACTGGCTCCTGGGCTCGCCAAACCCTCCGGGCACGTGAGCCACGGCCGAGGCACGGACGCTGCGAGAGGCGGGCGGCCTCCCCTCCCAGGGAGCCCTGGGGACGGTGGCCCACACGGCCCGTGTGGCACGGAGGGGGGTGACCCCACAGGACGCCTCTGAGCCCACTGGGGCCCCGAGGAGGGGCACGAGGCAGACGCTGGCGGGGCGCACGCAGCGCGACCTGCACGGTTGCCACGGCTTGCGGCTTTGCACCCAGATTTAGCCGTCCGACAAGCGAGGGGCTTGGAGTGCTCCTTCCCCGCTGCTGCTCTTTCGGCCCTCCCATGCCGAGCCTCCCCTTTCTCCTCTGTTTTGTCAGGACCTCTAGGTTTAAGGAAATACTCATTTAACTCCACATGGTGTGGGATGGTTTTGCTGTTCCACTAAGCCCTTTAAGTACTGCTCTAGACAAAGCGGCATCGACGGGCACATGTTCTGTCGATAACCGGCGGGGCTCCGCCTCTTCTGACCAGCCCATGAAGGCCCCAGGACGAGCGGCACCTTTCTTCCTGCCCCCCGCCTGCCCTGCACTCTGTGCATGCTCCACGGGAGCCCTCGCCACCACTCTGATTCTCCCCTCCCCAGTCCCATGATGTGCTCTCCTGCCTTGTGCATGCCCAGGTCAAGGCGCCTGCGACAGCTCCCGCTCCCGCACACTCTCGCCCTGCAGGAGGCCTGGCGTGACTCACATCTGTGCAACCCTGGTGCACATACGTACCAGTGAGTTTCCGCCCACGGATGTCGGCCCGGCACACGTGCGCCGCTCTCTGCACAAAATGCCTGCAGCTGTTTCGTGCTTGCCTCGTGCGCTGCGGGGATGAAGCATCTCTGGCCATGTGCGCCCCCCCCCCCCCGGATGCTGCCTCGTGCGCAGGCTCGCCCCCACACCACCCTGAGTTCTGCTCCAGTGCCCTTTCCTGATATCACCTCCTTCAGATGCTCCACCTGCTCCCGGCTCTTGCGCTCGTGGGTGAAGGGAACGATCGATTTCCTTTGTACCAGCACCCCGCACAGCTGCGTTCCCTGCGCTCTCTCCTCGCCCCCGCAACGCTCACATCTCTGCCGGGCACCAAAGATGCTCTGGCTTTCTGCTACGCGGACCACATTCCGGCCTCGTCCAGGGCCCAGGCGAGCCGCCCTGCTTCCCCACCCTGCCGTCCCCTTCCGCCCTGCCCCCCGCTCTGCCTCGTCCCCCCGAGCCTCGACACCCCCTCAGCCCTGCACGACGCGCGGTTCCAGCCCTCCCTTCCTCGCTTCCTCCCACACCCTTCTCCAGCACACAGGCAGGTCCTTATTTTTCCTCCCTTTCCGTAGAATATTTTCTCTTCCCAAATGCTCCTTTTTTCACCCCCCACATTCATGGCCAGCCTCCAGCACCTCTCCTGGAATACAGAACGAATATCACCAGTGCAGAACCAGTCCAGGTGAGACCACCGCCTCTTTTATGCTGAAGAGTTTGGCAATGTGCTGCATGATCAGCAACTAGGTAAACATGAGGCAGAAGGCGCAACGCTCAGGAGGATCTGTCGTTAGATGCAGAATTGCGCTCAGAGAGAGGCTTCTAATGGCGCCTTCTCAGGCTGGGGAGAGGGAACACGCTGGGCTCAGTCCTGGGCCCAGGGCTCTTCAGCATTTTCATTAATGATTTGGACGAAGAGGTACAGGGAATGCTGATCGGATTTGGCGGCAACACAAAATTGGGTGGGATGGCTAATGCCTTGGAAGACACAGATGAAAATTGAAGCAATCCTGATTGGTTGGAGCACCGAGCTGAAAGTGGCAGAATGAAATTTACCAGGGACAAATGCCAAGTTCGGCACCTAGGAAATCGGAGCCAAGCGCACAATTACAAGATGGGGGATACTTGGCTCCACAGAACTGCGAGCGAGAAGGATCTTGGAATGGTCACAGATCACAAGCCAGAAGGAGAAGCCTCACACACTTCTGTATCGTCCTTGCACAAGTCTTTTCTTCAGGAATGATTCACACACGCACACGGACACACATGCTTCTCTTAAAGAACACTACAAAGATAACCAAGTAGCGTCAGTAGTGCATTTCCAGGAGTAAAGCCCGCAGGAAAAGAAACAGATCGTGCAAGCACTTGCTAATGCCGTCTTGAAGGCGTCACTGAGCTTTTTTAAGGATTCGGCAGAACCTTCCCCCTCGGCAGCCCGCTGCTGCCGCTCGCCCCATCACCACCCCTGCAAAGGTGTCTCGCACCATTTCAGCGTCTTGATTTTTATTTACAGTCCTGGTAGAAGCCTGTTCTTCCGGAATACCATCAACACATATAAAAAACACCAATGCAAACTGCAACGTTAAGCAGGAGATTTCAGTGCTGGCGCTAAAACGAATTGCATTTTGGCAGTAAAGCAGCTGTTTTGCTCTTTCCCTTCTTAATGGATTTTCTGCATTAAGCAAAATGTCCAGAGAATTGCTGGGAAAACACAGGCAGATTGCAAGGAAGTCTTCTGATGTGATAAACGACCCCTCCATGCTTATATTAAGGCCATTTATAAGAACGCTGAGCACCACACGGCTGCCGGCGGGGCTGGGAGCAGTGCGCTGGGGACCTCCAGCAAGACGCCCACGCATCGCCGCGCGTTCGTCAGTGTGGCCGCTCCCCCTGGGAGCCGCATCGACCAACCTGAGCTTTACCATCTGGCCAACAAGTGCGTTCCGGCAAATCTGGGCAGAGGCTTTGCTGAAACTGAGACCTCCACGTTTCCCCACAATCCATCAGCCCAGCAGCCCTATTAAAAAGCGGGCCGACCCCCCCGCCAGCTCCCTCTAGGACCAGGAGAAGCGACCCAGCTCCACCTCGCTCGGCGCCCTGCGAAAGGACACGCCTCTGGCACAGCCCCAGGTTGTGCGGCTGTTGTGTGGCCGCACTGGCCCAGGTGGGCGGCTCTAATTCCCCTGGGCAGCCCCTCCAGGCCTCACCCGCAGCTCTGCTCTTGCCCCTGGGGGCTCCTTCACGGGGCCTCCCGCCTCTTGCCTGAACCCTCCCATCCTCCTGGAGGAGGAGGCCATGTCCAGGGCCAAGCGCCAAGCCTCAGGACCTCTCTTCCAGCAGAGCCACCGGGCTGCTTGTTCGTGAGCCCCCCTGCTCCCGAAAAGGGCGAGGGAGGGAAAAAGCCCCGGTGAGCAGACAAGACATTCCTGGTGGGGGGGCTGGGGGGGCACCAAGCCAGTGACGCTCACGCCATTCAGAAAATTTGTTTCCCTTAGTGGAAGAAGAATAGGTCAGCAAAGAGTTGAGGGCTTCTCCCCGCTGCCCCCTCATCTGTTCCATCCCACAGCCAGGGCACTCGGGGTATGTTCCCCATAAGTCGCACCCTGACCCCAACCCCGTCCCCCCCCTTCAGAACTTCCCAAAGAATAAGAACGACGATAATAGCGTTGATGGTGATTGTGATGACGGAGATGAATCCACGGGAATCATCACAAGGGCACACTGGGCTGGTATTTCGCACGTGCGAAACAACATTCTGGTTGTTATCAGGTGCTGGAAGTCGCTGGGATTCGGGGGGGACACCTCACAGGGTGAAATCTAATCCCGAGCAGCTTCAGATAAGACACAAACCAGGGATGCAGGCACATAGCCAGAACCTGGTTCTCAGTCTCAGGATTCAAGGGGCCCACAGAGCCCCTTTGGCCAAAGGGAGCTGCAGCAAAGACAGAGCCAAAATCAAAATAAAAGGAAGGGAGGCAGGGAGCAAGGGAGGGAAGCAAGAAGAGGAAAAAGAAAAACGTTTTGCCAGACTGATAAAAAAAGCCTTGGCACGGCACCCACCAGCACCGGCCCTGCGAAAGTGCCGAGCGGCACGGGCTTTCTTCCTCCGATCGGGAGCCATTTCAGGCTCAGCGCAGCCTCTCTTCACGTTGCCCTGCCTGGCAGTGGCCTCCGCCATTCCCCATGCCCTCTCCTTGCCTGTTGCCAAAGGGAATCGGCATCGCTAATGGAGGCACTGAGGCTTTGTGATGGTTGGTCCACATCCCCCTCCTGATTGTGTCTCCACCTCTTCAACGTTTCCTACCAATCCAGCCCCCAAGGGGCTCTTCTTGCATTGAATGTATTTTTGCCTATATCTGCTGCCTCCCTGTTCCAGGAACTAAACAAGGTAGCAAGCGCAGCAGGCAGTCCATAGGAACGGAGCAAGCTGCAACGTATCTGCTAGGAAGCTGTGGGTCATAGAGATCAGGTGCCCAGAGCTTCCTCTTCTGTTGCCTCTCTTTCCATGGGGCTCTATGGTGTTCTTGTACCAGAAACTGGAAAACGGCACACCCAGGTCTGAATGCCACAACATATGCACCAGACCATTGTTTCTTGTTGTGGTTCCTGGGCTCCAAAGAGGCCCCAGTGATAGACCATGACTGGGTCTGGATGACACAACGAGCATGTTAGAAAACCGCCACGTGGCGTGGAGGAGAGAGTGGCCGGATGTGGCCTGCCTCTCTGCTGTGCGTGAAAGAGAGAGGCCGAGAGGCAGTCTCCGTGTGTGTTCAGCCTCGCTGGATGCAGAAGTGCCCCCCCGCCCCCCGCTGCGTGTGTCTGCTCGTTTTATGTGGGCGGGATGCAAGCAGAGAGCGGCCGACTCACTGCTCTCTGTACGATCCCATTTCTCAGAGCCCACATGTGTGCAACTCGCGGCCCTGCCCACCAGGCAGAGTGGGACGTGCCCACCCGTGCGCAGGATGCTGCGCGGCAAGCGCCGTGCGGGCCCCTCACCTCCCTCCCTCCTTCGCTGCTCGCCCGCCCTTTGGCGGTCCCACTGCCCCAGATCGTCGCAGCGCGGCTGTGTCCAACGGATTGCCCCCGCTCGCTCGCTCGCTCGCCCGTGAGATGCCCGCCAGGCGAAGACGTGCCCGGGGGCGCCCGGCACGGGGCTCTGCCCAGGCGGGGGGCCCCGCGGAGCTCGCCTCACCGTTCTCGGGGTGCTCCATCTCGCCAATGCTGCCGTCGGGGGTGGTGCGCTCGTAGTGGTCCTCAGGCAGGGCCAGGGGGCCGATGCGGGGCCCCGAGGACGACTTGCTGCTGGGCGTCTCCGACTCCTCCAGGCCGCTGTCGTAGTAGCTGTGCTGGGAGGGGTCCTGCAGGTCTTGGGCCTGATTGGCTGCGGAGAACGTCACTCGGCGGTGAGGTAACTGCGCAACAGAGAAGCAGAGCATCATCAGACGCATCGCACAGCGACATTCGGCAAAGCGCGATGCAAGGAGCGACACTTGCGCGGAAAGGCGAGGAGGAGTCCTTCGCCCCTGAGGCCTGGCCGGCGCTTCTCTGCCAAGTAAATATAGCGTATATATAGAACGGGCTGGGCCTTACTCATTCCGTACCCAAAGGAAGAGCCTGTATTGGGCAAGAATAATTGAAACCCTGACGGCGTCACTGCAAATGTCCTCAGCTCCTCTCGGGGAGATCGGGGAGAGGCGCCCCTGCCATGAATGCGAGGCGGAGAGTCTGGGCCCTCGCCTCCCCAGGATGCGGCCGCACACGCCTGCTTCCTCCGCAAAGGTAGCGCACGGAAGATGGATCCACCCCCTCCCAATTTCCTGAAGCTAAAGGACAATAGAAAAGAGGAAAGGGGCAAGGAGGGGCCGGCAGCTTCCTGGGCCCCTCCTTACTCAGCAGCTGGAAAAGATGTGGAGAGGTTTATTCCTGTTTGGAGGCTCTGCCATCCATGCCCGGGACCACGGACATGGCAGCTGGTGAATTTCACCAACTCATGAAAACGCACATTTTAAAGGCTATTTTACTAACCACAGTTGTCATTTTGAGTTGCCTATGGATTCCAGCCTCAGAACAAGCCAGCTTCAAACTACAGTTTAAAAGGCTCGTGTCTTGAACTGGTAAGCACAAATGCGCAACTGTGGTTAAGGGACTTCCTGGTTTGATTCCGATTCCTGCAAAGGCAGGAGGGAAGCCGCTGCCGGCCCGGGGACCCGTGGAACGGAGGCGGCGGCAGGGTGCTGAACCGCAGGGCACTGCACGCATGCCCGGCGGTGGGTTTTCGCCTTGACCTGCCTGGCAGGCAGCTGGGGGGCTCCTGTGTCAGCAGCCCCCCTCCCCGCTCGCACCTCCCACTGGTGGCCTGCACCCCATGTGCCACCGAGCCTGCGATCACGTTCGGAGGTGCAGTGCTCCAGGCCTGCCCCTTCCTCATGGACCACGCAGTCCCCTGGGGGGTCACCGCCACCCCCGCCCATTCATACCGGTCCTCTGCTCTTCCCCGGCAGCTTGTCAAGGGCCTCCAGCCCCAGAGTCTCCTCTCATGCAGTTTTCAAGGCAAGAGCATCTGCGCAAAAGGCTTGGCCATCGCCTCCTCTGGGCAGACTGAGCTTGAGCATCACTGGCTTCGACTGTGAAAGATGTGCTACCTAAGGAGGCGCATGGCGCCCTGGCGGCGGATTTTTCCTGCCAAAAGCTTCCAGGGATTGTCGCCCGTTTCATCACACTTTGGGCTCACCGGGAGGCAGACGTCACTTGAGAACACAATCTTTCTAGGGCAGCCTCCCCCAACCTTGTATTGTAAGCCACCCCGAGGCTTCGGCAAGGGGAGGCATAGAAATGTTATAACAACAACAACAACAACCACCTTGGGCCTTCCAGACACATTTTGAGTGCAACACCCAGAATTCCCAGTCCATGGTCCTGCTGGGTGGGACTTCTGGGAGCTGTGGTCCAAATGCCTCCCGAGGCGACTGGGGTGGGGAAGGCTGTTCTAGAGTTAGTCAAAGACAGGCGGGGAAGACAACCACGAGACGGTTTGACTCCATAAAGGAATCCACAGCCTTGAACTTACAAGAGCTCAGCAGGGCGGCCAAGGAAAGATGCTCTGAAGGGGATTGACTGATTAATTAATTAATTGGTGTTATGCGCTGTCAAGTGCTGTCCAACTTATGCTGATGCCATGAATGAATGCACACTCTGGTTTCTCTTTGGATAATACAAGTTTATACACTGGGTCACCGTTACTTTGAGGCAACTTGATGGCATGTAACAGCAATGGCTTCCTTCATCGGGTGAAGTGTCTCGGAGTTTCCGGGACGGACACTGTGGAGACAGAGGGCTGGGCTGGAGGGCGATTATAACCGTGAGACCAGAAGAAGACTAAATGCAGAAAGCAGTGAGAGGGACGATGACATCACGGACAGGGTTAATTCTGGAAAGAGTCGCTGCTGATAACACAAGCATCCCACAACTGGGCAACACAACAAGCAACAAAGCCTTTATCTCGGTTCAAGCCTTGGGTGATAGAATTCATCAGCAGATTTAATTCTAACTCAGCAGTCAGAACATTGTGAAGCAAAGAAACTTAGTTAGGAAACCAGAGTGAGAAAGATGGCCATTTTCGCTCAACTGGCTCTTCTTCAGCCGGTTGGAACACGAACTTTAGCTTTAAATTCCCCCCACACCCCAATTCACAGTGATGCCTCCACCTGCAATGCTCAATTTGAGGCTGGTGCCTGGAGACTGATGCTGGAAGGGGGTGGCATGAAGAGCCATCTGCACCTCCCCACATGCAAGGCGGGGAAGGAAGAACGAGATGCAGAAGGGAGGCGGGCTGTCACCTGGACAGGTGCGGTTCCCACCCTGCACTTGCAGCCAAATGGTGGCAAACCTGCAAGCGGAGGAGAGCTCCGTTTTGCCTCGCAATCGGTCTGGGTTGTGCTTCATGCCCTCCATTGTCTAATGCTCAGTTGCTGGATCAGTTGAGTTGGACCTTTGTATCCACTAACGTATGTATTGATATTTCTGCCCTGCATTTCTCTGCTGATGTTAGGGCTATTGTAATTGTTTTTATCGTATTTTTGAATATGTTATATTTATTGCTCTCTGATATCTTGTAAATTACATTAACTGTTCTTCCTTCGTTATGCTGTGAGCTACTTTGGGCTCAGATTTGTGGAAAAGAGCCACACAAATAGACACTGAACTTACAAAGATGCCTTGCCATGTCAAGATGCTAGTGTGGAGTGGGAAAACCCCTGGAGAAGAGAGAAGGGCCCTCTTACTCCAGTCCCTTGCAGTTCAAGTTGGACCAGGCAAGGCGGAGGCGTCGCTCACGGACGGAAAGGCTGGCTCTGGGGCCGGGGCCCAGGAATGTCCTGGAAGGCGTTGCCCCTCCCACAAACAGCCGGCCCGTAACTTTGGAGATCCGACCGGAAGAAAGGGCTTCCAAGGGTGGCCCCTTGCATACCACAAGGCACAGAAATAGGCTAAAGAAACAGTTGTGTGTTCGAGACATCCGAGAGGGTGCCCAAGTCCTTTTTAACCGCACTGTTTCATGCCAGCAGTGTAAGAGGCTTGGTGGCAGGGGAGAAGACTAGCCTGGGCCGCACACCGTCAAACGGCGGCCCCGCACACAGCCGAGAGCGGAGAAGCATCAGGCGGGGCGTGAGGACAGCGGACAGACACCGTCCCTCCAGGGCATGGGAATTACTCTCGCGCTCTTGGGGTTCCAGACCCCGCTTGGCCAGGACGCTGATGGGGGGCTTGGGTTGGCCCCTCACCCTGGCCCGAACGGCCCGCCCAGGGTTGTTGCCCCAGGATAAAACGGAGCCGTGTAACCTGCCTTGAACGCCTCACAAGAGGAAAAAAGGCTACACATCCAGGAGTAACAGCAACACTAAGCTAATAACCTGCTTGGAGGGGCGCAGAATCGGGGCGGGCAAAGTGTGACGGTTCCACTTTGTGGGTGGGGGTCCACTGGCTGCTCAGCTCCCCAGACTGCTGCCCAGTGTCTTGCAAGGGCCCCGCGAAACAGGCGTTTTGACCCGCCTACGTCAAGATTGCCCAAACGCGTGGATCCACGGCCAATACTCATGCGAAGAGGAGCAGCTGCCGGAGCCCCTCCAAGGAGGCCAGGGCGAAACGGTGCAGGAAGGCACTCAGGGAAGCCTCAGCCCGACTTCCAGGACCAGAACAAAGCAGAAGAGGAAAGAGAGGAGGACGCCGTCGGGCTAGAAGCACACCTGTGGTCGTATGATGATGATACAGAATAAACTGCACACATGCTGTCGCCTAGCAGAAGTGGGGACCGATCCTTGTCAAGAAGTCCCCACAGGGGCATGAACAGTTGGTCACTGCCTGAAATTTCACCAGGATATTCTGGTAGCAGTGAAAACAGACCACAAACTACTAGAGAACCACCGGAAAGTCCCTCCAGATGAGTAAAGATGGCGAACCTGCAAAACTACAAGCCGGGTTGTCTCAGGCTTCCATCGTGGGAAAGGGCGCTGGAGAGGAGCGTGGCCGGGCGGCACCCACCTGCATCCTCAAGCGCGCTCACTGCGGTAGCAGCGGAGACGGCTGGCAGTGCGGCACGGCGCTTCTGTGGAGACCCGCCCAAGCACAGCTGGCTCCTGAAGAAGCCGAGGCCTCTCGGAACAACAGAGCTCTGTGGCGAAGGACGCAGCAATGGCACCCGAGGAGGGGATGTGAGGGATGCTGCAGAGAACCTTCCGGAATGTCGCTCTGCAAACGGGGTGCAAGCGAATCAGGGCCCGGCCCAAGAATGAGCGCCTAGACCGAAGGCATCACCTGCGACGGCAGCCCTGGGCTCCCCGGCGCAGTGCCCGCGGGCGCCACTGCCTCTGTGGATGTCCCACTCGGCACCCGCCCCGATGCCTTTCTCGTCTAATTTTCATTGCTTTTTTAATTAGCCGGGAGGCTGTCATGCTGCCCGGTGCCCCGGAGACTCTAGTGCCAGCATAATTTCCGACAAACAGAGGATGCCCTAAGCTTTCTTAGAAAATGAAAATGTAAGGGCTGCCAGACCCGTACCTAAATTTCAGCATGCTTCTACACCCAGGGGAAAAAGAGACAGGAAATGAAATGCCAGCCTGCCGGTGGGAGAGGCTTGGGGGGGACGGAGGGTGGCTGCCCCTGCGGGCTGGGCAGCGAGGTGGGTGGTCGCAGGTGCATTTTGCCTGCGTTTTGGTTGTGTTTCTCCGAGAACCACAAGCTTGCTTATCTCAAATAGCTGAAGTAGAAAACTGTGTATTCAAAGACGCCTTTCTGCTTCAGAGCTCAGGGTCCACCTCCATCTCACACTGCAGTTCTTGGGCAGGTTGCCTTTACTTTATTCTTGCTGGCTCTGCTGCTGGAAAATGGGTGTGTTGCAACTGGCCACACCAACCCTGGCAGCCATTTTGTGGCGGGGCGGGGCGAGGCCCTTCCCTACAGCCCTTTTGGGGGGGGTGTTCCCCTCAGTGGCCCCCCAGATGTGCCCATGGCCGGCCGCAGAGTCTGCAGCAAAGCTGTGTCGTGGCGAGCAGAGGCCACCGGAGGATCCCCGGGTGCCGAAGGACCGCCTTGGGCGCCAACGAGAAGATCGGCTTGTGTACGCGTCCATCGTCCACAGCCTTTGCAGGAAGTCGCTCTTCCACACAGGGCCTCCAAAGTCCTCAGAAGAGCCTCAAGTTTGCAGAAGCACAGGAGTTGGAAAGAGGCCCAAAGACGTGCAGGTCTGTTGCAGAATTTTGGGGAAGTCAGCTAATTAAAAGGCTATCCAAGGCTTGGACTCCCCCCCCCCCACCCCCAGGAGTTGGCCACCAACTTCTTCTCTCACAGCCAAGGATCGAACTGAGAGTCATGCCAACGCAACGAAACCAATGTGTGAACGTGAGGAAACAGACCCAGAGGTGGGTGGAGTGATTCGACTATTCAAATGCGACAAAAATGTGCTGCAGTGAGGAGACAGCCCTCACTCCTGGCAAAATGGGCCCGGACAAGAGTGCTTGGACTAAACGCCAGCGCTGCTAGGAAAGTGGCCACCATCCGTCACAGGCAACCCAGCCTGGTTGCTCTTCAGATCACACAAATCTCTCCTGGATTTATGCAGGCCGAGGGGACCTTCGCGGTTACAGGGACACCCCTGGAAAGTGCCCAGGCCGCCCCCCTCAGTCCCACAGCTCCAAGCACGGGACCTCAAATGGATGCAACAACCAAGCAGAAAGCTCGGGACTCAACACGAAAGCTTCATCGCAATGATGTGCGTGCAGTACGTTCGTTTACCAAAGTCCGACGGTCACAGCAGCCAACAATTCATGTCTGTAAATATTTGTTATCAATGAGTAAATAGGATAGGCAGGGCCTTAACCAAGAATGGAGTAATAAACTGGACCAGGCCATCTCGCCCAGTACGTGGATGACTTCGCTACTGCCCATTTCCTGGGGAAACCTTAGGATACATGAATGCGGCCAAGACCGATATGTTGCGTGTACTGCATGCCACAGCATCCCTGTGATAAGGACTTAATTAAACGAGGCAGTTGTTGGAGGGGCTTGGCCTGTTAACGCTTCTTTTCTTCGTATGTTTTACCAATGGCAGCTTCCTTTTGCGAGAAGATCGTAATTCAGATAAATCTTGCGAGGAAAAGTTCTTTAACATTCAAAGATATGCATGTTCTTTTGAATTACTTAACCATTTCCCGGAATGTAATGCAAGGTCAATGCAAATGGATTTTGTGTGTCCTTTGACAGCTAAAAGACAAATATTACAACATTGCCAAACAATCACCTGCATAACACAATGTGTGAAGGATTTAATGACGCTTTCTATTTCTGAACGGGCGCTTTAGGCATAATTTACACGTGGATAAATAGATGAAAGTTGGGGTGCCCTTGTGGAAGACTAATCACAGTTTTGTTAGTATTTTTGTTATACACCTATATATTTATCTATAGATACCAACATATAATATGTATGTAATTAGCGCTATGGATCTTTTCACACTGTATTCAGAAAATGCCACGTTTCAGTTTTGTTTTTCCTGTTTTCTTTTCGAAATGGTGCGCTGGGGGACTAGGAGGTAGCGAGGCCTCGAATTCAGCAGTGGAGAGAACCCGCCCACCTGCTGCCAAGGCTTCCCAGGAGGGAAGTCAGGGGGCGAGGCAGCACAGGAACAAGGTGAGCCAGAAGGGTACCCCTTGGGCCATCTAGTCTGACCCCCGGCTCCACCTGGCTCTGCTCATGCAATTCCCAGCCAACAGCGACCCTCAGGCCAGATCTGCACGGGGGGCTGGCTGGTGGCTCTGGACTGGCCAGCGCTGCCTCGCACCGGAGCCCAGCCCTCTCGTGTCGCTGGCGGAGGTGGGGATCCTCCTCCGACCGCCACCGCGTTCCCTGCCTTGGCACTTTCCTCTTTCACATTTGCCTTCCTGTGCCATCCCTCTGGTGAGTTTCTGGGTTCTCTTTGCTTCGGCTTTACCATATCCTGCTTTTTACCCTATTTTTACCCTAACCTGCACCCTTAAGAAAAAGCTTTACAAGACAGCTGAGCATAACTTAAATTCTTTATGTTTGCTGAGAAGAACTTACGAATGATGGATTATTTATTTATTTATTTAAAAGATTTATATACGCAAAACGGATTACGCAAAGGTGTTGTGGCAGATTTAAGGGGAATTTATGCCCAAGTTTACGCACTCTACAAGAAGGCCTGGAGCTATGGGAGAATTCAAAGCCTTGGGGAGCAGGTGGGGTCTTTTCTGGGGGTCCCATGCAAAGCAGCCGCAAACTGGTTCGGGGGACAAAAGGTAGGGCCCCCTCAGGGAAGGAATTTGCAGAGGACTCTCGGAGAGGCTGCACCATCGCCCCGCGCAATGCCGTAGCAGAGCAGAGCAGGCATTCGCGATGGTCAGAAATCAGGCGGAGAACAGAAGCTCGCAGGAAGCGATCTGGATGAGGTCTTGAGTAAGCAGGATCCTAGCAGGAAAAACACCGCCCATCCACATCTAGAGTCTTCCAAAAGCGACTCGGTGGAAGCTGAGGCTTTGCCTCCAGACGAATAAGATGGAGGTGGCCGGGGAACCCTCAGCAGACGCTCTGCATGGACACGGCTCCACTGGTCCTGCCAGCCCCGCCTCTGCCCCCCCTCCGTCCTGGACTTCTGCCCATGCCGTGTCCTCGCCACCCAGAGCGCATAAGCGGAGCCATCGATCTGCAGCATCCGGGGCTTTGACACCCAGCGGCGATTCTGCACAGGAGGCGGCCAGGGAGGAGAGCGAGGCCGTGGCATCGGCCCAGCTCCCCATAAATCAGGCGACCGGCCCCGGACTGGAGTGGCCTCGCTTTGTGCCCTCGTCTTCCTCATCACTATCAATTCGTGTGGAGCTCTTGGGGTCGTTCTACCAAGAACGGGTTTGGCAGCCCTTATCTCAGGGGCTGATAACTTAGGAAGAGTTCCGGGGAAAGCCAGAGAGGAAGCGGAAATGAACGTGAGGCATGAAATGTGCTGAGATACTCGCCGGTTCTTCTCATGAATACCCCTGCTATTCCACGCACTTGGGCTTAAGATTTACTGCTACGGTTATTTTCATCATTGTCATTATTACTTTCATTTCTATCCTGCCCATGGCTCAGGCTCTCTGGGTGGCTGACTACAGCGCATAAAGCAAAACGATGCAATACAATGCAAATGTCTGAAAAACAAACCAAAACGAATGCAAAATTATTGCAAAATAACCTCTCGCCATGCCCATGTCTGTGGCCACTGTTGCAAATAGGGCCAAAATGCACCAGCAGGGAATGGCCAGGTGATCCACAAGACTGGAGCCAACTCAGCTTTCTATGACCCCAGTTACTGAAACCCCAAACTAGAAGCTCCCCACGGGGAGGCCCGGCGGGTTATCCTTGGTGAGAGAAGATAAAGTTGTTTGTGATTGTGCCTTTAATACACTGGGACAGCCACCCTGCCTGCCATTTTTCTTGGTAGGAATCAAATGAATCAATACAATAAGTCAACTTCTTTCTCCTTGCCTTGGCCCCCCACCCAGTTTTTCCTTAAAGTGGCTGAAATCGGCCTTCTTAGTCCACCGTCCATTTCTGACTGTGCTCAGCCTGCACTGGCAACCGCTTCCACCCAGAGCCATGAGTGCCCCCGCACAGGTGTCCCACCGCCTCCCCCCTCCGCCCCGTGGGAGCAGCGTCCGGTCCAGGCTCGGCAAGCCCAGGTCTCCTCATCCAGCTTCAGTACGACAAAGGCAACAGCAAGGTAAGCCAGGGAGTTATTAGCTCTTCCTTTAACTCCCCAGAAACCAGTGTGGCGATTATTGCTAGGATTCTCCTCCGTGAAGGTTGAGCAGTTGATCTAGGAAGGCCTCACCCAAGTCCTCGGCCTGGCTTGGTGGTCTTTCGCAAATTCCCATATTCGTATCAGTATTATATCCCGCTCCTTTTCTTTTTACCCAAATGATCTCGGTTGGCTTTAGATGCTTAGATTCAGGGATTTCCTCACCGATGCATATATCCTTTACATATAATCCCTCCTTTCTGTTTGGTCTATTCTTTCTGAATAAGTTACATCCTTCAAAATGCTTCAAATATACAAGTTATTCCCTTCCGTGAATTTTCCTCCCTGTGCTATGATTTGAAATTCATCCCCTATATTCTGTGCATTGGTACAGAGACATCCAAAATTGTGGGTCCTCCATCAGAGAGTGCCGTCTCCCTCCACTCCGCCCATGGTCTGGTCCCCGGTTCTCCGTGTGATACTCTGGGATGTTTCAACAACTTCCCCTTCTTGAGTTTGTTTTAAACCTCCCTCATAGAATGTCCAAATCTTCTGCCATTCGCTCCATCCCTTGCACGAATCCCTCCAAAACGCACTCCTTGCTCTCCAGGGTCTGCCAGTTAGGCTTCCCAGTGGCATCTGACTGGTCAGTGTGGGAAATGGGATGGGGGAGTCCTTGAGCTGTTGGTCTGAATCCCCTCTTATGACATGTCAGTAGGAAAAAATGATCCGAAGCCCTTCCTTCGCTTCGTGTACGATGCACTTATAGCCTGCATAATAGGGCAGTTTCAAACAGTGTCTCATAAGCATAATATCGAACTGGGCCAAGAAATCCAGTATTCCCTTAACTGAAGAGCGAAGATAGAGATTCAAACATATCCAAAGCCAAATGTGGTCTTTGCTGGGAGAAATCTCCATCCACTAAGCATCTTAGGTTTTCATCTGCTGCTTTCCACATGGGGAAAGCCGCATCTGAGCCAAATGGCATGCCTGGTTTTATAGACGAAGGACTGGGGGGAGGTCACGACGCTGGAGCAGTGACACGAATGCCGTGCCTGTTGTAATCTCCAAAGCCAGAGCTTTTGCAGTGCCCGCCATGCCTCCGGGCCTCTTCCCCTAAGCAGCCGATGTGATCTGTGCAAAGCAGTGAAACATCAGAAAGCAAGCCGTGCGAGGAGGAGGATACAGATCACCTGATTCAGTTTTTCTTGGTATAGAATTTTAATTTTAATTTGATTTATTTTGAAGTCTTTTATGTTCAGCACGGAGTTCCTGCTCTTCAGCTGGAAAAGCTCCCAGAGTGTCTTGCAGAGACAAGTGGCATGGCACCTCCAGCCCTCTGTTTTTCCGCCTGAATTTAAGACGTGTCACCGAAGGCATGGAGGGAGAGAAGATGGATAGAACCGAAAGCGATGCTGATGGCAGAAGTCCGCTCTGCCCTGCTTCGTGAGGCAGCGGCAGGTGGGCGAGGCGCCGGCAGCCGCCGCTTCTCCACCTGGTCGCTGTGGGACAGAGGGACCTTGGTGGGAGAGAGAGGACTCACCGAGAGGCTTGGGGAAGCAGACGTTGCAGTGGGGAAGGCGATGGAGGCAGCCTGCGCGGCCGACTTCTCTACAGTACACAGAGCGCTGTGGATAACTATCAGAACCGTGTCTGATTATTGCTGCCGAGCCGGTGGAGAGAGGCTCTCTTCTTTCATTGCCTCAGACTGCAGTGGACTTTGAAGGCCAACACACTGATTAAGGACAGGAATTGCCCATGTGAAAAACCTGAGGTTTAAGTCCTAATTGCATGAGCTATTGCTGCAACGGAGCCGCCCTGGACTGTTCATGCTTCTTTGCCCTGAAGAAGGTTCCTGCTGCCGGGCTCCTTTGGTCGGAGGCAGAAATAACACCAGCTCTGTGAAAGCCGGGGTTGCAAATCAAAAGCCTGCCTCAGGGCTGAGCTCGCTCGCTTTCTGTGCCCTGCCTGAAACAAATTCCTCTCTTCCCCCGTCCCCAGAAAACTCGAAGCATCTCATCCGCATGCCCTCTTTTAATCAAGTTCCATCATAACCAAGTTTGCAAATTCGCCCCAAATCCTGCCCAAGAGAAGAATCTCGGTTAGGATCAACTCTGTGTAATATTGCTGTAGGCGTGACCCTAAATCATCGTCGAACCTGTCCGAGGAGGGCACCTGCATCAGAACTGGGAGTGAAGCGCACGCTGCTCGTTTTGGCTTGCTCTGTTCGTTTTAGTTTGTTCTGTTTCGCATTCTTTTGTGTACCTTTCTTTTTTTATGTTAAGAATTTCAAAAGAACAGGGGAAGGGAAAGGAAGGGAAGGGAAATGGAAACGATCTCTACGGAAGCTCACCCTCGATGCGCCAATCACGGCTGGGAAGATGCAAGCCACACCTGCACAGGTATGGCTTGGCCCTTTCCAAGCGCCTCTCCCCACTCCCGCCCCATCTCTCGCGCTCCGACCTCCTTTCCAGCAACCATCTGCTTCCGGTGCCGCTTCCAGGCGCTCCTGGCCAGGCCCAAGCATCTCAGGGGCCCTGGCAGAGCAGCACCTGGACCGCGCTCCCTGGAAGCCGAAGCAGCCCTTCTCGCCCGAGAAACGGGGTTCTCCCACGAGGCATGTTGGGGCGCGTCCTGCCTCGGGCTCTGGCGGCCTCCACGCACGTCCTCCCCACAAAGCTGCCTGCCGCGAGCCAATGGCTGCCCCCCCACTGCCAGAGATGGCGGTGCCGTTACGAGCGCCGTAGCGAACGCGCTCTTGCAATCTCCTCCACTACTTCTTGGCAGAGAACGAGTGGGGGGATTTAGCCCCCCTCCTCCAGGGACAGGAAGAGACTCCCAGAGACGTTCTCACGGTCGGGCTCACCACGGACAGGGGCTTAGTGGGGATGATTCCGTCTCCCTCAGGCTTGGGGGTACTTTGCACCCCCAACGCAAGCAGCAGAGACCGCGGCGCCCTCCCATCATCCACGGGGCGGGTGTGACAGAAGCAGTGCCTCCTCCAGCCCCGGGGAGAAGGCGGAACGGCCGCCACACTGAAATGCCTCCCCACAATGGCCCCAGAGCTTCCGCCCCTCGTGAAGGGGACTGCCCTTTGCCCCCTCGCTCCCAGTGCTTTTAGCATTTATTTTGACTTGATTCCCAAGTAAATCGCCCTGTTTCTTCGGTGTGCGGAAGGTGCTCTGCTCTGTGTGTTTCATCTTTCTGCTCTGCGCTGTCCACTGGCTTGCCAGCCTGCCTGCACTTCCGGAACCGAAGCAGCCCCCTGGGAGGGAGCCCCCATGCCTTCCCCTGAGCTTTAATTTAAATACAGGAAACTACAGGCTAGCAGAGAGATAATTGTATAATAAAAGGCTCTCCTGAGCTAAGCGGAAGAATCCTGAGCCCAACCCACGAGTCTTTCTCAAAAAATTCCTGCTCCTACAATAGCTTTCTAAAGACATTCATTTTCTATCAAACGGAGTGAGACCAGTAAACACAAGATGGAAGCATTTTTCGGCCCACTGCTGATCGTTATTACACGCTGTCTTTGGATGGAGGAGGGAAGAAGGCAGGGAAGGTAAGCCGTGAGGAAGCGGCTGCAGCCCTCCCCGAGGCATGAACTGGGGAGCAGGGTGGGGTGTCTGGGTGGAGTCCTGCTCCAAAGGGCAGCTGAACCCCAGAGAGTTCAGGGAAAGGGAAGGCGCTCCCGCCGACCCCCGCGCAAGCCGGAGACAAGCCCGCGGTACATTAGGGGCGCCGTGGTTCGAGGAGGGCATTCCCACCCCTCCGCGAGTTTCTCTCGCGCGCGTTTCTTCTGCTGCGTTCCCCGAGTCAGGTCTGATGGTGCTCCCTCCTTTCCGAGCCGTGGCCGTTTTGGCTACAACCGCCTTGGCAGCCTCCGCTCTGGCCTGGGACGTGCGTGGGCACGCGCCACCCGGGTGGACGTGCCGGCTGGCGCGCGTCTGCACCCGGAGGGAGCGCATGGGCGAGGGCGGGTCCTGGCTCAGGGAGCACCGGGCACTGAGTGAGGCTGCGGCGGAGACGCGAAGGCAGCGGGGGCCTTGCTCTTCTCCCCCGAGCAGCGGCCGACTGCGGAGGACGGGGCTTCCCACGCCGCTGCAAGGCCCGGCAGTGTGTGGGAAAGGTCAGGCTCCACACGAGAGCGGGGAGTGGGCCTCTTCCGAGGGGGCTGCGGGAGTGGCCAGCCAGTGCTGGCTGTGGAAGGGAGCAGAAGGAACGCCTCCTTGGTGCGCCCCCTCTGCGGCCTCTGAACAGGCACAGAGTTTTCGGCTGAGCCGATCCCCAGCCTGGGAGCCCCTCGCAAGGTGCCCTGCCCTGTGCAGAGGCCGAGGGAAGGGGGTGGCTGCCCCCCTCCCTTGCCCCACAGGGAGAAGGGCAATGAACTGGGGCAGGGGCAGCCACCACCGCCTCGACCACGGGTTCATCCATTCATCCCTCCGTTAGGTTCTCTCTCACCCTCCCGCAAAAGGCCAGCGGAGCCCCGTGACGCAAAAGGTGCGGGGCCCTGCTCTGAGCAGAGGGAAGGGCTTGCTTCGCGCTGCTTCTCTCTGTCCCACACCTGCCTTGCTAAGTTTCACGCCCACATCCGGCCCTTTCTTCTCTTCTTTATCCGTGAATAATGGCCAGCTCCTTTCCGGCCTCCTTTTGCTGCGTTTCCATTTCTTCCTCCTAGAACAGCTTCCTTCTCTTATCGCCTTCCTCTTTATCCTTAGCTCCTAAAATGGAGGATGAGGGTAAAGTCGCTTGCTTCCGAGTAGCTCCTGCCCGAGCAGAGAACAGCCGCAGAGTCCAGCAAAGAGGCCCTGGGCAGGCGAAGACCCACTGATGGTTGGCTGAGCCCTTCCTGTGGTCCCAATCCACCATTTCAGCAGTGCTGGGATACACGCTAAAGATGGGAAGGAGGCGTTCGTCGTGGACAGTCGCATTCACTTCTACCAAGTCTTGAGTCAGTAGAACAAACGGCAGTAGCTCCTCATTCTTGAAAGTGCAAATGCCAGTTTCCTCAACAAGACCTTTCCATTTTTGATGGCTCCACAAATTACTGGGTAGCTGGAAACTGAGGATGAGCAGGCTTTGTAAAATCCATTTGGTCTGCACTTTGCAGATTATCAGCTCTTTCATGCTTTTATACACGTGACAGAACCAGATTTTGGCAAAATGTGTTCATATACATTTGCGCAAATTCACACTTTTGAAAGTATGTAAATTCCCCCATATATTTTCACACTTAAGTTTGTGGAGGAATGCATATTGTAAGTCACTGTTTTTTATTCTATGTAAATTGTGTGTAAATTTATGGAAAGTAAAAACAAAAACATCCCCCCATAAAGCAGTCCGCAAGTCCATGGAATCCATGCGACTCGGAAGAAACCAATCCCCGGAGAAATGCGCAGGCTGGATTTCCAAAGAGCCGAACTAACACGACTGCATCATGGATTCTTCCTCCATCTTTAGCAGGAACAAAGCAACTGGACTAGCTCTGGTTGCTATTAAAGGGGGAGACGGACATATCCCTCCCATGGGACACTCGGCCAGAAACATTTCCCACAGTCCCACTTCAGCTAATGGGAGGGGATCAAGGATATGGTACATCACAAGTGCTTATAGAAGGACCGGATTTAGTCACCTCCCTCTTTAGGCTGAAAACGCAATTTAATAGCAGTGGACCGGCCTGATGGAGAGCATCGCATTTTATTGAGAGTTTCCAGTTTCAGCCCACCTGTGTTTCTGATCCACAGGTGGCAAAACAGGAACCAGTTCCTACAATACTGCCAGCAACTGCTGCCCATAAGGAGATTCCGGCCTCCTCAATGTGTGTGGCTCCCTGTACTCTGTTCTCGGGGCCCAACCATTAGCCTCTTGTCAACGCCAAATATTTCTAGGCCTCTGTCCGCATTTTTAAGAGATCTGTGTGTCTAAAAGTGTCTTAGTTGTTTAGCTTTTCTTTAATGCTTTATGGAAAAAACTTTATTGTTTTTGCACTGTGTTTTAGGAATTGTTGTGGGCCAGCCAAAGATACTGGGCACTATGGAAAGGGAGATGCTCAGTGGTCAGTGTGTTACTGCCTCTTTGTGCTGTTCATACGCACCAGCCAGGCTGCCTTTGAGCTTTCAAGCCCTTTGCACCCATGGCCTTATTTCAATACTCGCAATAGCCCAAGCTGGCTTCAGTCACAGCTATTCTACTTTTAAATTTTTAGGTATTTGGTTAACAAGAATTACGAGCCAATTCATTTATAGTGCTTTTAATTCCATCAAAGAATAAAATTAAGAAATGGGCGCAATTAAATCTACCTCTATTAAGCAGACTTTCAATGGTAAGAGCCTGTACATTACCTGCATTTTTATTCTTGTTTCAAAATATTCCTTTGTTTCCAGGTGGTAAAAAAACAAATTACTGGAAACAAAATTGGAAAGGTTTATATCTGGGACTAATAAAAGCTTAGGGTTTATGTATGGTGTAAAATAGGGACCTGCTACAAAGGAAGGGTTGGCAATAACAAATTTAATAAAAAGTGATGAGGCTTTTCAGATAGCTCAGACTGTTAACAAACTTGCAAAAACAGGTAATGCCCCGAGTGGACTCAGGCAGAAGGATCTACGGATTCTAATTTTGCTGTTTCCTAGTTATATCTACCCAAACTCCCACAAGTTAATATAGGCTGTTCTTTCACTATGAAGCTGGTTCAAATATAGTGTAAATACATGAAATTCTTAGCTTTTCCTGTTTCCCTGTTATGTCCCATTTTGGAACACCCCAAATTCAGTGTTCAAAATAAATATGAGTCTAGGGAATATAGATTTTATAGAATCATAGCATAAGAGTAGAGCTGGAAGGGGCCAGAGGGCCATCGTGCCCAACCCCCTAGCGAGTGCAGGGCTCCGTTAAGCCGTCCCTCTTGGATGACTGCCCAGCGGCATCCTGCATGCCTCCCCCCGTGGGAGAGCCCACCCCCTCCCTGGGTCTTTGGCCCCATCGTTGTCCTGCTCTGACAGTCAGGAGCTTTTCCTGATGTCCAGCCGGGACCGGGCTTCCCGCGCCTGCAGCTGCTCGGCCCCGCCTCGCACTGCGGGTCGATCGAGGGGTTCAGGCCTCCCCGGGTCTTGAAGGGGGCCGTCTTGCCTCCCCTCCGTCTGGGCTGAGAGCGCCCCGCTTCCCCAGCGCTCCTCATGGGGCTTGGTCTCCAGTCCCCAATCAGCCTCGCTGCCCTCCCGGGCCCTCTCGGGACCCTCCCACGCCAGCTTTGATGGGGGCTCCGCATTTGGAGCTGGGGGGGGGCTCTAGGGAAACACATCCCCCCCACAGGCAATGCCAGAGTCCTGAATCACTGGAGGAAATCACATCGTCCAACATGAAGGCTTTGATTGTGCGTGTGAAGCTGCAGCTCACACCTTCCGAGGTCTCAGGGCTGCAATCCTTCCCAAATCCACCCTCTAGCTGACCACCGCGAGTGGAGGCCATATTGCACGCTGAGAACCCCCGCAGGTGTTCAAGCACCGTGCACCGAACCAGCGGAGGGGGAGGGACTTGCACACGTGCCCCCCCCCCGCCTCACAGGCCGCCAGGTGAACAAGCACCCAAGACCGGCAGCTGCCCACCGAGCATCCACACGTGGCTCCCGGTCCACGGAACTCTGTGGGTGGAAGTGGTCCTTCCGACCTGGCCACCAGCAGCTCTATGCGGAGGACTGGGCATAAGCCACGATTTCAGGGTGATGCTGGAAGGCTTGCATTTAAAGAGAGGAAAAGCAGGAGGAAGCGGAAGTCCACGTCATCCGGAAAGCGTGGAGAGGGCTCCCAGGCACCTGCTTCTTCCCCAGGGCTGGCCAGAGCAGGCAACACATAAGCGAAGAGCAAAAGCCGGGAAACAGGCTCGGGGCCTGCGCTCACCTTGCACCCGTTTTGTGACTCCCAGATCCCGTCCCGCAGACTCTGGATCTCCTCGGCACAAGATGGGACCTCTTTTCCAAAGCAGAGCCTCGTGCTTCGGTTGCTGCAAGCATCTTGGAACGAGGCTGCAGAGGAGGGAGGAGGCCGGCCGGCCGGTTGGCGGCCAGTGACGGCCGGGCGTGACGCCTTGCCAAGCAACCTTTGGGTGCCGCAGCGTTTTGCAGATGAGCGGCCGCCTCAAAATCGGCCACAATCGCTGCTCTTCAGGCCATGTATGCCCTGCCTGCAGCCCACTGCCCCGGGGAGCGCCGGGTCTCAGTCACGCCCCATCTCAGCGCCGCTTTCCAATTCAGAATATTTCCAAATGGCTCCGAACCGAGCAGGAACTGTCTACCAGTTTCCATGGAAACATCTCTCCTCTCATTCCCCTAACGAAAATGGGCAATTGCCGCTCCATTCAGAAGTCCCTCCCAAGGCACCTTCTGGCTCCGCTGAGCTCCCGCTGGTCCAGCCCTCCAACAAAATGTGCGCAGCCCATCCAGGAGGAGCGTGTGCTTCATGCTGCTGCCAGAAAGGAAGAGCTCGCCGCCAAGATGGTCGGCAGGCTCACGGCAGGACGCCCTCCGGCGATTTTTGCCCTGGCGCGCCTGCCCGCACGCCGCGTCGCAAGAGCCGGGGTGCGAGAGCACCCAAATGGGGAACGTCCCTCGGGGCTGCGCGCTCCTGGCCAGGTTCCCACCCCCGTGGCCCAGAATGCAAGAGCGCTTTGTTGCCACTGCTCGACGCTTGTTTTTATAGGAGTCTGAGATCTTAGGAAATGTATTGTTGTAACTCTGGCTTGGATTGCGTTCCATTCCTTTTAACCACTCCGGCAATCTGCAGGATTCCTTTCAAACATGCATGTTCATTCGCGAGGCTAGAAGTGTCCTGCCAAAAAGGCCGGCTTTTTAATATTTTGGAAAAGAAAATTTAAACGGCTGTATTTGCTGCCTGGAGTTTTGGATATGCAGATCACTCAGCAATGTTTGTGCTTTCCTTTTGGAACCAGTTCTTTAAAGATACAAAGGAATGACAAGGCACTCAAAATAAAAGTATAAACATTGATTTGCAGAACACTAAATTCGGCAATAGCATACGTCTTCACAAAGAGCAGCGCAAAACAAAGGAATTGGCTACCACAAGATGTAATGATGGCTATTAGCATGAACGACTTTAGAAAGAATTAGGCAAATCCATGGAAAATACCAGCTATTATGGATATATGTGGAGTCAACAAGATAACATGACTGCAAAGAAGGGGGATGCTATTTTGGGATGCATTAATCAAAGTATCACTTCGAAATCACGTGAAGTACTAGCTCGCCTCCACTCCGTCCTTTCCGGTTCTGGGCAATTTAAGGAAGATGCAGACAAATGAGAAAGGATTCTGAGAAAGGCAGCAAAGATGATCGGAGGGGCGGAAAGCACCGGGCGTGTTTGCCGGGAGGCCATGGCTCCCCTGCCCTGGAGGCGCCCGGGAGGTAAGGCAGCTCAGCAGGCTGGGAAGCTGGAGCCCAGAGCCCGGCACCGGGGGCCTCCGCGGCCCCTTCCAAGTCCATTCTTGCACGATTCTACGGCAATACCCCTAAATCAGCGAAACTATGCTTCCCGCTACCTGCTGGGGAGCATGGATGGCAGAGTGCTGCTCAGGAGCAGGTGGACCTTGGCTCTGATGCAGCAAGGCACTTCTCATGTCCTCCCCCCTCCTCTCACCCCTGATGTTCCTCCCATGCCCGCCCGGCATGACTGGCCTGGGAACGGTCGCTGGAAGGAGGGTTCAGGGACGCCTGCGCTTCCGGTGTGTCGCGGACCGTCATGGGAATGAGCTTGTAATGCCACATCTGTGGGTGGTGCAGGAAACCAAACCGGGTTGTCACCCGCTGGCCACAAAGCCCCGGAGGGACCCAGGGCCTCCCTCTGAACAGCCGGATCCAGGTCCCGCGTGAGGTCGGCTGCAAGGAAGCCAGAATTTAAAATCACGTGAGCTGCGCCACGGCACCCCGCGCGAGCGGCTTGCCCTTGTCTTCTCAAGCCTCCCTACTGCTTGGCTCGCTCGCTGCTGGCACGCAACAGAAGGCTCCCTGGAACGCCTTCCTGGTGCCAGCTCTCTTGCGTATGCCAAGCCTTCCTCAAGGCCCACCTTTTCTAGAAAAGCTTTCCCATCGCCCTCTGGTCCTGTGGCAACCGAGTCACTGGAAGAATGCTGTGCCCGCCCTGCTCTGCCTCCCCTTCCTCGGCCGTCCCGCTTGCAGAGCTCCAAGTCTCTGGGGACGGGGGCCATTCCATGATCCGGGAAGCACCAAGATGCAAACCACGAGCCCCCACAACTTCCCATGCTATAGGCAAGGCCAGGCAAAGCAAGAGCCAAGCCAGGCGAGAGCGGCAGGTGGCCAGGGGTCATTCGGGGGATTTAGCCTTCCATTGCTGTCAGCGCAGCCACTCCAATGTGCTGCTATAAGCAAGCCTTGCTCATTTGCATGGCCCTCGCTCCCCACCGAGGCCGGCCTGCAGCCTCAGCGGGCCCCCCCACAAGGCAGCCTGCGTGGGCGCGCGCTCTCCGTGCCCCCCCCCCGCTGCCACAGGCTCCGAACCGTTTCAGTGCAGCGACCCGCGGCAGAGGCGGGCAGGGGGCCCAGCGGCACTGGGGCTGGGTGTTCCCCCTCCCCACGGGGGAAAGCGGGACAGCCTGGGGGGGCGACGGGAGGATGGTGGCCTGAGCACGCCATGCCATGCCATGCCAAGACGGTGTCGAGGACGCCGGGCCGCGCTCAGGCCCAGGCCCAGGGAGAGACATCCGGGCAAAGGTGCATGTCGGAGGCCCCCGCGCAAGCGGCAGGAACGTCATGCAGCTCCGGGCCAGGTGACGAGGGTGACCTCTCCCCTTTCCACGAGGTCCGAAGCCTATTCCGACCCCGCTGGGCATGCACAAGCCCTGCCACAGCAGCGCTGCTCCACGCCATCCAGTCGCTCCGGCTCGGGGCGGCCCTGCAAATAAATCCTTCCAGAACGTCCTCTCGTGACAGCCCTGCTCTGCCCTTGCCGGCTCAGGGCTGTGGCTTCCCTGCAGGCCGGCGCATCCCACGGTCGGGTGCCGCACGATAGTCCACAGAAGCATCCTTGCCCCTAATTCCACGGACGTCTGCCAGCTGGGCAGCCACGGCTGGGTTTCTCCCAGTGGCTGGGTTTATGTGCAAGCCCATGAAGAAACAGAGCCAGCGCGGCGGCGTGGTGAAGAGCTGGGACTGGGACGCGGGCGATCCGGATTCCAGTCCCCGCTCGGCCATGGAGCCAGCTGGGTGACCTTGGGCCAGTCACAGACTCTCAGCCCAACCTACCTCACAGGGTTGTTGTTGTGGAGATAAGATGGAGGAGGAGAATGATGTAAGCTGCCTTGAGCCCTTTGAAGGAAAAAAGCAGGATATAAATCGGGAAAAAAAATACAGGCGTGCAGGAAGAGGAAGGAAAGAGAAGAGTTTTGCTCAGGGCATCATCTCAGTTCAGAAAGATCGATAAAAATGCGGTGCATTTTTATCAAGCAGCACTAAAACAATGATTAGCCGAGAGGAGGACAAAAGTAACATGCTGGGCAGCAGATAACACAAGCATTAAATGTGCGTGCACACATTTCCGGGGAGTAAACCCTTCGGGGCCTGCGATCCGAGGCCGGCCGCAGCTCAGCGTTTCGAGAGCCCAACAGGAAGCTGCTGCAGGTTTCTTCTTGAGGACAATTTCCAGAGATCTGGTTGGGTGGTTTTTAAAGCTCCCCCAGGCCGAATGTCTGGCTTGGGCTGTGGGAAAGCAGTGGGCTGCTAAACAGAATGAGATGCAAATATATTCAACCCTCCGGGACGTCACTTCTGTTTTCCGCTGGAGTATTTTGGGTCGCTGTTCCCCAGTTTTCCTGACCGGGGTCTACCGAAGAGTGAGCGCCAGCAGGCCTTCTCCTCAGGGAAAGGCACTCGGATGCGGGGACTGTGACTCCCAGCCGTGCTGCCGGGGACTGGCGCACCTGCCGCCACAGGTCAGCCGTGGAGCCGAAGCGGCCAAAGGGGCCGGGGCGGCGTGGCACCAGGAACGTCCCGCAACTCTTCTGCAAGCGTGCAAACTGGGCATTCCCAAAGGACCGGCTCCCGGGGCGCGCATGTCGCCCGTGGTCAGGTTCCAAAACGTGCAGGCGATGAGCGGGAGCCACGGCGAGGCAGGTGGGGTCCGTGGAGCATCTTCTCCGGCGAGAGGCTGCTCAAAGCGATGAGCCAGGCCTGAGTGAGCGAGCGGCCGCTCTGCGGGTCCGCGGGTCTCCCCTCCGGCTGCCTGCACCCTCTTGGTGACAGTCCTGCAGGGATCGGGCTGGGAGTGCGCGCTGCCCGAGAGCTTCCCCGGAGGCAGGCTGCCAGAACCCGACTGCTCACGTCCCGGGTTCGAGTCCCCGGCCCCGTGCATTTCCCCCCCGCTCCCTGTGACCCACTCATTTTATCAGAGTCTATCCTGCCTTTTTCCTTATAAGAACTCAAGGCAGTCTGCCCCATTTCCCTCCTCCTGCCCTCAGTCTTAACAGCAACCCTGCGAGGTGGGCTGGCCCGAGAGCCTACGGCTGGCTCGGAGTCGCCCACTTCTCCACACACAGTGCGCACTGGCAAAGGCCGCCCGGCGGGAAGCCGAGCGGGGGGCAGCGCTCCCCTTCGGCTCCTTCGTACGTTGCTGCCGCCCCCCGCCCCCTTCCCATTCTGGAATTATATGGAATTATGCTGTCAGCGTGTGATTTATTAATGGCTTTTCGCCAGCTCCTTCCTCCAAATAAGGCTCGTGGCTCCCGCTGCCTCTCTGCAAACCACATGTTTCCAGCCTGCATTTCAGGGCAAGCCCTCGCACGAAAAGGTTTTCAAGGTGTGGGGGCCAATCCAGGCGGCTGTGCTGAGGGCAGGCTGAACCGTCGAGCGGGCCTGGCGGGGCTGGTGCGGGCACCTCTGGGGGCACAGGCGCGCATGAGGCGGCCGTCACGCGTGTGTCAAGGGGGAGCACGGGAGCCCCGACTGCATCCCCTCGCCTGCGGGGCCTGCCAGTTGAATCGACTGTGCGAACCGGCACACAGAGCAGGGTGTGCTTTGAGCAGCACGCGTCCTGCAGAAGTGGCGCGAGCGAGCGGGCCGGGCCCTGCTGCTCGCGGCACCCAGAACCGGCTGAGCCACCATGCTCGGCCCAGGCTCACGCCTGCCTGCTCTGAAGCAGCCGAGGCCCCCGAGGCCCCCTCCCGTGCAGCGCTTTATGAGCTCCGAATATCGCTCCAAAGGAAGTGCCTCTCAGATCTGCAGGTGGAGCAAAGCTGGGAGGGGCCTCAATACCGGAGGAGGCAGAGCCGCGTTTCGGAACCGTTCCGACTGGGCTTAAACTCAGAGGGGCAGATCAGCGGGGATCAATGTGAGCTTTGCTCCGAGGCCATGAAACATCAAAGCTGCAACTACAGCCTCGAAGGCAGGGCCTTCTCCGCTGTGGCGCCCCGCCTGTGGAATTGCCTTCCCAGAGACGTTTGTCAAGCGCCGTCCTTACACATATTCCAGCACCGGACCAAGATGCCTTCATTCGAGGAGCACTTTCACTGTGGATGATTTTAGTTGTAATTTGATTTTAATTATATCGTAATGCAAATTTTAATATTCTCAGCTGTGACATTTAAGACAATTCCAATCTGTGGTCCGGAACTATTCTTGGGTGTTCCTGTTATGATGTCATGTTATCAGTGATGCTGTGATTTTAATTGTGCTCTTTATGATATTCTGTATTGCTGGTTTTTGTTAGGGAAACCGTCTAGAGAGCCATGTGGCTGCGAGACGGTACACAAAAGCCCTGAATAAATGCGGGGGGACCTGGGGTGGCAGCAGGACCCCTGAGAAGGTTCCGGGGCTCTAGCGCGTCGCAAGCAGAACAGCCGTCAGCGGATCCGCCTGCTTCTCGCCGCACGTCCTCAGCCAGGACCGTGGAGCTTGCACCGGTCTGAAACCGGACGGGGAAGGCTCGGCGTAGGATGGCCAGGGCGTCTCCAATCACATTATATTGCCATGATTTATTTCCTGTCGTGAGCCGCCCCGAGGCTTTGGCGAATGGGGCAGCATAGAAGCCTTCTAAATAAATAAATAAGGCCGCCCACGAGCTCCAGCACCTGGCGGAGCGCCTCCAGCGCCAGGTGGCCTCCTCTACGCACACACTGCTGCGGGACACACCTGAGAACGGTCGGCCCCTTCCCCAGCCAGGTGCGGCGCTCAAGGGCTGGAGAGGTCGCAACCGTTATCAGCAAGGCTTTCAGGCTGGAGGAAAGAGCGGGGAGCCGTGCAAGGTCCACCCCCTGGACCTGCACCGGGTTGATTCCCAGAGGGGGTGGGAAAGCTGCCCCTCCGCCCCCGTGTGTCGGCACGGCACCTTCCTGGTGGCCTGGACCATTCCCAGCCTCCGACTTTGCGAGCTTCTCTCACGCGGAGGAGGAGGATTGGGAGGGAGCCGCAAGAGAGCTGTCTGCAGAGTGCGGCAAAGGCGCGAGGTGGAGGGCCGGGAACCGCGGCCGCCTCGCAGGGCCGGTGGCGGGGAAGCGGGCGGCCACGCTGGGAAGGCACCGTGCTTGCCCGCACCAAATGCTGCGGCCCAACACAGGTTTGTGGGTTCCAGGGAAGATCGTTTGCACTCAAAGGCCGCTGTCTTGATCGCGTGCAGGCAGCTTCGTGCCAAGCGGGCCGAGTCCTTCCACCAAACCCACCCCGTCTCCCACGAGGAAGCGGCTGCAGCGGCACCTCTTTCTCTGTGTTCATCCTGCAAAGCCCAGACCACCAATTTGGGCAGTTTAAAGGCCAGGCAGCTGCAGGTCAGCGGCTGAGAGCTGCCGATTCATTTCGGAAATAAGAACTTAAACTGGGATGATGCCACAGGGCGAATGTGCTGCGGTTCCGTCCCGTTTTGTTTGTGACGCTGCCCTTTGCTTCTCCTCTGCTTAAAAACAGTAACGGAACCACCCTGCTTGTTTCAATGTGCTGCTAATTCTTGCATGGGCTAAAGATTTAGCAAATAAATCATTTTCCTCTTGCCATGTTTCTCTCTATTTTTCAGTAATTGGATGACCAAAATAAAAATAAAAATAAAAAACCCAGCCAAGCAGGCAATCCGTTGCGAAAAAGTTCTGTTCCACTTCCCCTTCTCAGTTCCCCACAGGAGCATGGATGCTCGCCACTCACAGAGCACGACACACTGACCGGCCACGGAAGTTTTTATTGGAGTCAGTCAACGGCAGACAAGTTCACCTGAATGGTGATGGGGAGCCATTTCGGGGCGCACAAGTCACAATGGGAAGGGAACGGAGACCGGCGCCCTCCCTGGAACGCCTCGTGCCCGCAGAGCTCCGTGCAAGTCGCGCAGGGGGGGGCAAGCAGCCCCACCGACCACCAGCAGCCCTGCACACCACCCGCGGCGCACATGCAGGCTCCTGCCCCCACCCTGCGGCCCCCGAGGCGGCACCTGCCCCAGCAGGCAGCTCAGCAGCAGCAGCAGCACGCACGGCACCCCTCCACCACGGCAGCAGCGCCTGCGCTCCGCGTGCCTGCGCCGACCCCTCGCACGCGCCACGGAGGTGTCCCGCCGCAGGCATGCGCGGCCCGTTTCATCCCAGAAACACACTCGAGAGAGCGGCCGCCCCCACGCTGCCCCAGCCGCAGAGTTGGATGCCGCCTCCGCATGCAGAGCGCTCCCAGCCGCGCCCCACGTCCCGCCACGGAGGAGGCCGGGCGCGGCCGCCCCCGTGCACCCCCTGGCCCGCAGTAGGCTCAGGCGGAAGCGTGGCCGGAGCCTGGCGCACGTGCCCCGCGGGCCCTCCTCCCCGCCACAAGCCCTCTGTGCCGGGACCCGGCGCCCTGCCGCGAAGCGCTCCGGCCGGCCACGAGCCCCTCCTGCCTCCAGCCCTGCGGTCCGTGCCCGCCGTGCTCGGGGCCTCGCGGCCAGGCCGCCTCGCCCAGGCCCCACGCGGTTGTCCCCCATGCGCTGGGCTGGCGGGCGCCTCTCTCCCGGGCAGTCCTTGGGCCGGGCCCGCACCGGGGCCAGGCCGGCTCATGCGGAAGGGCGCAGTCCGCCTCACGCCCACACCTCTGTCCAGATGGCCCGGGCGCGGCGGGAGGGGGGGGCGGGGGGGTGCAGCACGAGCTCGCCTACCTGTTTATTGGGGTATTTCTGAGGGTTGGTGCGGTAGCTGTAGTCGGAGTACTGTTCCGAGCCCGTGGAGTTGCTGTCGCCCGTGCCCACGAAGGTGTTGGCGGCCGGCAGGTCCTGCACCACCTGGTGCTTCTTGGAGGCCGACGGCGACTGGGGCTGCAGCTGGATGGAGGGCAGCGGGGAGTTGGAGCGGTAGTGGCGGCCCAGGTCGGGGCTGCCCGGCGGGTAGTTGAGGGGCAGGTGGATGCGGGGGCTGTCGCTGACCGAGTCGTTCATCAGGTTGAACTTGAGGGACTTCTGCAGCCCCGTCTCCTCCTCGTCCTCGGCCGGCTCGGCCGGCTTGGGCGGCTTGCTCTTCCGCACCCGGCACTTGGCCTTGCCGCCCTTGCCGCCCTGCTTGGGCGCGTACAGGTCCTTGGTCTCCTTCTTGCCCGCCTGGTAGCCGCTCTTGGCCTCCCTCTGCCGGCAGTAGCGCACCAGCACCACCAGCACGATGACCAGGACGACGGCCACGGCGCCGGCGATGACGCCGAAGACGATGTTGCTGCGCTGCTTGCTGCGCTCGTACTCGGGGTCGCCGGCGATGTCGATGTCCAGGGGCGTGTCCAGGCTGTGCCCCACCAGCGTCTCCAGCAGCGTGCGGTTGGCCAGCGTCTCGTTGACGTAGAAGTGCACCAGGGCCGTGCCGTGGCGGGAGGGCTTGCCGCGGTCGCTGACGCGCACCACCAGGCGGTGCAGCCCGTGGTGCTTGCGCAGGATCTCCTTCTCCAGGGTGATGTTCCCGCTCTGGGGCGAGATCTTGAAGAGCTCGAAGGGGTTCCCGCCGGTGATGCTGTACTGCAGCTCGGCGTTGATCCCGGAGTCGATGTCCTCGGCGCCGACGCTCATGACCTGCTGCCCGGGGCTGGTGTGGGGCAGGATGTGCTTGTAGGAGCCGTTGGACGGGGAGATGACGACGGGAGCGTTGTCGTTCTCATCCAGCACGTTGATGGTCACACCCACGTAGGCCGACCGGGGCGGCTTGCCTCCGTCCACCGCCTTGAGCCGGAAGGTGTAGGTGCTCTGCCGCTCGCGGTCGAAGGAGATGCTGGAGAGGATGGTGCCCGTGCCGTTCTGGATGACGAAGTCGCCGTTGTCCTGCTCCACCGAGAGGTGGATGCGGGCGTTCTCCCCCTTGTCCGCGTCGATGACGGTCACCATGCCCACCGGGCTCAGGGGCGGCATGTTCTCCATGACGGAGAAGTTGTAGCCGCTCAGCATGAACTTGGGGTCGTTGTCGTTGCGGTCCATGACGCTGACGGTGACAGAGGCCGTCCCCTTCCGGCTGGGGCTGCCCTTGTCGGCCGCGACCACCAGGAAGTCGTACTGCTCCCGCTGCTCCCGGTCCAGCACCGTCTTCACCTGGATCTCGCCGGTGTCCGGGTCGATGGAGAAGACGCCCTTGGAGGCAGGGTCAGCCACCAAGGAATACACGAGCTTCGCGTTGGACCCGCTGTCCGCGTCGGTCGCGCTCACCTCCACCACCACGTCGTCGGGGGAGTTGTTTTCGGGAAAGGCTACCTCTGTCACGCTCTGGCTGAAGACCGGGTCGTTGTCGTTCACGTCCACCACCTGGACCTTCAGGGAGTTGGTGCTGGACAGGGGCGGGTTGCCCGAGTCCACGGCCACGATTTCGATGGTGTATTCCTTCACCGCCTCGTAGTCCAGAGGCGTCGTGGTCTGCAGGAAGTACTTCTTTTTGCTGTCGCTGCCCGTGTCGCTGGCCTGCCGCAGCTGAAAGGGCACGTCGCCAGCCACCACGCAGGTCACCACGGCGTTCTCCCCCTCATCCCGATCCGACACCTGGACCAGCGCCACCGGGGTCTCCACGGGCACATCTTCCGAGATATTGGCCATGCCGTCCTGGTGGGTGACCAGGCCGATGCCACGGATCTCGATGGAGGGGGCATTGTCATTCATGTCCCGGACGCTGATCACCACCTGGGCACGGGTGGTTTTGGGGTTGGCCCCCTTGTCCTTGGCCAGCACGGAGAACTTCAGGACGCTGACGTCTTCCCGGTCGACAGGGCCCTGCACGGTGATGAGCCCGCTGGCCCTGTCCAGGCGCAGCAGCCTCCGCACCACGTCCGAGGCCTGGTGGAAGGAGTAGTCGATCTCGGCGTTGGCGCCCTGGTCGGAGTCGTTGGCCTTCACCTGCAAGGGGAGAAAGGGCGAACAACCGGTGGGTACATTTGCTGGGTCAGACACACACTCGAGGATGTGAAGGTGACAGAACACTTTAGAGCTGTGAACAACCGAAGGGCACGGAATAATCAAGTCAAGCTGGGACAACCCAGACTCAGGCTGGACGTCAGGAAGAGCGTCCTCGCTGTCAGAGCAGTAGGACAGAGGAAGCAGCTGCCTGGAGGGGTGGGGGGCTCTCCCCCACTGGGGACATTCAGGGTGAAGCTGGGCAGCCACCTGAGCGGGACGGTGTGGCTTGGTGTCCCGCAGCAGCAGGGGGTGGCCTGGATGGCCTTCTGGCCCCTTCTGGTTCTGCTATTCTGTGATCCTATGATTCTGTAACTAGGATGGCTGGGCCACTGTGGCGACCCCGTGTTACGGGGGAAACCAGCTGGGATGCAGCCCCATGAGTGCCATAGGCCGGGGGTGGGGCACAGGGGACCCGGATTCTGCAGCTGGTGCTGCGAAAGGGAGAAGGACGCTTCGGGCCTGAGGCATGTCCACCAGGCCGGGAACGCCTGTTCTCTCGCACAGCCGTACGTGGGGCTTGCTTTTGCCGTGGCGTTTCTTCATTTGTGCAGCGCAGTTTGGAAAACGGGTTGTCTCCTTGGGAAAGGGGTAGCATAGCAGGCATAAAGCATAGCAGGTCCCGGACCCCAGAAGCGTACAAGGTTTTCTACGTTCTGCAAAGGGAGCATTTTAGGCCTGTCAGTTGCCACAGCTCCCATGAAGTGATGGGGAAGCACTGCCTGTTCCGTGGATTTGGCCGGGCAGGCATGGGAAGGAGCCAAATTAATTAATGGCTTGGTTTATTTCATTTTTATACCACCCAGTCATCGAGGCTGTCTGAGCACGGCGGCTGAAATCAAACAAACGTTAAAAGGGCAGACGCAGTGGGCTGGAGCTGACTCGTGGGGGCTCGCAGGGGAGGCGGGGGGCTCCCTCCCCCAGCCTTCCCGCTCTTCACGAAAGCACCTGTTCCTGGGCCCGTGGGGCTGCCCTGCCCACTTGAGGGCTTGGAGTCGGCAGCCGCAGGGCACGCTCAGGAAACCGAGCCGACCGACCGGCTCTGCCCTCGGGAAGCAAGCGGGGCTTCCCGCAGGCCACGCCCAAGGCGGCACGCACACCGAAGGGCGGCGGGGGCAGCGAGACGGAGGCCGTGCTTTTCCGCGAAAAGGGGCGGACGGGGCGGTCCCAGAAAATGGAGGCGGCTGGGAGAGACGGGCCTGCTCAGCCTTGGGAAGGGAGGCCTGAGGGGAGGCCAGGCGGCACTTTTCAAGCACTTGGGAGGCTGCCGCACGGAGGAGGGCCGTCTTTCTGACCATCCCCGAGTGCAGAACGCCAAAGAACGGGCTGAAGATACAGGCGGCCAGACTCCAGCCGGGCCGCCGGGAGACTTCCTGGTGGCCAGAGCAGCACAGCAGTGGAGCCAAAGGCCCACGCTGGAGGCCCGCAAGAGGCCGCTGGGCAGCCCTCCGAGGGAGAGGCGTGAACGGGAGTCCTGCAGCAACAGCAGCGGGTGGGACCTCGTGGCCGCCGTGGCCCCTCCCAACCCCGCTACTCGGCGGTTCTGCGGGTGAATCCAACATGCCTCCTGTTGAAACACGATCCTTTGGGTTCCAGAAATGAAGGGTGGCCACTTCACTCCCTGAACACTCCCCTCCCGCTGCAACTGCGCTTTTGTTGTGGGTTTCGCACGGAGAACTCCAGAGCGCCCCGCCTGACAGAGACCCTGCAAGGAGCAGCCAGAGCTTTTGCCAGATCCTTCCAGATCCTGGGGGTCAAAACGTGACTGTCCACGGGTCTGGGGCGACGCATCGGAAGTGTCCCAGGATGCGAGGGGTGGGCGTCAGCCTCACCTGCCCTGCAAGGGGTGAGCGCTGCCCCGCCTGAGACACAGGCTTCGGCCCCGCCTTGCAGCTCGCCCCCGGCTTGTCACGGCACCGAGCGCAGCTCACGCAACTCCAGCCCTCACGTCACGTGGGCAGCTGACAGCAACCCCTCTGCATGGACAGAGGCATTTGGAGGGGACCTCGGAGGGAAAGCTACAGGGAACACACCTCCCTTAGTCCCCCCACCCGACTTCGCTCAGTTTTGCAAACCTGTAACAAAAAACTGCAGTCAGCCACCTACTTCCTCTGACGACAAAAAGAGCCAAACAGCTGAGGAAAGAGATAAATGTGTACGGCATATGGAAGATGCTCAATGGATTTCCTGGGTTACAGAAGTTCATTGCATTGCGACGTGTCACTTAAGCCCACGCAAACCGTATGGAGAGGCCGGGCTCTCCGTGGCATCGAAGCGCCGGCCCGTCACCGGCTGCTCAGTGAAACGCCTGCTGGCACTCGAGACACCGCGTGAGGGGCGGCTGCTCCGTGCTGCCAAGCTGCCCCCGGCTTCTGGCGACCCTGCGTGGGAAGGCCCTCCGGTGTCCGTCCCGCCTGCCCGGGGCAGCCCCGCTCCCTCTTCTGAATCCCGGCCTGGGGCTCCCTTTGCGGAGTCCATCCATCCATCTCATGCAGGGGCCTCTTCTTCCGCCTCTGACTCTCCCCCAGGGCATGCTGACTTCTCCCGACCTGCCCAAAGCGCAACAGCCTCAGTTTTGACATCTGGGCTTCTAGGGCAGGCGCCACCTTGATCCAGGACCTCCATGTCATCCTTCTGTCGGTCTGGGGGAGTCGCAAAGCTCTCCTCCAGCACCAGGTTTCAAATGTGTCTGTCTTCTTGTCCGCCTCTTTCCAGTGCTCACACCCATCCGCTGCGGTCGGGCACACAATGCACGGCTCTCTCCGTGTGGTGATCTTTCCCGATTCCTTTATCATTGCCCTTCTGCAACCTCCATCCTCTCCTGATCTCCTGCCTGCAGCTTCCCCCGCAACTGATCACGAGCCCAGGTGTGCAAAATCCCTCACAATTTCAATTTCCCCCTCACTAACAACCCAGTTCTGTGATTCTTCTGTGGTCCTGAGTTTTGTTTTCTTCATATGTGGCAGCAGTCCTGCTTTTGACCTTTCTTCCTCCACTTTCATTAGCAGCAGCTTCACTCTGCGGCTCTCTCTGCCGTAATATGATATCACCTGCTTATCTTAACTTATGGATGCTTTTTCCACCGATCTCCACTCCTTCCTCTGATTCCAACCCAGCCTCCCCTACAATGTGCCCTCCATGCAGGTTGAACGGAGAGGGCGATCGACCGCAGCCTCGCCTGACCCCCTTGCCTATGGAGGATCGTTCCGTTCCTCTGCTTTCCGACACAGCCCTTCTTTGCGGGCCACCCACAGCTTCTTGCGGTGCACAGTCCAAGGCTGAGCTGTGCTCCACGGACCGGTCTTCTCCTGAAGTTCTTTGCTGTGCTCCAGTGGCCACTGGATAGTTGCAACACGCTCTTGGGTGCCCCTTCCTCTTGGGAATCCAGCCTGGACACCTGGCCCTTCTTGCTCCACAGAACCAGCTTTCTTTGTGGCAGCCCCTGGGAGTGGATGCAATGCTTCCGTGGCTGCAGCCGCCTTCGGCACCTCCTTCCTTGTACACCGGACATTTCCAGGTTTTGTTTTCCAGCTTTGTTAGCACGCTCGTGTTAGGATCCGGACCGATTCATGTTCTGCAGCTGGTTCCTGGCTTGCTGCAGGCACCTGGTCCCTCCACAGGAATTCCTCTGTCATCCTTCCATTTCCTCTGCATATTCCTTCCACCTCCTCTTTATTTTCTCCTGCTCAGACAGCGTGTCCCACTGTTTGTCTTCTGGCATTCCCAATCGTCTAGGTTTGAATTTCCCTTGGATTTCCTGGATCTTCTGGAAGCGCTCTCTCGTTTTTCCTACTGTGCTGTTCACTGCTACTTGTAACAGTTCTTTTTCTCTCTACGCGATAGTTGCCGAAAAGCCACATCCAGGATGCTGACCCCGTTTCTGTGCCCTTTTGCTTCTTGCTTGTCCTCTGCAACTGCGTTTCTTCCGTCGTCCATCTTTCCTTTCTTTTGGGCAGCAGGAAGTACCTCTTGGCATTCTTTCCTAATGTCTCTGACTTCCGTCCACAGTCCTTCTGGCTCGTGGCCAATGAAGCTGCGTGATGCAAATCTGTTCTTTATGTGGACTTCCACAGCAATGTCATTTAAGTTGGATTATATGAGACTTACATTGTACATGTAGTAAATATTTCTCTTTCTAAGCTCCGATTGTAATCTACCACAGTGTAACCCACAGAGGTGAGGAACGCTGGGAAAAGGTTCTCCATGACAAGGTGTGACAAATGATATATCAACACTGGTTTTCTGCTCTTAAACACATGCCTGCTCTTTGAAAGCAAAGTGAAGTGAGGTGAGGTGAAGCGGAGCAAAGCAAAGCAAAGGCCAGAAAGCACAGACTCTCTCAGAGAAACCGCACTTTCTGATCTGAACCCCCGCTCCACTAAGTGTTTTGGTAGCTCAGTGAGGAGGAAATTCCATTCTGCACGCATTAAAAGTTATTTTGAAAAACCACAGCTTGCCAGCGACAGAGCTGGGTGCTGGCACAGCGGGAGTTGTGGCGACGCTGCTCCCACCCCATCCGGAGGGCAGGGCCGTTCCCGCCACCCGGCCGCCTGCGCGCGAGGGGCTGGCAGCCAGGCGACGGCAGGCCCTGCCCCAGCTACGCTGCCAGCGCCGACCGAAAGGGCTGAGCGGCCGAGCGCACGGTGCCTCACTTCAGGATCCGTGCGCGCTGGAGCCTCAGTGGGCTGAAAGGAAAGGTGCCTGCAGGCCGGGGCCTGGGCCATCCAGGGCCTGGGGTCAGTCCGGATGACCTCAAGCGCCCTTCCGCTTCGGGACGTGCAGAGCTGCGTCTGAGCTGAGGGAGCTGCCAGTGGGCGCCACAGAGGGCTGCGCGGTGCACAGACGGACTCAGCGAGAGGACACGGCTCCTCCGGGCCGCCCCTCAGCAGAGGGACGAGGGCCCGGGCAGGGCGCCGGCAGGGGAAGCAGCAGCCGCAGGCTGGCCAGGCTGGGCTCCCCGGGGCCTGCCCCCCGGCCGCGCTTGCGAGTGCCCCTCCTGCCCCAGCCACTCGGACTTTCTGCTCCTGGACCGTCTCCAGCTCCTCAGCCTGGCTCAGACCTGTTCTCGCGTCCTGCCTGTGCCTGAGCCCCCGACCAGACCGGAGGCTCTGCTCGGCCAGGCGCCTGTCCCGCTGTCCGGCCCTCGGGACTCTCCCAGAACTTGCTCCACAGTCTGAGCCAAGCAAGCCAGTGCGCTTCCCCGGTTCCTCGGATGCACCCTCCCGGCTTGGCAGCCTCCCTGCCGGCTCCCCGATCCAGAAATCTCCCAGGGAAGGATCATTCCCGGCTGTGGCCGGAGCGCAAGAAGGCCAGATGTGCACATTCCCTCTTCCACCCCCTCCTGAGTAAGGTAGCTGCAAAGAACCCTGAAGCAAACCTAAAGACTCCCTTTGAGCACCTGGGTTTCTTTTTGAAAGCCATTTCTTTCTATGCGCTTGAATGGGAGCGACAAATTGCATGAGCAAGCTAAAGAGAAAAGTGTGGATGAAACCTTTGGCCCACTCCCTCTGAGCGTAGTGTATACAATGCCGGGCATGGACTGGGGAGCCCACGAAAAGATGCCTTCCCACTGGCCGCAAGGAAGCGAGAGGCCCTCTCAGTCGTAACAGATCTCTGCCCACTTTTCCCCACGAGCGGCCACTCAGCCTCCTCCAGGAAACCTCACTTCCTTTGAGCAAGCATGAGATGAGCTTGTTCCAATTCCAATTCACTGTCACGATTAGCAGACTGATTTCCTATGAAGTCTTCTAATCTCCTTTCAAAGCCAACTCGGCCAGTGGGCTGCTTAAACTGCATCGTGTTATTACATGTTTCATCTACTTTCTTCCGTCTTGAAGCTATTAGCAATCCGTCTCACTGGGTGACCCCAAGTCTCTGACTTGGTTCACACAACGGGGCAGCCCAACATTTGTTAAGCACCAGTCCTCGGGAGCGTGACGGAACAAGCTTTGCTCCTCGCCAGGCGGCCATGTGGGAGCGCAACACGCGGTACACGCGCCCTGCCCCTCGGTTGCTCTCCCTGATGCCCAAAACCAAACGCTGACTTGTGGAGACAGAAGCTGCCCTGGATCAGGACCCGTGCTTTGCACTTTCGCCATCCTTGGGCCGTTCGATGCCCGGGAAGCAGCCAAGAGGTCGAAAGCAGGGCGCTCACCTCCTTCCACACTCTCTCAAGCAACCCATGACGGTGGGCTGCTGAGCCACGTGGATTGGGAGCGAGTCTCACGGAAGACAAACCAAAGGGCCTCTCCAGGCACATTCTCCACGCCATGTTAGAAACCTTTTGCTACATTCCTGGCCAGTCCTGTTCTCGAAATCAAAGCGTGCCAAGCGCTCGGCCCTCATGGGGGCACGTGCCAACCGCCATCGTTCCGGTGGTCTGCGGCGCATCCTTCCAAGGCCCTGCTGCATCTTGCGCCGACGATTCTCTCTCCCTGCCTTGCTGGGGGCCTAACCTGGGAAAAGCCTGACGACGCGGTTTGGTGCTTGGGAAACGCAAAGAGGAGGCGCGAGTGTTCCTGCAACCGCCACCCAGGCGCTCGAGGCGACGCGCCCGCCCCGCCCCGCTTCAGCCCAGGCCTTGCCTCGTGCCCGGTGCCGCCGGGCACCCCCCACCCCCAGCACCTTCCTGAGCCTGCGCCACGTGACTCTGGCGGGAGCCAGCCGGGCCTGCGACGACGTCTTCCTGCTCTCGGCCCGCCGCCCGCCCGGATGATGCCACAGGCTGAGAGCAAGATTTCCTGGTGGAACTGGCTGGGCCGGTCCGGCCAAGAGGCCACCTCTCCCACTCCGGAATGCAAGGAATTTGCCGGGACAGGTGAGCGAGCGGGTGGCTGACTCCAGCGAGGGGAAGGGGCACGAGGGTCCGCTGCGAGCTCTGTGGGAAGCGGCTCCCTCCCCTCCCTCTGGGCTGGGGGCCGATGCCGCGCTGCCCGCCCTGCGCCATTGGCGGGCCCTTCGTCAGCAGGAGACGCTGGGGGCAGCAGGCCGAGATGAGCGCCCCTGTGCACGACGGCCCAGCGGTGGGGGCCTCGCTGCCTGCCCCAGAGCGTGCCCTCCCCCAGCAGCTCAGGGGGCCGGGGGGCTGTGGCACGGGGGTCCCTGAGCACAGGGCGGGCTCCTGCGGGGAGCGCAAAGTGCTAGGAAGGAGGGGGCAGCTGGGACCGTGTGGCCTAGAGCCGCGCAGCTTCTCTCCCCACACTTGGGCATCCCGGGGAGAATTGCTCCCCTGCCCCCCCGCCTGCAGTGAGGGCTCCCCTGGAGAAAGGGGGTGCAACGTCTTATCTGGAAGCCTGGCACCGATTCCTCC
>NW_025335942.1:8748532-8763407 GCF_004798865.1 Varanus komodoensis
CGGGGGTGTCCAAAGCAGGCCGCCCTCCCACAGCAGGCTCCTCCGCGCTCGTTTGCTTCCCGTGCCGATCATCTTTTCAGGCAGGACAGACTCAGCTGTTCAATTACCTTCAAGAGCAAAGGTAATTTTTCTCTCCCCTCTCTCAAGAAACAGCAAATTATGCCAGATGTCTGTCATGCCCTGTTCACCAGCGTTTGGGCTCCTCCTTCACTAACCCGCATTTGTACATCTGGGCAAAAGTGAAAACAGTACATAAAAGCCACAGCAAAACTGGCCAGCGATTGCGTCTGTGCGGGCCTGGACATCAGGAAGGAACTGGTGGCTATTGGATCAGTACGGCAGTGGGACCCAAGCCCTGGGGAGGTGGTGGGCTCTCCCACACGAGAGGCCTCCAAATGCAACTGGAGAGCCACCTGAGAGGGATGGTGCGCTGAGCAGGGGCCTGGAACTGATGGTTCTCTGGCCCCTTCCAACTCGACTCATCCATGATTCTTTGAAAGCCGGCCCCTGCAGGTAGTGAGGCTCTTCAGTCCATGAGCTGGGCCACCCTCAGTCTTTGGACAGGGCACTGAGACACAGACAGGCCCTCCAGCCCATGGGCTGACCTTGGCCCAGCAGGCCTCCCCGCCCAGCCATGCTCTTAGTGAGGGCCAGGAAAACCCCATGAGTCCGCATCTCGCAAACAGCCCCTTGAGCCCCGCCCCCCTCACTCTTGTGGGCAGAGAAGCTTCAGGAGCTCGCCAAATCCCTTGAGTGCGAGGGGTGATTCTGAGCAATTTGCCACGTGCAGGGCGGTGACGGCAGCAGCACTGCCTTTTCCTTTTTTCCTAGGGCCTCCCTGCCCGTCTGGGTAGCACCAGGACTAGCTGCTCACAGGGGGGCCAAGGGCCATTTTCCAGCATTCTGGAACATGAGTATATGTGGAAGGTCTTAACAAAGCACGTAAAATTAAAAAACAGGCCACTGAGTCGATTTTCTAACACAGCTGGGGATGTTGATGAAATCTGCCATAGGTTCAGGTGAGTTCAGACTTCCACGACTCCCCACCTGGAGATCCGAAGGGAATGAGCCCTTTCCAAAGCACGCAGATTGTGCAGGTTCGGATCACGCCCCAGCCCTGCTGCATCCCCAGGGGTGAGCAGGATCCGTGCCAGGGCGTCTTAGCACATGCTCGTGTTTGCAAGTGAACAAAATTCATACAAAAAAATCCAATTCCATCCGTGAATGGATGATGGAACGAGAGACCCCATCAATGCACAAAACAGACAGAGCGGATCACAGAATCCCACCAGGGGCTACGCAGAACTCATTCGGTGCCTCAGAATCAAAACCACAACAGCCCCTGAACTCCCCCTCCCCCCGCAATCCATTCAACATCAGACAATCCCCAAGCATCACCCCTGTTAAGAAGAGCTATTCCACACAAGCCACTGCCCTGATGCTGCTGCTTTCTGCATGAAGGACTGAGTGGGGAGAGCCAGGAAATTTGGGTGTGCTCCTTCCAGCAAGATGGCACTACATGCCGAGCTTCCTGGGAGGCTCGGCCCGGCGCTGGACTGACCCGCCTTTGCACACCAAGTCAGTTCTCAGAGCCTCACACTTTCTTCCCAACTTGCCAGCTGGGAAGTTGTTTGGAGCAGGGGCTGCATCCAGTGGTGTCTAAAGCCCCGGGACGCCGGAATCAAGAGGGGCGGGCCCCTTGCCGGCATGTCCGTGGGGGTGGCATCCGGCAGCCCCAGCCTGGAGGCAGGCGGTCTCCCAAGCACCCCCTGGAGGAGGGCTTACCTGCAGCACGGAGTGCCCCATGGGGCTGTTCTCGGAGAGCTCGGCCTCGTACAGTGGCTTCTCGAACTTGGGCGCGTTGTCGTTCATGTCCAGGATGGTGATGCGGAGCAAGGCGCTGCTTGCCCGCGGTGGGCTGCCCCCGTCCTGCACGCGGATGGTGAGGTCGTAGGACTCGGCCTGCTCCCGGTCCAGGTTCCCCATCACAATCAGCTGTGGCTGCTTCTCGCCCTGGTCCTCGGCCACCTGCAGGCCGAAGAGCTTCTGGGCGTCGGAGCCCGGCATGAGCTCGTAGGAGGCCACGCCGTTGGCCGCAGCGTCACGGTCCATGGCCAGCGGGATCGGGAAGAGCGCGCCGATGTTGGTGTTCTCGGGGATGGCCAGCGTGATGACAGGGGAGGCGAAGTTGGGCGTGTTGTCGTTGATGTCCAGCACCTCGATCTGCCCCTCCAGCAGGCGGGGGCTGTTGCTCAGCAGGTCCGTGATGGAGACCTCGAACTCCAGGAAGCACGGCTCACCGGGGAGCAGCTGCTGGCACTCGCGCAGGCTCTCCCGGTCGATGGAGGTCTCCGTGGTGAAGATGTCGCCGGTCTTGCCGTCCACCCGCAGGTAGGGGGAGCCCACCTCCAGCTTGTACAGGTGCCCCACGTCCGGGAAGCCGTAGTCGGCTGCCAGGCTGCCGATCAGCGAGTTGGGCGGCTGCTCCTCTGGCACCTTGTAGACCACGCGTGTCCCGGAGCCCAGGCCGGGCAGCTGGAGGAAGAGCCACAGGCCGAGGCAGGAGACCAGCTGCCTCATCCTGAAGCGCGGCGGGGCTGGAAGGAAGCAGAAAAGCAGGCCATCAGGACGCTCACGGGCCGCCTCCCGCCCACCGCACCTGCTTCCCTGTGGGCGGGCAAACGCTCGCCGGGCCCGGCCGTCTCCAGGGAGCAGCGCCGGCTCCGGAGCCATAAACTGCCTCTGCCCCAGCCGCCACACCCGCCCTCCGCGGAGGAGGCCACGCCGCCTCGGCTCCACACCTCCCGCTCGCAGAAGGCTCAGCTCCCTGGCGGGGAGCCAGGGGGCGGCCCGCGTGAGCCTTGCGCAATCCAGCTGGTTCCGCGGCCTCCACGCAGGTTCGCAGCATCAGCTTTGCCCCACATTCGCCTGCCCCGGCGGCCAACGCCCGGGAGGGAAGCACCCCCGCTCGGCAAACAGAGGCAGCGGGGCACCCAGCCGAGCGGCCCAGCCGGCCACGGCCTCTGACGCGAAGCGGCGCGGCCAGCCGCCCAGCCCAGAGCGGTCCTGTTTGTTCTCTGACGGGCCGGCTGATAGCGAGAGGAAGCCGAGCCTTGCAGGCCCAGCAGGCAGGGTGGCGGGCGGGCTGACTGGACACGCAAAGCGACCACTCTCGCTCGCCCACACGTGTCCGGCAGTGGCCTCTCCTCTCCCGCCCCGCTCAAGCACAGCCTCCTCGGTCAGGCGGCAGAGGGGTCTCACGAATCCCCCGCGAGCAGCAGCACCGGGCTCTCCGCTGCTGGGAGCGGAGGCTGTCCCTGCCGGCATTTGCAGGCGCGTTCAAGATGGTCGGAGGCCCCCGGGAAGGGGAAGGGGCGCGGGGACAACTGCGCTGCCGGGGGAGAGTGCGGCACCGAGGTGGCCGGCGGTGGCCTCCCAAGCACACGTGCAGCCCTCGTTCAAGCGCCGCATTTCCCACCTTCCGTGGCGAGCCAACCTGGGTGGCTGAGCGGCCGCGATTTGCAAAAGCCCATTGTGTCTCCCGGGTGTCGAAGCTCCGGAAGTCTCAGGCGGGCTGGATGGCTGCACAGGCCAGCTCCCCACCCCCCGCCCCCCGGCTCGGCTGTGTGGCCCCAGCTGTCCGCCTCGCTGCTCCGCCTGGGAAGAGCGCTGCAGAGCAGATGATGGCAGAGGAGCGGGGCGCCGCGAGGCACGGGCCGGGTGCTCCTGCAGGCGAGTGGCGCGGAGAGTGCCGGTTCCCGCTGGGGGAACCGTTCCCGCCGGTTCCCGCTGGGTTCCCGCAAAGAGCCGGTGAGCGGTGCTCACAGGGTCGGCCCGCCGAATCCGCAAGGGCTGCCACAATTCACCCTGTTCTCCGAAGCTCGGCTTTTTGGAGGGGAAGCAACCCTCCAGGACCTCTGCAGCTGGGCATGGATTTTGGGAGCACTGTGCTGCCGTCCAGCAAGCCACGCCATCCTGGCTCGGATGACACGGCGAGTCGTGGCCGGGGCTGGACGAGCATCCAAGAGCATCCCTGCCTCCCTCCATCCCCCGACCTATTTGTCAGCCATGGGGAAGCAAGTGGGCTTTCTACTCAGGCGGCAGAATCCCTGCCGCTCGAGCCAAAGGGCTCCCCGCCCCCAGCTGCCCTCCTCCCGGGGGCTCCATTCTGCCGAGGCCTTCCTGGTCCAGCGCCCGGGGGCTGGGCTCGCAGGCCACATCCGGGCTGGCAAGAGGCTCTGCAGAAGGAAGACTGCTCAGCACACTTGGCAGGCAAAGCATTGGCAGCGGCTGGGGGCCATGCCCCCCCAGCCCTGGGAGCAGCCCTGCCTGTGGGCTGGCCGGGCCCGGGGGACACCCCACTGGTAAAGCCAGCACAAGGCCGCGGAGAGGCCGGCCGCTCACAGCGGGGGTCCGGGGCGTCTCCGGGCGCTTCCGGGGCGCAGCACCACCGCCGGCCCTCCCTCTGAGCTGGGGTGGGGAGGGGCAGGCGTGTCACTTTGTGCCACGCATGGAAGGGGTGCTCCCACCCCACCCGTCCTGGCCCTGGGCTACAGTGGAGGGGAGCAGGCTGCCTTCTGGAGGGCCGTGGGCACCGGTCGCTTGCCCTGGCCTCTGGGCGGCCAGAGGCCCAGGGACCCCGGGGCCTGCACTGGAACCGGTGACCCTGATCGACCTCTGGGGGCTCATGGAATCACCGGGCCACGGGGACACTGGCTGCGGTGCCAGCACAGAACGGCTGCCACGGGAGGCCAGCCGGTCCCCAAGGACCTGCGTGCCGGGCAGACGGGGCCCAATCCCTGAGCACGGCAGCACCGGCGGAAGCCTGTTTGCTCTCCGGGTCCACCGGTGCTTTGCTCTCCCCCCCCCCCCGGCTCACCGCCCACCCGCAACCCTTTCCCTGGATCACCCTCTGGACACATGCGCTCTCCTCCGGGCATGGCCCTCCTCCGCCCGTCCGCTCCTCGGAAAAACAGACCTGCTCTTTACCAGAATCCCTCCGACACCCAACCCTTCGCTCCCCCTCCTCCTCACACACGCGCGCGTGCACGCACACACACACACACACACACACGCACACAGAGCGCCTCCATCCACAAACCTTCTCCCATCCTCCAAGCGGCTTCCCGGACTTTCCCAGCCCCTCCCGCTTTCCCTCCCTCCGGCCTTTCCTCTGGCCAACGGCTTTCCCTGGCCCACCTGCTTACTCGGCTCTCTACTGACTTCTGGGGAGCTCCCTCTTCTTTCCCCTTGCCCCCCTTGATTGACGGTTATGCAGACACTGACCGGCAGCACCCCACCACCTGCTTTGTGCAAGAGTGCCTCTGAGCGCAGCGTGTGGCCCAGAAGCACTCCTGGGAGACGGAGAGCACAGCGCTGCTCTCTGCTTGCCCCCTCCAAATTGCTTTCCAAGGTCTTCGGGGATCCTGCAGGATTCGGCCTTCGGGGATCCTGCAGCAAAGGCAGCTGAGGCCGAAACACTGTTCACAGAGTTTACAAACACTCGCCGAGGGGAAACCGTGGACAGTCTTAATGGCCACAGCACACAAGCAAAGTGTGAGATCTGGGTGTAGACACACCGGCTGACTCCTAACGAAACTGCAGCCCTGTATTTCCTGAGTCTCCACCGCAATCTCTTACAGAGTTTTCAGCTTTTACAAGGATTCTCCAGAACAGCTTTCTGGTTTTCTCTTTCACTGAATCACCTGCTGGAGGGAAACGTTCAGGCCCGGATTCGGTGCAGCAATTGCATTCCAAGTGCCCAAATCTCCCCTCTATTTCAGGCTTTCTTTCCATGGTCAAGTATCTATTTTGGCTTCCACCTTTTATAAATTAAGAACAACTAGCGTTCTTGCAATCCTTAACCAATCAGGAAGGTTCTCACTTGCCCGAAATGCCTTCTATGAAACTATTTGCAAACATTTTTGCAGAAATAAAACCACTTCTGCCAACCTACAGATTCTGCGACACCTCGATGTAAACAAACCATCGTCTGCTGTTTTATCTCGCTAACAATCTGAAAAACTCATTAGCAAAACCTGTTGGAACCTAATTTGTGCATCACCTTTCTACCAAAGAAGGTCACCCAAGGAAGCTCATATGCAACCAGCTAGAACGGATGCAAGTGATACATTAACGTGCAGCAAAAAATGATAACCGCGGAAAAAAATATTGCCTGGCCCCTCAGAGCCACTCCCTGGCTCACGGCCTTCTGCCACCGGAAGGCTGCGTAAAGGGCAGGGGCCTGGGAAGGGGGTTCCACAGCGGGAGGGGCTGCCCCAGAGGCCTTCCCCAGGCTCGCGGCCCGCTGCTCCTGCGAAGGGCTCCGCGGGAGGTCGGGGGAACGAGGCGGGCTTGCGGCGGGGAGCGCGCACTGGGCACCTGGCCCTCAGCGCGCAGCTCGGCACCCACCACGCGCGCACTCAGGGCAGCCGTGCTCGCCCCGCGGCCTGGGCAAGTCCCTCGGCCTCTTCTAGGCAGGATGGCATCTTACCTGCCCCTGCTGCCCCCCCCCCCATACAAGCGCGCGCGCCCCTGGCTGCCCTTGCAAGCCAGGAAGGGGCCGGGGCCAGCCCACAAGGCGCCCCGCTCTAGCTGGCCCTTAAGTCTCCCGCAGCCGAGCGTGCGCCTCACCATGGAGAAGCGGCAGCCCGAGGGCCGCCCGCCGGGCCCGCGCCCCCCCCCCCGCGGCATCCAGGCCGGCCCGGCCTCCCCGCGGAGCGCCGCGCAGCTGGCCTCGGCCCGGCGCAGAGCGCCCCGCTCCGCTTGCCCGGGCGCCGCGAAGCCCTGGCCGGAGACAGCGCGGGCGGCCGCGGCGGAGCGGGTCCTTCGGCCCCCCACGGCCGCCCGCATCCACGCTCGGCCGGGAGCGGCCAGGGGGGCGCCGGGCTGGAGCCGCGACCCTTCGCCTCTCGCAGGCGCGGATTTGGCGCGCCCGTGGCTCCGAGCGCACGACGCGCTCCGGGCCTTCCTCTCCTCCGGCGCGTTACGACCTCCTTTCTGGTGTGCCTGCTTTGCAGCGAGTGCAGAAGAGCTGCGGAAAAGCGGGCATCCTAGCTATTGGAAAATCAGATGCAGAAAAGATGGCTAGTTATATAAGCTTTCTGGGAAATTTTTCCACAAAAATCTCCCTCGCTAATATTTGCACATGGCAACTGGCAGGGGAAATTTTCAGTTTGCATCAGAAAAGGTCTTTATGCCCCAGAGATTGAGTGTAATGTTTATTTTATGTATATTTAACTAACAAAACTAAATACCACATGGGTTTTTCTGTACCTACATACACCACAACTATCTGACCTGAAATAAATGAGGGGAAAATTAAAGCACAGGTAATGTGATGTAAATGTTACATGATATTGCTATTTTTATTGGAGTATATGCAAAAATGTAAACACATTAAGCCCACTGTTCCCTTGCATTGCTTAAAGTTAAGGGGGAAAACCAACAAAGGTACTGAAAATGGTTGACAGGCCCCCTGATGTTTAGCAATCCAGCAAACTCGACACTGATATCTTGACAACTGCTCAGCTATGTCAAGATGCTGCATTGTTTCTTTCTTTCTTAAAAGCTTTGCTAACCCATCCACTGCTTCTGCCTGGGGGGCTTGTAGTGCAACTCACTTCTACTGAAGCTGCAGGAGCATCTTCAGGTCATTGTTACAAATGAAGGCATGAAATAGGATTCCCCCCCCCCCCCCACACACACAGAATAACGGAGCACTGTAAGACTTTTTTGTGTGTGGAAAAAGTTCCCCTCTGGAAAACGGTCCATGCCACGTTGCTTGGGCCGCCAGCTGTGGGCTCGCTGCTACATCTGCTGGAGGGACTTCGGACTAGTGGCCTGTCTGAAATGTTTTCTCCACTTCCGTTTGGGGGACTGGGCTCCCCAGCCGGTGTCCCTTTCATCAGCTGCGTCTTCCCCATTTCCATGCATCCATGGCCAAGCAGCTCCTTCACGGATCACGGCCTTGTCGTGGCGAAGGGGCTTGCGGAGCTCCAGGAAGCTGTGAGCTGTGCCGTGCAGGCCACCCAAGGCGGACGGGCCATAGCAGGGAGCTCTGACAAAACGTGATCCCCTGGAGAAGGAAATGGCAGCCCACTCCAGCATCTTTGCCATGAAAACCCCATGGGCAGCACCAAAAGGCAAAGAGATATGACGCCGGAAGATGAGCCCCTCAGGTCGGAAGGTGTCCAATATGCTACTGGGGAACAATGGATGGCAAAAGGAGAAGGGGACGGCGGAGGAGGAGGTGGCTGGATGGAGTCACGGAAGCAGTCGCCGTGAGCTTAGGTGGACTCACCTCCAACCTACTCTTCTGGTGAACTTTGGCTGGATGGGGAAGAAATGGAGGTAGTGACAGATTTTATTTTCCTGGGCTCCAAGATCACCACAGACGGGGACTGCAGCCAAGAAATTAAAAGACGCTTGCTCCTGGGGAGGAAAGCTATGGCAAATCTAGACAGCATACTAAAAAGCAGAGACATCACCCTGCTGACAAAAGTGCGTATAGTCAAGGCTATGGTTTTCCCAGTTGCAATGTATGGCTGTGAAAGCTGGACCATAAGGAAGGCTGAGCGCCAAAGGACTGAGGCCTTTGAATTGTGGTGCTGGAGGAGACTCCTGCGAGTCCCTTGGACTGCAAGGCGATCAAACCGGTCACTCCTAGAGGAGATCAATCCTGACTGCTCTTTAGAAGGCCAGATACTGAAGAAGAAACTCAACTCCTTTGGCCACCTAATGAGAAGGAAGGACTCCCTGGAGAAGACCCTGATGCTGGGAACAATTAAGGGCAAAAGAAGAAGGGGGCGGCAGAGGATGAGGTGGCTGGATGGAGTCACTGAAGCAGTTGGCGTGAGCTTGAGTGGACTCCGGGGGATGGTGGAGGACAGGAAGGCCTGGAGGAGTGTTGTCCATGGGGTCGCGATGGGTCGGACACGACTTCGCAACTAACAACAACAACAACAACGGCCAAGCAGAAACGGAGCTCCTTTCAGTTCCTCTTACTCCTGAAATGCAGTCAATATCCCAACTGCTTCCCCTCCACTTCATTTTTAATATCACTTATACAATTAGGAATCGCCTGCCAGTCCAGGGCTGGGAGTGGCTGGGCCTTTTCAGAGTTCTCGTCTTCTGTCAAACTTCTGTCCACAAGCCAATTTTCATGCTTTGCCAAAGACTACCAGGCCTGCCCCAGGCCTCTACAAAAGACCGTTTCCCGTCTGCCATGCACACTCGTGATTTTGTATGAACACGTAAACGAGGATGATGAAAAGCACACGGCTGATGCAGCCTCCATCCAGGCCCTCCCCGGTTTTGACTGAACAAGATGAAGGGTTCCCCTCTTCTACTCCCATCACTGGCTAAGCACATCAGTCTCCCTATTTATCACACGGGGTCAAGTTTTTATCAGACCCTGAGCATTTCCATTATATCCAGATCACGTATAACATGAAGGACTAAGCGGGGTTTATTGCCACAAAGGGTGCCTCTGGCCTTCCTCAAAACACCTCATGGAATGGACCAGCACTTTTTAAAAAGATAAAAATGGGGTCCCCCTGCCTTTTTCTAAAAAAATGTAGTCGGTATTTTAAGACATGCCCATGGACTTTCGTAAAATAAATATTTGCAAGGCTACGCTGCAACTCCCACAAATTGATGCACAATTTCCAGAAATTAGTTAATTTTTAAGCATCGTTTGCAGATTTAAAATCTCTTGGTTACTTTAGGAACATAAAATATGTTGCATTTAATTTGGTTTGCTCATAAACTTTTCATTTGAATTAAAAATTCAGGTAAGAGACTCAGATATATTATGCATTCTTTTGCTAGTGATGTTTTCATGGATTGTAAACAATGTTACATTTGCCGGGTTCACTTCTTAAAAGGTTGGCAGCCCAGGAACTGTCGGCTGCCCGGGGGCCAGAACGAGCCTGGGGGGTGGGCCAGGCCTGCTCCAAGGTGGGCCCACCCGCCAGCCCCAGGCTCTCCCAGCGAGGCGCCTCCTCCCTCGCCAGCCGCCAAGCCCTTCTCCGCCCCTCCCTGGATCCCCTCCATGCCTGCCTGGCACTCCTCAGGGGCGATCCCAGCTTCCTGCCCTCCCCCCCGCTCGCCCGCCCCTCCTGCCCCCCCCCACTCCCCAGCAGCCTCCTGCCGGAAGTGACTCCGCGATCCCGTCCGTGGCACGCCCGGGTTGCCCGATGCCACCCACGCGCTCCTGCTGCCAGCACCACGATAACCCTAATCGGCGCCGCCAGGCCAGCCACAGGGAAGGGCAGTGGCCATGGGGGGGGGATGGGGCCTGTGCCACGCCACCCGTGAGGAAGGGCGCGTGCATTGTGCCCCCCTTCTGCAGGGGGAGAAAAGTGCCCCCCCAGCGCCAAGTGTGTTGGGTGGGGCGGCTCTGCGGGCGAAACCTGCCAGCGCCTCCCTCCCTCCCTCCCTCCCTCCTCCGACCCACCTGCCCTGAGTCACCCGGAGCTGGGCGGGCGAGGCCGGTAAATGGGCTGAAAGTCAGTCAGCCCTTGCAGGAGGCGGCCAGCTCAGGTTCAGCCCTGCTGCATTACCCACTTCTGCAAACCTTGAGAGGAAGAACTCCACTGATTAGAATGAGAATTCAGCATGAGAAGCAGCTCATCTCCATCCGGGAATGGCCCCAGGCAGTGGGAAGAGAGGCCCGGGTAGGGTGTGTAGCAAAGTGCCCTGCCGAAGAAGCCTTCACTCCCAGCAGCATTCCAGGAAAGGCTGCCCGTCCAGCAACACCCGAGACCCCCACAGCCTGGCCTGTTCCAAGGAGGGGACACGGAAGGCAATTGCGGGCAGGAGAAAGGCTTGCGGATGTCCTGGCCGGGGGGGGGGGGGGGGTTAAATGTCCTGCTCACCACACGCTGCAGTCCTGGTGGACAGGAGTGCGGGGCCGCTCAGGACTAGCCTGCTGCCTCGATTGTTTTGAAGAAAGCTCTTGGCATCGCTACAAACCACCCCATTAATGTACCGTGTACTGTGCACAGAAACAGAAAGCTCTGACCATGCAGTCCACACACCTCTTGAATTGCATACTAGTATTAGTATTTATTTTCATCACGCTGAATTTATATTCTTCCTTGCTTCCACTTGCAGGAAGCCCAGGGTGGCTTGCCAGCTTCTCTCTGTTTCATCCTCAAAGCAGCAACCCTGTGAGGGTGGCGAGGCCTCGAGTCCAGCTGAACCACGGCTAGCCCAACCCCCAGGGAGCTCCACAGCTGTGGGGACGAGAATGCCCCATGGATCCCTGACCAGGTGCAGACAAGAGACAGGCTTCCGCTTTTCTCCAGTTAGATGCAGAGCCATCCCTCCTTCCACTATTAGAACGCTAAAAACAAAATTGTTCCATTTAAATAGGCAGTTGTATTGATATTTACAGCCCAATATGGATCATATCTATTCAGAAATGGACAAAAATTTCCAGAAACTGGGGATGGTGGGCACTAGATAAATTGTTTGTCTGCTGGTTTGTTTTTTAAAAGGATATGATGGGAACCAATTAATAAACATACACTTTCAGTAAATGCAAGAAGAATCCAGGAAAAAGCTGCTATAAATCAAAATAGAATTGAGTGGAACAGGTGACCAGCCTGAAGCCGTTGCTGCAAAGGCATCTTGGCCTGTGAGTGGAAGCACAGCAAAAGGAGCCGAGCCTTCCTTCTGTGGGAGGCTGGGGACGCCTTGGAAGCAGGCCTCCTTTTCATGGCGCTCAGCCAGGCTCACACAGGAAGGCACCTGGCTCTGAAGGAACCCTGTCGGTCTTTATTGCTAGTACGTTTGATTTCAAGCCACCTTTGAACCGGACTGGCTGCTCTGGTCGGGAATCCAGGCTGTGGGACTACAGACCTGAAGCTCCCAGGCTGCAAAACAGCAACCAGTGGCAAGATGCGGAGTGGGTGGAGAGGGTGAAGCGGAAGGCACCCCTCAGCTGGAGGCATGCAGCGCCCCAAAGACTTTGCGAAATGCCCCACGGGCCCAAAATATGCCACTTCAACAGCAAGCATCTGGTTGCAGGTGGCGTTCACAACGCAGAGCACGGCAGCACCAGGACAAAGCAGTGTGTGAGCCAGCTCTCCCCGTGCGCACGGCTCGCGCAGAGCGGAGGGGAAGCTGCAAGCAGAGCAGAGCTTCTGAACAGCCGTACTGGCAACACGCTCCATCATGCTAAGATTTCGAGGAAGGCAAATGCAGCCATCGCATTTCTCAGCTGAATCACCTGTGAATTTTATCCAGCCAGACCTGGACACATCCAGAGGCAAACCGGAGGGGCTGTGAGCAGATCTGGGGCGCCTCCTGATCCTTCCAGTAAGTGGGTTGCAGCCCGTTTGCCTCCGAGACAAAGACTCCCTTTCGCGTGCGCTGACTCAGGCACCACCATTAACTGACCCAGCCCAACCTCTGGCTGAAGACGGGCATGAGTGGCCGTGGGGCGAGCTGGCACTGAGGGATGCTCCCTGCCGCGCACAGCTTCTGCATGGCACCGGTGTTCCCTTGGCACATGGGTGTGCATCACGGGTGCACATGTCATGCTGGGCAGAGCCCTGCGCGCTAAGCACACACGGGCCCGAGGCGCTCAGCACACACCCCTCCCTCCAGGCCGAGGGCCCATTTCTCCACTGCAGCGCTTGTCCGAGGAAGGAAAGATTCCCAGGAGGCCCCAACCCAGTCTGACCACTGGCCTTTCACAGGTTCTTTCTACAGGCAGGCTCTTTTAAGGTAGTTAAAGGTTATAAGCCGTAGAAAACTTTAATAAAAACAAGGGGTATCCATGCATATTTTCGCCAGTTTCCCCCTTCTAACAGACCTTTCTCTAACTCACATAAATGCACAAAATTCATGCACAAAAAATTCAGTGGTGTTCCGGAGCTCTTAGTCTTGACGACAGTCACAAGTTATTCTACTGACTGGGACTGTGGGGGTGGGGGGTAGGCGAGTCCTGCATGGCCTGTGATTTTGGGCTGCACATACCACAACAGGACTGCTTTAAGGCACCGCATGCAGCAATGCCACTTTCTTTGAAAGACATGCCACCCCAGGCATCCTCCAGGTCATCAGCTGCCAGCAACAATTCATCTCTTCTCCTAATTCTCTGCCAAAGTTTCAGACACGCATCTTCTCAGGAAGCGCTAGAAAACGACATCTACATGCCACGGAAAGCACTGAGCACCTGAAACACCGCAGATGGAAAAAGCTCTCCGGCCAGCAACATGCGCACATTGGAAAACACCAATAGGAACTGGGAGAAATAATTGGCTGCGTGGTGCCTGACGAGACCCTTGAAAGAGCCGCCATCTATACCAAGTAGCGAGGAAAGGCAGCAATCACGCGCTCTTGTCCTCGTGTTTTAAAATGGTAAAACCCCCCCGTGAAACACAGAGCACCCCCAGCCCCGGGAAAAGGGAGGACCCGCACCTGGGCGGGGAGCGCAAACTTGGCCCATGGCTGGCACCTCCATTCCGAGCAAAGAGCAGCGGTAAAAGGGCCCTGGCCCTGGCTCGCCGCGGCATTAAATCCTTTCCTCCCCGATACGGGCAGATTTGAGAGCTCCCTCATGAGTAATCCACCAGCCGGCACTGACGGGCGCCGCGGCCCAGCCACTGACGCCCGCGCTCGCTCTCCGGGGCACGCCGCATGCACAGGCACATTCCCACACGCATCGCGCCCCCCCCCCCCGCCACAGGTACACCCCTGCCCGCGCGCAGGGCCCGCTCCGCTGCGCACCGCTGACGTATCAGGCGCCGCTCTGCGCCCACGCCGCGCCGGCCGCTACGCCCCGCCGGCCCCCTCGCCAAGACGGCAGCGGCACTCCGCCCGGGCCCGCCAGCCCCGGCCGCGCCGAGCGTGCCCAGATCACCTCGGCCCCAAAGCGGCTTCCCCCGCCAGCTGCAGAGCCGTGCTCCCGCGGCCCCCTTTCGAAAGCCTCCTGCTCAATGCCGGCGAGGGCCCTTCCTCCCCGGGCCGGGCCAGCCGCGCCTCGGCTTCCTCCGCTGCTTCCCAAAGCGCTGGCTCACACGGGGGGCCTCTCCGGGGGAGGGACACGCACCGGGCTGGCGGGCCCGCCGCGGCTCCGGGCGCGGGGGACGAGCGGGGCACGCGGGCGCCGGGCAGGGGCGCGCGCCCGGCGCCCCAGCCCGGAGAGGAGCGGCTCCCCCGCTGCCCACGGCCGCGGCCGCTCATGCCCGCCGCCCGGGCACCTGGGCCGGCTGCGGGGATCTGCACACGCGCCCCGGAAGCAGCGCTTGCCAGCCTGGCGCGCCGCCGCCTCGCCTCGCCCGCTCCGGGGGGGGGGCGGGGGGCGGATGCGGGGCGCCCCGGTGCGAGCGCCAACAAGTGGCCTCGTGTGCGGCCGGGCGCTGCGGGGAGGGACGCGGGGAAGGCGCGCTGCGGCCCGGCCGGCGGAAGGAGGGGGGCGCGGGGCGTTCAGCACAGCCCCTTCCTCCCCCGCGGCTCTCCGGCGCGCGGATCGAGCTTCCCGTCTCTGAAGGGGGGGTGCACGCGGAGCCCCCCCGCGGAGACGCCTACCAATGTCGGGGCGCTCCCGCTCCCCGCAGCCCGCACAGGGCAGGCAGCCGCGGAGGGCTCGCGCGCCCCGGATTGCTCAGCACGGATGGTCCGGGCAGCCGAAAGATGCGCGCGCGGGGCCGGGCCGGGGGGGAGCGATGGCTCCGGAGGGCAGCGGCTGAGCAGCCGCAGCGCCGTGCGGATGCGGCCACACGGACCCCGCGGCCCCGGGCGCGCCCCGGCCTGGCCCGCAGCGGGTTCCCCGCGAGCCCGCCGCCCGCACTCCTCCCTCGACGCGGAGCTGCGACAGCCCCCCCCCGCGCGACCCCCCCGCTGGCCCGCCTCAGCCCCG
>NW_025335942.1:8763507-8888950 GCF_004798865.1 Varanus komodoensis
CCCGCGGGGGGCGCTGCACCTGCCGGGCACGGTCCGCAGCGCCCCCCCCTCGCGCCGGCCGCGGCAGCTTGCCCGAGCCCCGGGAGAGCGACGCCGGGCGGCCAAGGGATCTCCGCGCTCAGCGCCCGCGCCGGGGTCCCCCGCCGCCGCGGGACGGGAAGGCGCGCCCGCGAGGAGGGCCGCGCGTGGGCCGGTGGGCTGATCCGCAGCCAGGATGCGGCGCTTCTCGGGGCCGGGGCGCGCAGGCCGGGAGCTCCGGCCCGGTACGGGGCACGTGTACCCGCCGTGCGCGCGGAGGCCAGGGCGGCTCGGCCCGGCGCCGCGGTTTGGGGGCCGTGTGCTGGCCCGTGGCCAGGCCGGGGCGCTCGCTACCATCATCCCGGCGCGCCGGTCCCAGGGGAGCTGGTCTGCCGTGTTCCGGGTGTCGGTGTGCGCCCGCTGGCAGGTCGGGCGGGCATGCAGCGCAGCCGGCTCGGGAACGGCAGGGCAGGTTGCTTGCTCGCTCCTTCTCGGGCGGGGGGGCAGGGGAGCCCCTCACGAAGCCCTCCCTGATAGGAAAGCGCCTCCGGGAAGGCCAGGCTCCCGCGGTGCTCCGCGAACCTGTTGCCCCGCTCTCCCCGCAGGTCTCCGAGCTCCCTTCGCCTCCCCCCACCCCCTTTCAAGGGACCGGCTGCAGGGGCATCCGAGGCTGCCTCCTCTTGGTGTGTGAGGGGTCTCTCCCTTCTCCCCCCCCTTCTCTGCGTCTTCCTGAAGGGGAGGTCTTGGGGGAACCTCCACCCTGCATGAAGAGAGGGCCTGAGGGCTCTCCACTCTCTCTGCCGCTCCTCATCGATTTGGGGTGCCGGGGTGTCCCGCAACAACAGGGGGCTGGACCAGGTGGCCTTCATGGCCCCTGCCAACTCTGCTATTCCAGGATTCATCAATCCAGGCTACTGCACCGTTGCTTCGTATTTCCAGATCTTTCTGCCACAGCCAACTGCTCCAGAGTGTTCTGGCTTGCTTGTTTGTTTCATTTAATCCAGAATTAAAGCACCTCCAAGCCTCAAGTCTTCCTTTCCTTGGCTGGGATTGGGCTTTGTGTTGCTGGAAACACACCCGGCTGTTTTTAACACAAAAAGCAGAGAACCTGGCGGGATCTGGGGAAGCAGCATATCCACTCCACCTGTCCCTAGATTTCGATTCAGCTGCTTCCCAGGCGTGACCTCTTTGAATTCAACCTGCCCCTGTGGGGTCAGCAGTGGATCCTGGCCACCTTGCGGGGGGGGGGGGCTGTGTGTGTTTGCACTACAGTGACAAAGCAAGCCCACGGGGTGCTTGTGAGTGGCCACCCCGTCGCACCTGAGTTTGCGCCGTCTACGTGCTTGCTGGGCATCGCTCACCCCGCAGGGCAGCTGGTTCAGGGCTGCTCTCGCCGTGCGCCCTGGGGAAAAGCCCCCTAGCCGGGCAGCAGGTGCTCAGGCGGAGCCACACGCGTGGCTGAGGACACGCAGATCGGTGCGGGGGGAGGTTAAGGCAGGGCCTACCCGCGAGTCCCTAGCGGCCATCCCCTCGGCGCACCGGGCTGCGGAGCCCGCATGGGCTGGACTTCCCCTCGGTGGCCCTTGGGTGTTCGGCTGCTCCGGATCGGATCGGCTGGCCAAGTGGCAGCCTCCCATCGCCTCGGCAGAGCCCTGAAGGTGGACAGAGAGCCGGCCGGCTCCCTCGGCCCTGTGCTTCGCGCAGAGAAGGGGGCCAGTCAGCCCAAGGGCCGGGGCCGGTCCGTGTGTGGTGGGTGGGCTCAGAAGGACTTGGAGCAGCGGTGGGGCTGTGGGGGGGCAGCCTGCTGGGGAGCCCCCCCAGCCAGCTGCGTCATGCAAAGGCTCTGTGCTGGGGGCACTGGACCTCGCCATGGAAGGATGTGTGAGGAAGGAGCGCACGGATCCGCCTCTGGAAGAGCCAGAAGGAAAGCCGGAGCAGTTAGCAGGCCTTCCGTGGAAATGACTCCCGCACTGCACTGCCAGCTCCAAACCTGTCTGCGGCAGGCAGGCAGGCAGGCAGTTCAAAGGCTCCCGGTTCGTTCGTTCGTTCACTCACTCACCCGCTCTGGGCTCCTCCGCGGGAGCGGGAGGGGGGAGCGAGGGAGGATTTGGACAGCTAATGCTAATAGCACAGATGTTCTGACAGCTCTCCCTTTCCTACAATTAAAAACAAAAGACACTGAAAAACAAACACGAGGAAATGAGCAACATGAAAGACTCCAGGCATTTTTCTCTTCCCTTGTGTAGTTTTGTATCTGCAAACAAATAGAAGGGGAAACAACGAGGGGGGCGGGGGGGGCACGGGCCAGGCACCACCCTCGATCCAGAGCTTAATGGGGGTTTTGTCGAAGGCGCAACTGGGAAAGCTCTTGCTGCTTCGGGCTGTGGCGCAGAATGCGCGACTCCAGAAGTGCTGGGTGGGCAGCGAGGCAGCAGGGGTTCTGCAGGTGCCAGGATGAGCTCGCCCGGTGCCGGGGAAAAGGCCGGGGTGGCGGCTGCAGGCGGCGCTCTGGCTCGGGGACAGAGGCTGGGTGCCGATTTCCGCGGAAACCCAGAAGGCCTCTGCTGGTCAGTTTGCAGGCTTGAAATTGGGGGCCCGAACGCAAATACTTGGGTTCCTGGGACACTTGGGTTGGTCGGGCGGCTTATAGCCATTTTGGGGGCTTGGCTGCAAAGGTATCGTCTTGAATCCGGGTGAGGTAAAGGCGGTCAGAACACCTGAGGCATTAAGGGTGTGGCGATCAGGAAAGGTTTTTTACTGCTGTTATTTTTAGCACTGATTTGGGTTCTTCATGAAGTGACCATGGATGTACCAGGTGGAATCCAGAAGGCACTCCTTGCATGTAGGTGCGATTTCTGGAGCACGGGGGTTGGAGGGAGGCCATGATGCGTGTCTCCCTGGAAGATCTCAGCCTCTCTCCTCTTCTGTTGCCTGCAGGATGCACGCTGCCAAATTATCAAGAGGTTGTTTTTATTACTGTTTTAACTCCTTTTTTAACCTTGTTTTTCTCTCTACTGCACTTTCGCTCACTCATTAATTTTGGTATTTTTCTCACGGTATATAACCCCTGTCACGGCTGCCATGGCAACAGAAGGGAATGCGTTCAGTGTGAAAATATCCTCTCAAAAATAACAAAAATAAGAAAACACAAGCGGCTTGTTCTGGCCACTGCAAATGCCAGTTTGAGGCAGGATCTGCGGCGACAGAGGCTGGGAGCCAAGGGAGGGCCCTGTGGCTGGCTGGCCCCGGGCCCCTGCGGGCAAGGGCCTCCCAGGGCTGGCCCTGGCTCCTTGCTTCAGGCCCCTGTGAGGGGGCTGCACTTCCCACCTCCTCCTCAGGCCTGAGAGGCAAGGTCCAGAGAGGGGAGGGAAGGGAAGGGAAACGGGGGGGGGGGGGCATGCTGTACGGTGCCGTGCCCTCTTGGGGCGCCCAGCCCTCTGACTCCCCCCTTCTGGCCCCACGTTCCTCCCAGCCCCCCAGGTCCAGGGATGCCCGGACAGCCCTTGGAGGGCTCAACCGGGAGGGTCTAACAGGGGGTCGGCTGCCCGGTCTTTCCCACTCTCTGCTCTCGGCACTGCCGCTTCTCTCCATGCTGGGGCCGCTCCCTGAACCGAGCCCCTGCCAGCTGCCCCCCGGGCCCTTCCCGCTCGCCCACCCACCGCACTGGCGCTCATCAGCTTGGCCCCTCGGGCCGGTCAGAAGCGTGCGGCCGAGGAAGCCGCCCACCCTGACGAGCGATGGCGTCCCAGGACAGCACGGCAGCCGGGGGAAGACGCCTGCAGGACGAGCGTGGCTCCGGCCTTCGCGTCGACCCGCCGTGCACAAGGACGCTGGCCAGATCCGCCGGGGAGCCGATCTCTAGGAATCTGCCCTCCGATGCGGCCGGAGCACAACTTCCCCTGAGTCCGTGGACTTAGGGACTGGGCCGTCCGATTTTGGCAGGCGACACCTTGCGCCATTTTGCTCGTGCGCGAATCAGCCCCAGTGCGCATTAGCGGAAGCCCGTTCCCACTAACGCGCACTTCACGGGAAAGCGGCTCTTGGGCAAAAGCTCTGGTTCTGCCGAGCAAGCAGACGGCCGAGTCGAAGACGGCAGGCGATCCATGAAGCACAGGCGGAGCGGCTTTTGCAGCAGCCATGCAGCCGCAGCCAGATGCCTCCAGAACCAGCCCAGCTTTGGCGTTCTGTGGACAATGTGCCAAGCGTGGGCTCTTGCAGGTCCAGCTGCCCCCGCACAGCACTGCCGCGTCTCTGTGCCGGGAAGGCCGAGGGAGGAGGCCGGTCGTGATCTCGGTTCTGGATCGCCTGCTACTCGGGTGCCCATGTGTGCAACTGAGGTCAGCCACGGTTGCTTTAGTGTGCGTGCAATCTGGCCTCTCCCCTCCTGGCGCCTGGGAAGAGGTCCCCCCCCCCCCCCCCCCCGCCCCCGGGGGGGTGTCCCCCCCCCCCCCCCCCAGGAAAGTGTGTGTGCTTCTCTCCCCCTCCCAGCCATGGACATGCCCAGCCTGCCCTGGGATCCCATTCCAAATCCCACCTTTGGGCTAAATTCTGTGCCTTGTGGGGCTCTGGGGACCCCTGAAGCTGCGCATCCATGCCCGCAGCCCTCTTTGCCCCCATCGGCCTCCGGGCCCCACAGCTCAAGCTGCAGGCCGCACTCAACACAGGCCTGATAAAGGGGGATAAAAGCCAAGACAAAATCCCCCGTGACCATGGGGGATTCCCAAGTGTTTGTGCTCCGGTGCCACTTCCCCTGGAAAAAAGTGAAAACACACACACACCTGGACTCCTGTTTTCTCTTTCTTTAGCATTAATGAATGTTATTTATATGCCACCCACAGCAAAGGTACCCCCAGCACTTTCAACACACGGAATGCAATTACAGAACCTAAAATAAAGCACGTCTTGCCTAGTTTGGCCCTCAGGAGGAGGCCTTTCCTAATAGGGAGCATGGTAGCCACACTCGCCCGGCTTTACAAGGATGCGGCACGGAAAGCCCTCGGCCAGCCTGGGGCCAGCCCTCCTTGTGTCCTCACGTCCCGAGCCGGGGCTGACCGCAGCCGCCGCAGCCAAGCGCCCGCCCCTGGCAGGGTGGGGATTTCATCTTGGCCCACACAGGGGTCCCCCAGGCTTCCCATCAGCCTTGTTACATTTTTGAATGGACTTCATTAAAGGGCCGGCAGGCCACCACCATGGAGGGGCCTGCCGTGCCCCGAGAAGCAGCAGGGCCGCTGGACGGCGCCACGGAGCACCCCTTCCAGCACAGCGCCCTGCTTCCCCCACGGGCGTGCAGGGCAGCCCTCCTCTCAGGGGGCAAAAGAAAGTGGGGTGGACCCTGACCATGCCCCCGTCTCTGGCCACACCACGCAGCCTCTCCGCCCTCCGGTTACGTAAGAAAGTGACTGACGGGGTGGATGGAACGGACTTTAGTACAAGCAGAGCGAGCGAGTGAGCGCTGCCACGAGGGGGGTCGTGTTCGGGGGAGACCCGCTTTTTCAGGGATCGTTTGGGGTGGACTGTCCCTGTCTCCGTGGGGGAATTTGGCCGGCCGGCCCCCAGAAGGCAGAGAGCCTTTCCTCCTCACAGGTCTGGACGACCGTTCAGGGGGGAAAGCAGAGTGCCGCCACAGTCCGCTCCCTCCCCAGTGGCCCCCAGTCTCCACAAAGCAGGCCTGCCCATGGCTGCCCCTTTGTCTTCGTAATTCTGCCACTTGGGTCCCTGCGAGCTGGCTCACGGGAGCAGAGGGGGCTGTTTGCATGCAGAGGCTCGATTCTTTTCTGCATCGGGCGAAAGCAAAAGGTTAACAGCGCATTTGCTCTTTTGCTGGGTGTGGTGCCAGCAGGTCTGCAGAGCAAGCGAGAGAACAAGGTTCAGCAGATGGTGAGCAAGATGTGCCCTCGGTCGCGTCTACCACATCTGCAGTTTTACAAGGACTGGCTTCTGCTCAGCCGAAGGGACTTTGGGCATGGGGGGGCCTGCAGTGCCTTCACACATGCAGAAGCCACAGGCTGTTTCCTTGCAAAGTGTCCTTCATTGGCCCAAAAGCACAAAACCCCCAGAATGATCTCTGAGCATGCACAGAGCGGGTTGTTAAACTCAACCCTTCGTAGGGATACTTTCCCAACAAACTTTTAACTTCATTCAAGAAAAAGTGTTTTGACCTCCTGTTCAGTCTGGACTGAAAAGCCCATTTTAAACTTTGTCGGGCAGAGATGCAGCCGTGCCTGATGCGCCTGCGCGGACCTGCAAGCAGAGGAAGGCTTGTGAGTTTGGCTGAACGCGTCGGAGACACTGACCTGGGGTGCCCATGTGTACCTTTTCCACCTGGAGGCACTGCTACTTTTAATTAATTAATCAAACTTATATTCTGCTGAATTGGCCTGAGGGCCCTCTAAGCGGACGGCTAGAGCTATTGTGACTTTGCTGCTTTATGCACAAAAATTATGCTGGTCGCTGCTGCTGGAGACACTGCCCTGGGCCCAGGTGCACACAGCATTTGCACCCCAAACCGTAGCTGCGTGCAAAACGGCAAAGCAAATGGAGGAATCCCATTTGGTCCGCCTCCCTCTCTTTTATTGCCCTGTGGCCAAGATCTCCTCCAGTTTAGTATCCCTGAATCTCATTAAATGCACTATTTATTCTGTCCGCAAGATCATTAGAGAAAGGTGGTTAAATACATTTTCAGCCGTTCGCAGATGTCTCCCCACATTTTGCCATCATGACACTTGTCATTGCCTTTTATTCGGGTACTTTGGGCAGTATTCTGACCCGTTGACAGCAAGGCCTCTTTCCAAGAGAATTAGTTTTGACTCGGAGAGACGAAGCCTCGCGTGCCTGAACTGACACCCACTCGGGAGCACTGTGCCTCCTTCCTCTCCGCAACCAGCCCCAGGCACCCAGCGGGCCTCCGGGCCACAACGGACCAGCGCAGGACTGAGCGTTCATTTATAACATGCTTAGCCTGCTCTTCAGCCCCCGCAGCCCACGGAGGGGCTCAGAAAATCAACAATAGGTTAGTGCTTGTGCATAAACGAGAAGACATGACACAAAAGAAAACGAATGGGGAGGAAGAGGGCAAAGGGAGCTCTTGGGCTGCGGCTCGGAGTCCAGAGAGCGCTCTGGGAGGGAAGGGCGAGGCGGCGGGGCGGCTGGTCCCCTCTTGCCCTCCTGCGCATCTGGGGACGCAGGCGGGTGCAGCTGCCCAGGGCCTTTGGCCAGGGTGAGGCCAGAGCCTGCTCTCGCAGGGAACTGTGAGCAGAGATGTATTTATTTATTACATTAATATCCTGCCCCAGGTCGGGAGGTGCGTGGCCAGCTACTGGGGAAGAGCAGCGGTCAAGCAGGAATTCCCCGGTGCTCAGGAGACGACCAGATCAAAGCCAAAAGGAAGGCGAAGGGGCCCCGCCTGTTTATCTCCCGGTCCGCTCACTCTGCACGCAGAGCAGATCATACGGAAAGCTGGATTAGGATCAGAGGAAGGAGTGAAAATTGGCAGAAGACGCATCAATAATTTAGGTTATGCAGATAACGCCATATTAGTGGCAGGAAGCAACCGTGAACGAGAGGAGGCCTGATGAAGCCAAAATAAGACCGTCCAGAAGCAGGATTGCAGGCGAACGTGACGAAAGCAAAAACCGTGACGACAGAAGGCATCGCACAACTTCAAGGTCGCCGGTGGAGAAACGGACTTTGTGCATACCCTGGATCAGCCCTTCGTCCAGAGGGAGGCTGCAGCCAAGGAGCCTGAGCAGGCCGAGACTTGGGAGGGCTCCGCGAAGGAGCGAGCAAAGGCCAAGGTGGGGTGGGGATCTCTCACTGGAGATCGAGGCCAAGGTGGGGCCCACGAGCATGGAGTGCAAGGGTGCAGGCTGGGCCGCGCAGGAAGCCGACGCAGGCAGAGCACGGTCCTGGCGGACAGCTTTGCGAGGGCCCCAGACTCATGGAGAGACGGACGGGTGGGGCCCAAGCCAGAACTTCCCTGGAGCAGAAATGATCGCAATGGGGCAACACGAGAAGGCGGGATTGACCAGAGAAGAGCCTCCTGCAAGGGAAAGTCAAAGGCAGAAGAAACACAGAAACCGAGCGAGTCAGAAGGCGCCTCCCGGACCATCTAGTCTGACCCCCGGCTCCAGCCGGCTCCGCTCACGACATGCCCGCCATGTGCACGTCCAGCCTTCAGAAGACGAGGGAGGCCAAATATCAGATGGCTCCGTGACATGAAGGAAGCCGCAGCCTTGAGTTCTCGGGAGCTGAGCGAGGCTGCCAAGGGCGGGGCATGGCGGAGGCTGTTCGCTCGCTGGGTTGCAGGGACGACTCGATGGCACGTGGCAACGACACGCTCACAGGTTGTGCAGCCCAGTCGGAAGACCTTCCGTAAGGGCCTCTTCGACATGCATGAGGGCTGGGGAGTGGTGCTCGAGGGCTCCCGTCCATCGCCTGGCACTCCTCGGCCTCCCTCCGGGGGTCGGACGCCTGTTCCGCTGTCCTTGAGCTGCCTGAGAGGGTCACCTCCCTTCATTCCAGCGTCGCCCCGCCAGTTGCGAACACCGCAAGAGAGTGGAGAGCCTTGCCTTTGACAGCACCCTTTTCATCCTGTACACTTTCCAAGAGGGTACCTGAGCGAGACTTCCAAAGGAGTGACCTTCCCAACGGGATAATGTGGGCGCTTCAAGGAGCTCCTATGAGAAGAGCTGACAGAGTCCCATCAGGATGGACGGACGGGGCTGGAGCGTTGGAGGGCCGACAGGAGAAGGATGAAGAGCTCCAGCTGCAGAGAAGCTCGGTGGGCTTCCGAAGGTGTTCAGCAGCACACCTGGGAGCAACTTCAGTTGTGGTGAAATTACTGGTGCTTTGCGCATCTGTGCAGCTGGAGGACAACTCCCAGGACCCGGACTGGGCTCCTGGAAAATACGATGGAGCCTTTTGTTTGGGAATGTCACACGGTCACTTCAGGGCATTGTGAAAAGGCAGGGTTCCTCGCAGAGTCAGAGCAACAGGTGCTGTCCAGGATTTCGTGAATGAGCTCGCCAAAGTAGGCTGCATGATGGCGGAGGCCTTCCCTGAGCGAAAGCCCGGGCTGCCGCTGCCTGTGGTCAGGCTCCTTGGCTGAAGAGCAGCGAGAGAGCTCAGCCGGCGCAGCCCCTGCATGGCCTGGGCCTGCGAAGAGGCACCATCGGGGCAGCAACGCCTTCGGGACGCACGGACCGGCGATCTCCCCCGGCCACGTGCGGACTGAGAGAGCGCCTTACTTGATCGCTGCTCTTCTCACGATGCTGGTGCATTCCTGCACGAGCCAAAAAATTAGTGAAAGGCGAATGGAGAGCCACGCACGTCGCGATCCAGAACTCCTCCCTCTTCCCAAGCCTGCACCTTCCTGAGCAGGCAGCTACGCCCCGAAGGCAACAGCCGGGCCAAAGGCTCGGAAGCCAGTCGGGCACCTGCGTCTTCCCTTCTCCAGAGATGGAAGGAGCAGTTTGCGCAATGGCAGCCGGGTCCTCAGGATGCAGCGGTCTTCCGCTGTGCTGCCTCTGCACTGGGGGACCGCCTTGCTGGCCACGCAGACGGGCAGGGAGCTCAAGGATCCTCGCCTGCTTCATATAGGTGGTGACTTATGCCTTCCACTTCCTCCTTCCGTCCTTCCTTCCTTCCTTCCGTCCTTCCTTCCGTCCGTCCGTCTTTTTTTCCTTCTTTCTTCTTGCAAGGGAGAGGGATTGCTGTGCAGGGGAAACAGAAAGAATTTCCCTGCCCTGAAATGGGTTTCTGCTGGCACTGAAAACCGGCTTCAAAGGAGATGTTTAGCCTGATAGGGCTCAGACCACCCATCCGTCTTGTGCTCCCCCTTTGATCTGCCTACGTGTCCCGCTGGACTGCCGAGCCGCACTTCCTTCTGCAGCACCTGAGTCGCAGCCATGCCTTGGAGAGTATTGCCAAGATCCCACGTGTGTCCACAGGCCCCAGGTTGGCTGCTCCTCATTCAACTGGCTCAAATCAAACCAGTTTTTCTGCCTCCTGCCCTGGCTCTTCACTCTCAGAGCCACGGTGTCTACCTCAGGCAACAGGGGCTTGGCTAATAGCGCATATCCTGGAAGGAAAGCTTCCTTCGTGGACCCAGCATTCGGACAGTAAAACCGCCTCCCATTCGTTGCTGATCTATTGGCGTCTCTTTTCAACAGTCTGTATTTTCTTCCATGCGGATCTTTGTTTACGTGGAATATATTTGCTGGAGGGAAAACGGCACCTCGTCTTCTTACCGCCAGGGTGGTCTCAGCCGCTCTCCACCATGCCAGGAATAGCTCCCGGCCGCGAGGAGACCACCCCTCGCTCCTCCCGCGGCAGCACAGGCCCTCCCGGCCTCATGCGGGCACCCGTGACGCTTCGCAGGCTCCCAGGCGCTTCGGCTGCAGCCCGTCTCGGGGCCGCCGTGGACTCTGCCCCAGGTGAGCGGGCGCGAGGGAGGTGGCCGCAGCTGCAGGGCTCCTCGGATGCCGGCCGGCTCCAGAGAGCTGGTCCCCCCACAGCCTGTGCAGCAGGCCCCAACGCGTGCGGCGGGGAGAGCTGGGGGCCACCTACCTCTCTGCGTGGAGGGTCCTCGCCCTGACTTCAGCGCCTCGGGGCGCGTGCGTCCAGGCAGTTAAACACCGGCAAGCCGCCTCTGCGTGGCCCGAGCTGGCCCGGGACGCACGAGTCCTGCGCTGCTGGTGCGCTAGTCTCAGAGCTGGAGGGCCGGGGCTCGCAGGCCTTCCGCGCACTTCTGGGCATGGGCGCCGCGAAGAATGTCCCATTAATTCAGTGGGTTGATCTTAGCTTCGACACACAGGCACTATCCCTGCTGCAGTTGGCCTCTGCGATGTCGCCACCGTTTCATGCGCACTGAAGGCTGCTGGGACAAAGCGACGTTAACGGCAGAACCCTTTAAGTGTGCGTGCTCAGCCTCGGTCAGGCTTCACACAACCCCGAATCCAGCCGTGGCCTTTATCCTCCCCGCTCTGCTGGGGGTGGCCTGGTGGAACCCAGTCCCACCAAGTGAATGATTCGTCATCGACGGAGCACCGAGTGTCAGTATCCCTTCCGCTGCATCGTGGTTTTCGTGCCATTTCTATATACCTTGTTAAAAGGTGGGGGAATGTGTACTGCTTTTAAGTTTACTGCTTTAAAGATGCTGGAAAGAATTTCACACCGAAGGCACGGAAGGGGCTGCTGTGGCGTCGTTCCTTAGAAACACACGACCCTGAAAAGCCACAGAAGCGTTCTCATACCTGTCGCATCTGAAGAGTTGCAATGCCAAGTAATCCGCCCCCTTCCTGCAAGGCTCAGCGCAGGGGCAGCTGGGAGATGGGGGACTCGGGCCTGCAGGAGGCGAGGGGGCCAGCGGCTGTGCTGCAGAGCTGGCCCCCGTGCTGCACCCGGATGCGCCCAGCCGGATCGCAGGCTGCGCCGCCACACCAGGCCCCGGGAGGCGCTCTGTGCCTGGGGAAGGGCCGCCCCCCCTTCTGGCCCTAGGGGCCCTGCGCCTTCGGTGACCCAGTCGCCTGTGGCCAGCACGCCGCTTCCCTGCCTCTGGCACCTGTTTGAGCCCTTTTCTCCTCTGCTGTCACTGGAGGCAAGGCAGGGCAGGGCAGGGCAGGGCAGGGCAGGGCAAACATGCCAGGGCTTGGCCGCGTGGCTCTTCCACAGAAGGCGCATTCCTCGGACTTCCTAGGAAACAGGCGGGACCCACGGTGTGCTTGGTCCTCCCCCTGCTTTTGCTGGAGGTCTTGGGGGGACACCAGGCAGGGCTCGAGGGGAGGCACGTTCCGTACCCCCGGCTGGAAAGGCTGCACGGAGAACGACTTGGCAGCACGGCGAGTCTTCCGGGGGTGCCAGGCAGCCAGCCATCTGGCCCCGCGCCTCAGTTCCCCAGACCGCCGCCCGGGGCTGGGAGGAACCCGGTGGCACCGTCCCTCTGCGATCCGTGGCCTCCCGTCCTGCCTGCACAGAGAGCCGAGAGGGAGCTGGCAGGACAAAGGCCGAGCCCAGGGCAGCCTTCTTCTGAAGGGCTGCTGCACGGGGCCTGGGGAGGGGCGCTCCGGCACGGCGTGGGCTTGGCTCCCGGCGAGCACCCCGTGGAAGCTGGCCCGCTCGCCGGGACCTCTGCCCGAGGGAGCAGCGCCCGAGGAGCCGAGCCGGGGCACTGGCGGGTTCCCGGTCCCAGGCGCCTTCCTCCCCCATCCCTGCCCCGTCTGTCCTTTGGCCCGAGGTGCTTTCTCGTCTCAGTGGACCCTCTGGAGTGGCGCAGCGGAGAACGGAAGGGATCGGTGCTGGAGGAATGAAGGCAGCGGCTGATGGTGCGGTGGCTGCCGCAGCCACCAGGCCAGTCGCGAAGGCGTGGGCTTGTCGTCCATCTCGGCTGAAGCGGGGCCATCCCGCGCGAGAATCACCCCGGGAAAATTGATCGCAGGCAGGGCCAGAACGCAGGCCCGGTGGATCCCAGTGCAAAGGTCAGCGGGCAAGGGAGTCAGCAAACAGTGCTCGGGACAGAACGGCCCAAGGGTGGACAGCAGACCCGGGCCTGGAAGGGGCGGAGGGCCCGATATGCCCGCATGGGCAGAAGCAGGGAGGGGGCCGCCCTGGCTCCAGGCCAGCAGCCCGGCCCCGCGGGGTGGTCCCGCTGCAGCACCTGCTCTCCCACAGCCCGTCAGCTGGAGTTCCAGACAAAAGCCTAGCTCCGAGAAGGAATGTGGCACATGGGTTAGCGCACTGGCCTTGAGCGATGGAGGCCTCAGGCCAAATTCTCCGCTCACCCATGAAGCGTACTGTGTGAGTCCGGATCAGTCACAGAATCACAGAATCCTAGAATAGTAGAGTTGGAAGGGGCCCTGAAGGCCATCGAGTCCACCCCCGGCTGTTGCAGGACACCAAGTCACACCATCCCACCCAGGTGGCTGCCCAGTTTCTTTCTGAGTGTCTCCGGAGTGGGAGAGCCCATGACTTCTCTAGGCAGCTGGTTCCACTGCCGTGTTGCTCTGACAGTGTGGAAGCCTGAAACTGGGTTGTTGCAACTGGAACTGATTCTTCCGTGTCCTGCACTCTGGCATCAGCGAGGAGAGATCTTGACCTTCCTCTGCGGCAGCCTGGGAGGTCCTTACAGAGGGAGATCCTGTCCCGCTCAGTCTCCTCTTCTCAAGGCGGAACAGCCCAGGTCTCTCAGCTGTGCCCCTTCCACCCAGTCTGCCCCCCGGCATTGAGTGCACACGGGCGAGAACCATGCCCAAGCGCCGGAGAAGCAAATGGCCAGGCAAACATCGAATTAATCATTCTTCCATGCCTCCGTTATTCCAAATCAATGTCAGAATGCGTAGCTCACTATTTATTATTCATTTATTGCTGCTGTTCTGCCCTGCCTCTTGCGACGTGGCTGATGTGAGTGAGCCCCCCCTCGCTGCTTTCTCCTCGCAGGAACCCTGCGGGGCAGGGGAGGCCGACCCAAGTGCCGGAGCCTCGTGGCCGAGGGGGGCTAGGACCGGTCCGGCGCTGTCGTTGCCACATCGCTCGGGGAATCAGCAGAACAGAAAACAGCCGCGCAGTTGCGAAGAACAATATAACGCCGTGTTAAACATCGCGTATTTAATATTTAATCCTTGCAATCTGTTACCCCGCGTGGCACCACCTATGGCGACCCGGTCCGTGCATGTGAGCTCTCTCTCTCTCTCTCTCTCTCCCCCTCTCACACACACACACGGCCTGGAGAGCTCTGCCAGCTGAAGGAGGCAACCCGGAGCCAGGCGTCCCGAGGTCCAGCTTGCTGTGAAGCGCGCCGTGTCTGCCTGGCGGGGGCTGGGGGGGTCGTGGGGCTCTGGCCCCTCCTCACCTGCTGGGGGGCCTGGCCCACATGCCTCGTGCAGGGGCCAGTCCGGCGTCTTCCTTCCCAGCATCCGCAGGCCCTTGGGATGAACCTGTTCCTGTTCCGGCCGCGTGGTGCCGGCCTCCGCCTTCGGCACGCTTAGGCATCCTGCTCCCGGGAGATCTTTCCCTGCCCCTTCCTCCCCCGGCCGGGTGGGAAGCCTGCCCGCCTGCTCCCCTGGCCCCAGAGCCCCCCGGTTCCCAGGGGGGCACAGACCCGCTCGTTCACCCGTCACGCGGGGGCTTGCCGTCCTGATGGCAGCTCGGCATGTGAAGCGCAGCCAGGAGCCATCCCCGCATACGGCTGCTCAGTAATATCCAAATCTGCTTACTGTCTGCCACTGTGATGGAAGAAGTTTCTGCAATGATGTATTAGCTAAAGCTTCCAGATTATCCCCAAAACATCAGCTTTAACAAAAGGGTAATGCCTTTTTAATCCCCGCATGATCCAGGTTCCAGTCTCCACAGGACATAATTCCTGGGCAGCCGCCTTCTACTGCCGCGGGAGAGGACCGGGCCGGTCCAACCAGCCCAACTGGAAGCCGCCTCAGCCCCCTCGCCGGTCTTCCCGCCTCTTTCCTGCCCTTCGAGAGACAGAATCGAGCCTTCCAAATCTGCAAGCATCAGGGCAACTTGGGCAACCGAGACGCTCTGAGAATAAACAGAGGAGGCAGATTGGCTGAGAATGTGAGTCCTGACCAGGTGCCCAGGCCAAGTCCTTGCTCGACACCAAATACCCCTCATCCCGGCCACTTCCGTGCCACAAAGCGTATGACACAGCCTCTTTCCTCACAAAACATTCGACCAGATCACGTGGGTTTCCCTGCATCGCCCTTGGCAACGATGGGATGGCCAATCCAGGGACCCTGCGGCCAGGACCCATGATCCCGACCCCACACGGGGTGATTCCTGGTGAACCCACCACACACCCGATCCCCGCCGGCCGGTGTCACGCTCCAGGACCCCGCTGGAGGCTGCCCTGTGGCGGCTTTGACTGACGAGCACTTAATTATAGCTAAAACATTTTCTGGCCAGGTTTAAATTATAGTGATGAGGAAAGAAGATGCTATAAAAAGGGTCATATAATGTTATACCTCCCTAATCAATAATTCTCTCTCTCTCTCTCTCTCTCTCTCTCTCTCTCTCTCTCTCTCTCTGTGTGTGTGTGTGTGTGTGTGTGTGTCCCTGGATTTTAGAGCTGCACCTTGAAATAATAATGCTACTTTTTGTTTTTGTTTCAGCACACAGAAAGTTTGTATGTTTTAAGCCACATTCTGGTTGCCGTCCTTTCTGTGGCGATGGGAAGGTTTTTTTCTTTTAAATTGACAGTATAACAGTATGAAGTCACTGATCGCTTTCATTAAGCTGCAGCAGCAGCCACTGCAAAAGTGCTTCGGGCGACAATCTCACAGTGGGACTCACAGTGACTTCCCACAGAATTTAATGGGTCCCCTCCTGGGCGGCACCTTTGAGGACGGCAGCGTGTGCGGTTGAAGCAGCCACTCCGGGAGCTGCACTCAGGGAAGGGCTGCGGGGCGGACGCGCGTCCCTCCCGCAGGGGCTTCGCCCTGCGCACGGGGGGCATGCCTGGCTGATGCGCGACCCCCGAGCCGGAGAGCCAGCCGGGGCCGACTGGGGCCGCCCGAGTGCGGCTTGCTGTTCCAGCGGAAGAGGGAGGGCTGGCTGGTGCCGCCCGCTGGGAAGCCGTCCTCGCTGCTTGTTCCCCCAGCCTGCGGGGCCTGAACGGCAAGCCCACGATGGCCCATCGCAAGGCCAGGCTCGCTCTCGGAACAGGTGGATCCCTGGACCCCCGAGCTGAGCCGAGCCGAGCCGAGCCTGCGCCGCCGTTGCAAGGCATTCGGAGCGCTCCGCCTGTGCCGTCACAGGTGCTGTGGCTGGTGGCTTTGGGGCTGGCGTGGGGGTGGTTTGGGGGTCAGAGGGAGGGGGCAGCCCTGCTGGGCCGCTCCGCTGCCTCAGCCCCTCCTCTTTGTGAGCACCGGCAAGACACGTGCACGGCCTGAAATCAGCGGCGTGGACATTTTGGGCAGCGGGGGCCGTGTGGGTTCCACCGGCGCGTCGCTCATGCCCCCCAAAGGAGTCTGGTCCACTTCTGAGTGGGGAAGGTGGGGGGCAGCCGTGCTGGGGGGGGGTGCCCGGAGCACGTTTCTGCACGGTTCGCTCAGAACCTCTGCTCCGGAGGTGGGATGGGGCCAGCAGTGGCCTGGAAGCGCAGTGACGGAGCTCTCCCTCCACAGATGTGGGCACCGTGGGGGAAAATGGGCTTCTTTTGCGGTAACAAAATGCTTTTTGGTCTTCTGGGAGAGAGAGAGGAATGAACAAGTCATCCTTATTTCGACTGTACCTTTAAGCACGGAGCCCTCACCTCACGGGTAGATGTGCCCGAGAAGCAGTGCCGGAGAGGCCCCTGCGGGATGCAGTCTCCCCGCCCAGCGGCAGTGGAGGCCTGCGTGCCTGTTCCAGGCTCGGCCTCGGTCTGTGCAGCCAGAGCACGAGGACAGGCCCGCTTCCCTTGCGCCGAGCCCCAGCTAGCGAGGGCGGCCAGCCGTGCGCTGGCTGAGGAGGGCATGGGAGTGGTGAAGGCGCCACGGGGCATGCCGTGAGTTCCTGCGTGTTTAGAGGGGCTTCAGGAAGACCACGCTGCGTCTTGCTGTGCTGGAGAGCTTCTGATTTCCCATGTGCAGGCACGGTGGCTTTGCAGCTTCAGGTTTTTCTGCGTGAAATGGATTATGTGGATCCCAGGTTACTCTGGCTTGAGGCTAGGCTTTGTGGCCGAGCTGGCCTCGATTGCCTTGCCGGAAGACCTGGAACTTGCAGGGGATGATGGGCATCTTTGCTAGCCGCACAGGGGGCTGTGGCACAGGGTTAGGGCCTGCCGGCAGCCTCCCCTCCCCCTTGGGGAGCTCTGTCACATGTGGGGGTTCAGTTCACCCACAGGCAGCCAGCACCCATCTTCAGCTTTTACCAAAGTTGCCACCCGGTGATTCTGCATGAGTGGTGGGCAAACACGCACGCACACACACACACACACACACAGGCGAATGGTGCATGCTTGCACAAACCTAGCACGTGCTTGTTCAAGGACAGGCTGGACGTGCGCATGGGGGGCACATCGTGAGCGGAGCCGGCTGGAGTCATGGGTCAGACTAGATGGCCCGGGAGGCCCCTTCGGACTCGCTCTGCTTCTGTGTCTCTATGTTTCTAAATCCTCCCTGATCCCGCCTGCAGCGTGAGGTGCGGCCGGGGCAAAAGGAGGAGGGTCGGCTGAGGGGGGTGCCGCCCGCCTGCTGCTTGTGCAGAAGCCGCTCCGTTCCAGCTGTGTTCCGTTCACGACACCAGCCTGCTCATTTGCTGGGTCTGGCTTTCAAGTTGTGGTTGTGTACTTAATCCTCTTGCCTTCTTCCATGTTCTGTTATTACAAACTGTGATTTTTATTTAATAATTTTAGTATTTTATTATGCTTTGTTCCTTTTGTAGCTTTCAAATTTCATAAACTGCTTGTGAGCATGTATTGTGTGCTAAAAATTATGATAAATAGTAGCAGACTTTAAAAATGCGTTTGGACGCTTTAAACCAGAGCCACGGTTGCTGCATGCAAAACTCCCGCTACGCCAAGCCGAGCTGCTTCTGAGAGACACGCTGCACCCGGAGCCTGGCTTTCTCACACTCTCTGCTGCGAAGTCCCTCAGACCAGGGCCGTCTTAACGGCAAGATGGGCCCCGGGCAAAGCACGTCCTGGGCCCCTACCACAACTACAACTACTCTGAATTTGGAAGGTTTTCCCATTTCCCAAGAGTTAACATACACAGCTTAGTATGGGGCCCACGGGCAAGTGCCCACCAGGCCCACGCGTTCAGACGGTCCTGCCGAAGACCTTAACTCTTCTTTTGCTGTATCATCTGGAACCTCCCACTCCATAGCCAGTCTCTGCATCTCGCCCCTCCCTCTTCCTTCCCGTTTGCCTCTCCCTGTATCCGTGCTGCTGGTAGCATTCCTCGGAATTCAAGCAGGATTTTCCCAGGTGCAAATCACGTGAGCTCCGCAGGTCCGGCAGCGCCGTCCCTCTGCTCATGCTACCCTGCAGTGCTGGTGCAAGCCCAGGCTGACGCTGGCGGCACTCCCGCCCTGGGGCTCGAGGCGCTCTGGCCGTGCCAGAGTAGGAACTGGCGCATCGGAGTCCGGTGGAGCATCCCTGGGGCGTTTGCTTCTGCGCTTCGGCCCGCGGGTGGGCATGAAAGGTTTGACTGCTCTTTCAGGGGAGGAGGGGCAGCCAGGCCCAATTCTTAATGGACCTGATTAAATCAAATAAATCGGCAGGCCTCCAATGGATGCTTAAAATTGCATCCCTTTAATTCACGGGCAATCCGTTCTCCATGGGTCCCGGCAGTCATGGGGCGCAGCCAGAACCCAGTGGAAGCTGGGCTGCAGGCTCCCTTGCCACCAGCCGGATTAGGAATGGGCTGAAACCTCGGGAGTCTGCTTTCTTCCTCTCCTAAAACACGTGTCACCAGCTTCATGCCAAGTACACGCAGCAAGCCTGCGGTCAGGGCTCCTCGAGCTGCCAGGCCTGTTTCACGGGGCTGTGTTTGTTATTGTTATTTTAAGAGAGCAGCACTGGCAGGTTTGATCCTTCGCCTGCAGCCTGCAGTTCAGGAGAGACGGTCCCATGTCAGCCGGGCTCCTCCGTGGAGAAAGACACTCAAGTCAAGAGCAAACATCCAGGGTGTTGGGCCGAGTCCTTCACTGAAGGGAAGCTGCAGCTGAGTTTTACAAGCATTAACTGACAATATTAACGCAAAACAAACATGCTGGCACACACAGCCTAGCCTTATTTTTAAACAAGCTTTGTTCTATTTCTAAATACATCGAAGGCCTCTGAGTCTCTCCACAACCTCAGCAGCACATGAAAGCTGAGATGTCAGCCTCTGAGGAAAGCCATTCTGGAGCTTTATAAAATTAAAACCAACATCTTACATCACACCAGGAAACTCATTAGAAAGCCGTGCAGGTCCCATGGCATCGCTACGAAGGGCAGAAAGCAAACGAACTGTGTTTTTCTGTGTCGACACAGAAAAGTTGAGACGCTTTTCAGATGAGGCTGCATGCTCTGAGTCATCCGTCCATGGTGGGCAGGTGGGAGTTCAGCTGACTGGCAGATTCGGGGGGATCGGCTCTGGGACAGCAACGATTTCTGGCTCCTAATTATTTAACAATAGCAGCTCCGCTCCATTATGCTGCTGAAATGAAGAAAGCAGAAGGTGGCCAGGCCTGTGAGTCTCACCCATTTCTGGTGCTCAGAATTCTGCCTGCTTATACTGAGCTCTAGTTCGTGGATCAGGGCTGCAGTCGAAGGCTGGAGGCGGAAGAGGAAGAGGGGATGTGAGGAGCTGAGGAGGGTGGTCAAGGACAGCGCGTTCTGAAGGACCTCCCTTCCTCCCGCCATTTAAATTACCCTCTTAAACCTTAACTTGCCTAAAGTGCTTTAAGTTAAAATATCCTGGGTTCATTATTGCAGGCTGCTGTGAATTGTACATTGATATGAATTGTGTATATTGTTGAGTTTTGTTTCTACTGTTGGTTTATCGTTATACCACGTATATTATTGTTCTATTGCTACTTTTTCAGTATATAAGTTTTTATTTTGCTGCCTTGTAATCTGCCTAGAGAGTCTTACTGGACTGTTGGTTGTGGAATGTAGGTTTAATAATAAATAAATATTTGAAAACCATCTATTTCTTTTCGCCCCGCTCAGGTGACCTTTGGCCTCCCCACTCTGGCCTTCAGCCCGGCTTGCTGCTGGAATGCTCTCTGGAAGGGGAGCCGGCCGTGGGGCTTCCCGAGGTCAAGCCTGACTGCTGTAGGAGCTTGCTCACCGGGGCCGGGTCTCTTCTCTGAGACCCCATGGGCCCTGTGCTGTGGGCCGGCAAGAAAGCCGTTCTCGTGAGAGCTTTGAAGGCGGTGGTGCCCATCTGGCGATTTCTCTCTTGCGGTACAGACTCTGCCGATCTGTCATTTCAGACATAGAACGAACGGGAGCAGATCGCCTGGCTTGGGGCAACCGAGTGCAGGCGAAGATGGAGTGCAGAGATGGAGCACACTCTGGGAAGGCAGCTGGAGGCCTGGGATGTCAGCTACCATCCGCACGTCGGTGGGAGGCAAAACATTCGCCTGTGGGGAGCCCAGGACCGCTCCGTCATGGCAGGATAATCTACCAGCAGAAGTGAAGTGAATCTGTGCGTCTGTGTGGAGAGCGGGCGAGAGCGGGCAAGGCTAGGACTGCATGCTCTTGGCAGGGGACACAAGCTGCTTTTCAATCAAAGTAGAACTGCCTGCTTACGGATGTAAAATGCTGCTTGTTTCAGGCGATTGTGCGAGCAATTAACTAAAATTAGTACAGAAAGTTTGTGAGCAACAACCAAGACTTCCATCTTCATTTAGCAAGCAGTCAGTTTTTCTCCTGATCATGTTTTCCTGCAAGATGTCTCTCACTGGCCACCCAGGCCTGAGATGACGTAAGTTAGCGTACCACCGAATGTGTCATGGAAGCCACGTGGTAGCATGTTAGAATGGTTCCCGGAAATGGGGGTTCAGCTCCTCACATGGCCAAGAAGTCCAAAGAGGCGTGTGGAAGCAGTGTTGCTTAGCCTGATGCCCCTTACAGGGGAAGGGCTGCCCTGAACTTTGCCAAAGTCCTTGCCCTGCCATGGCCTGCCTTTGACCTGCTACATGCCTTCAGACCGCCTCGGACCTCTGCCGACTCCACGCATGAAGGCCCTCCACCATCTCCTGTCCTTCATAGCCCTGTGAAGGACAGCCGACTGTGGAAACTCAGGGCCATGGCTTCCTTTACGGAACTCGTCCATCTCGTGGTTTCGCTGCCTCTTCTTCTCCTTTGACGTTCCATGGCTGGAGAGTCTCCTCTGGCGAGTCTGGCCTTCCCGTGATGTGTCCAAAGTGTGACAACCTCAGATTTGTCATTTTTGCTTCTAGGGAAAGTGCTGCCTTGATTTGATCTAGGACTCACTGGTTCATCTTTCTGTCAGTCCAAAATCTTAGCAAAGCTCTTCTCCAGCACTATGTTCATGGAAGCACAGACTCATAATTGCTCTGGAGAAGAGGCGGTGAGTGTGTTTCTCTGTGGGTCTTCGTGTGATTACTTTAAAGCGTTTATTGCAGATTTGGCTACTGTGCAAAGTACACTAACTGGTCAATACTGGACTGGCCACGTGACGGCTCCTTTCTCTTCCCTGCTTCTCTAAGGCTGCAACTTAAGCCTCGTTTTGGGTCAGTTGCTGCTTTCAGGGCCAACCAGAAAGCTGTTTAGGGCCTTCTGCCAAGGCCCAGCAGGTCCAGACCGAGACTGCCATCCGGTTCATTTGCTCAGGCCTCATCAGCACCCACACGATTCTTCATACTCAAGGTGGAGCGAACCAGAGTTCGGGTTCTTTGCCCAGACCTGGCAGATGGATCCCCCAGAGTTCAGGGCATCGAGTGATTCCCTCAGAAACGTCTGCAATGGAACCCCGTGAGCTGAAGCAAGGCGTGTGAAGACCGCCGTTGCTGAGGCGCTCTTCCCCTTGAGCAGCCCTGTGGCTCTCGGGAGGGTTATGAGCTGAGGATGATGGAGTCAAGTCCCATGGATACGCTGCTGTTCTTGTTGTTATTAATAATGATTTCTGTACTGTCTAGCAGCCGAAGCTCTCTGGGCAGTTCACAAAGCGCATTAAAAAATAAAAACATATTTATTTATTTATTTATGAAATTGGTACGCCGTCCAATTACTAACGTCTCTGGACAGCTAACAGCATAAATAGACGACCCACTCTGGCTGCAAATACAATAATAAAATTCAATATTAAAACATATTAAAATATTGATTAAATAAAAAGGTCTTAACCTGGTGCCGAAAAACATAATGCCGGCGCCAGGCGGACCTCTCTGGGGAGCGCATTCCATAATGAGATTACGACATCATTAGAAGTTTATGAGACAAAATCTAAAACCGCGTATCAGACCGGTGTGCATCGATAGCACTGCAAAGAAAAACACGCCCTGAGGCGCTCTCGCGAGAAGGCGTTCGCACCCTCCTGCTCTGGCGATCCCGTCCAAGGGAAGCTGGACAGAAGACACATCTCCTGCTACTGGCTCTCCGCTGACTCGGCGCCAGGAGGCAGGAGAGCCGCTTTCTTAGCAGAGCTGCTCGGGAGCGCTGGGCTTCCAGCCACGACGCACCTGTGCGGAAGGTAAGCCAAGGAGCGAGCGATGCACGGTGGCGTCCGCTCTCTCCCATGCAAGCGCAGGTCTCCAGTCGAGCTGTTTGTATTGCATCCACCAAAGGCCGCCGCTTCAAGGACTGGCACGATTTCTGGGAGATGTTCTGCCCATTGTTTGTCATCAGCGGAAATACCAAGCTCTCTTCCCATCTACATCTTAATGGCACTGTAGGAGGTGGCGGAGTGTTTTCATTCTGAGCTGAGTAGGCCCAAGAAATGAGAGCTGCGATGATTCACTTGCCAAAGAAAAGGCCGTGTCCAACGGGCAAAGCTTCCCCCTGCTGAGAAGCCGGAGTGGCTGCTCGCTCCGTGGGAGAGGGTGTCCCACAGGGTGTGGAGGGTCCTCGAATTTGCTCCTGCAGGGAACGCGGACAGCATCTTCTGGTTGCCAAGCACTGGCGGTCCGTATGGTGGCTGCCAGGGATGCTGGGACCAGGAACCGTCTTTCCACGCGTATCTGCCCTGTGCAGTCACATCTGGCGGCAGAGCTGCTTCACTGAGTAATCCCCACAGACCCCGAGTGTATTCAAGGTATTTAAATATGTAGGCATTTCGCTTTGCCGGCTGCAGGGTTAAGCACCGTAATCAAACGTCTTTACAAAGCCGCAGCCTGTTAGTTAAACGGAATTACAGGATGCGGGAGGCGAGCTGCGGCTTCGTAAGGGCAGACTCGCTTCCCGGCGGCCCCCTTCCCCGCCTGCGCTCGGACTGGGGTCGGCGGGCGTCCGGCGTCGCCAGCGCTCGGGTGGCTCCGTCCATCCGGGCACGGGGCGCATCCCGGGCCGCCCCCGCTGGCAGGGGGAGCCCGTGCTACTGCGGCCCCGGGGCGGACGCGGCGCGCTGGGGGCGCCCAAAGCCGCGGGTGCCCCCGCTGCGCGCGCGCCCCGGATCCGGCCCGGGCGGCACCGGCTCGGCTCGCCGTCGTCCCAAAGCCTCTGGCCGGGCGGGCTAACCTGTCCGGCAAGGCGGCAGGAAGCCGGGCTACCCTGCGCAGGGAGAGGGAAGAATCCGTTCATCTCGGAGCAGCCCCGCTTAGCTCCCGGAGCCTTCCCGGGCCGCGTGCGCGACCTGCGGGAGGTTAAGGCACCAGCGCCACTTCCCTCAATCAGCCTCATGGGGCCTGGGCGGATGCGACGCCCAAACCCGGCGAGGGTCTTTTACTGGGACGCGTGAAAGCCCCCCAAGTCCCCCAGCTTTCTGGAAAGATGAGCGACTGCTAACAAGGCAGGCAGCAGCGTCGGGTTGGTGACACACAAAGGCACCTCCTTCAAAGCTGTTTTGTGTGAAAAGGCTTGGAGACAGTCATTTTCCAGGGGCATATTAATCCAGAATGTATTAGTCATGACTCCACATCTTGGGATCTTGGACCATGACTCGGCTTACATGCTCGCCGCCCACTGCAGGGTCCCAGGAGCCAGTCTACTCATGGGAATGTACCTCACCGGCCCCCCAGCATCCTGACCCGCAAAAAGGGCTTCAGAGCCATCCGCACTCTTATCCTGGCTCACTTGCCTGGGTGCAGCTTAGGAGGCTTCGGCATGAGAAGGCGGTGCTGAGGACGTCCCGCTGCAGCCATCCGTCGGCGGGCCCTGCCAGATTCCATCCTGTCCTCCAGGCAGGTTCATGGAGGAGGGAACCTTTCCCTGGCTTGGGGACATCTGGGGCAGCGACTGAAAAACGAGCGAAGCCGACGGAAATGATGGCTGGGAAGGTCCGATGGGGTGTGCTCTGTCTCGCCCAGAAGTGGGAATGCTTCCAGTATGCCCAGAGTTTGGAATGCTGTCATTCTGGACGTCGTTCTCGCAGTGGGCGAGGGACTCATGGCATGGAACATGTCAGGTGAGGCGGGATGAGGCAGAGGAAACAGCCCCCTTGGAAGAGGCTGCAAAGAGCTTCCAGCAGTGCAAGGTGCACGAACTGCAAGAGCAAAGAGCGCGAAGAAGAAAGTGGAGATGCACCTCATGGGTTCACTTGGTGCAAATTAAACCAGCACCAGCAGAACACGGGGCGGGAGGGTGTGAGAGAGCGGGACACAACGGCGGGGCCGAAAAGACCCAGCATGCTTCTGCCCTGCCCTGGCATGATCATGCCCCCCCGGGCCTGAATGCCCGGGGAGCTTGGGACATGGCTCAGATGCCTGCCTGCCTGCCTGGGCCCAGCTTCCTGGCTCCTCTCTCCGTGGCCCCTGAGCCTTAATTCTGGTCTTACATCGGCAGGAATTTTGACCACCAAATTTTACAGGGAGGAGATTCCTGTGAATGCAGCCCGACTCAGCACGCCACAGAAAACTGCTGCTGTTGCTATGACAACATCCAACAAATTGCTGTAATCCAACATAGTTGTGGACACACTGCAACTGGAGATGTTAATCACCATGAAGTGCATCTCGTGGAAAGCCAGGTGTGTGCAAGTGGCCCCCAGCTCTGACAGCGCACAATCTTTTTCACACTTCCTGAAGGTTAAAGTCTGGATGGATTAAAAGGAAAAGGGACTCGTTCATTCATTAGCCCAACATCTGAAGCGGGCAAGAATTTCCTGGCGATCCCAGAAGTGCCTCCCTGAGGTGCATCTTCCTCAGCATGGGGCTGACGGTTGGAATACCTGCCGCACTTTCATCCTGCCTTGAATCCCGCCTCCTGCCACTGCACCCCCAGCACAATCCGGCCTTGGAAGGAGAGCTGGCTCCAGGGGGTGGGTCTGAAGCAGGGCAAGGCATGTCGGGCTGCTGCTCCTTTGGGGCCCCGCGGTGCATAAACACAGGCCGAGGAAGCCACGTGCCGGGAGCGTTCTCCACCCACTTTTATTACTGCAGTTTGTTATGTTGCAGCTTCCTGAATGTGCCAGGCCTCTTACAGAGCTAGTAAAGACGGGGGGCAGAAGCCCCGTGCCCACAGAAGTCCTGAAGGATTCTAATTATTTGTGCTCCACTCGGCCAGAAGATGACTTTGATCAGGATTGAGGCAGGTATGAAAATGACTGCGTAGCACCCCTTGACTCCAGCTTCAGGTTCCAGGTCCCGAGAACAAGTGGGGAAGTCGGGGAGGGATTAGCTGAATGGAAAGAGCATCGCAGCATCGTAAGAGAGTAGAGCTGGGAGGGGCCTGTGGGGCAGTCAGGTCCGACCCGCTGCCCAGTGCAGGACTCCGGTTAGACTGTCCCACTTGGATGGCCGCCAGCTCTCCAGGCCACTGCTGTTCTGCCCCTACAGGTGTGAAGTTTTTCCTGATGCTTAGAAGTTTCACCTGCGTTCATCCCAGACTTCGGCTTACTGGAAATTTATTCCTGTTCGTCAGGTAAACACTCTGTGGCTGTTCAGCTGTAACACAATGCAGCCGAGCCTTCGCCCATCCGGTGCTGGCACAAGGAGAGATTGGCACAGCTTCTCTTTCCACAGCACCGTGGCGTGAGCAGCTGGATGCTTCTCTCCTCTGGGGACCAAAGAAGACTGGTCCAAAAAGGAACTCCTCGCCGAGTGACCGGGCAGGAGTGATGCCTGGCGACTGAGCCTGGATCCGCACCCAGCTGGGAGCGATGGGTCCCTCCGTGGGGGTGGAAGGGCTGGAAGGCCACTGTGCGCTGGTAAACGCTGCACCCGGGAGATGCGCTTCCACACACTGGCTCCTGTCCTGGGGGTTGTTCTTGGTGCCACTGGAGCATATCTTGGTGGTGCGAAGATCGCCCCGCGGCCTGCCCAGCAGGGGTTTCCTGAATGCAGGTCGCCGTGTGGGTTCCACGGACTGGCTTTTTTGGTGGCCCTCTTCAAACAACGCAAAGCTTCCATGCCTTCCTGAGACTCTTTTTCTAACCTTGCACTAAATCAGCACAGGCAGATGCCATGGGCCCCTTCTTTATCAGCCGAGGAGATCACCTGGAGAGTAAACGTGCAGCTCAGAGGTAGAAGAGTGGTGGGTTTTCCCCAGGAAAATGTCTTTATCTTCCTCCTTTTGATGTGCAACGCTTTCGTCACCTCAAAGAGCCTCGGAGTGGCTGTCCAGGCAGCACAAAGGGGCTGTCTTTTTTCATGAAGCTTCTAATAAATCTCACCAAGTGCTGATCTTTGCATTTTCGGTCTCTGAATATTCCTTGAAGGAGGAGGGAAATAAACATCGTGCCACTGCTCCACAACCTTCCCCGCCAGCTGGCCAGGCCTGCCAGTGTGGTTCATGTGACCTTCCTGTGGCCGAGCAGGGCTCCCCGTTTTATCGCAGCTTTGCCACTGCAGTGTCTTCCTCACACAAAGCTTGTTCAAATGCTAACTCAGACAATCTTGCTCAGGATGGACTAAGGATGGTTCTCCAAGGCAGAGGCTGCTAACCAGTACTGACACGTGGGGCCATTTTCTCCAGCCGTCATTCCAGGGTTTGGTGTCTTTTGAGGGCTTGTGACAGTCAGTCAGTCACATCCCACCTCTTCCCAGAGACGGGGACTCTAGGCAGGTGCACATTTTGTTTAGTAACTAATATGCATGTACAGGGCATGCACTGCTTAAACACACTCCAACAAACATGACTTTCCATGAGACTCTGGTGAGAGTAGGACTCCTGGAAAACTATTCTGAAACTCCAGGCGAACCCTTTCCTTGTCTGGCTTTACGCAGAGCCAGCTCGCCCCTCCCTCTGCTGAGCAGGAAGGAATAGCCAGGGTGGGTAATGGCCGCTGAACCCCGATGCGTCCTCCTGGCCACCCCTGCCCCCTTCAAGGCCCCCAAGCTCTGTGGGCCCCCAGCAGCCCTTTGCCGGGGGCAGCCCCCACCAGCTCCTCTGCTCAGGGAGCTCTCAGGGCCAGGATGGCCCCCCGCTCAGTGGCGAGGGAGCCCGTGTGGGAAGTGCCCATCCCACGTGGGCAAAGGACACGTTGGTGCCCACGCGTGGAAGGGCACCCAGCTGCCGGTGCCGGTGCTGTGGAAACGGGGGGGCTTGCGGACTCCTTCCCATCCGTGCGAGCACCGGATTGCACTGCAGGGGCTGTGCTTGCTGAAGTCAAGGCACATTGTGATTGTGGCATATCATCATCATCATCATCATTTCATGGATGACACTGCGTTTCTATCATGTCCTTTGTCCTTCAGCGCGGATCTTCCGCGGTTCTCCCACACTCCCTCCTGCTGCTGCTGGTCCTCTGGGGAGCTCCCTGGGAAGGCCCCCCCCCCCCGGGGCCTTAGCAGGAGCGGTCCTTTGCCTCGTAGCCCCCACTTCCCTTCCCTTGGCAGGGGGCTCGGGAGGAGCCCTGAGGAAGCGCTTGGGTCTGCCCAAGCATCCCTGGGAGGCGGCGAGCCCTCGGGCCACCCGGCCCAAACCGCCGAGGGCTCCGGCCGCCCTGCTCCTCAGAGTCTGCCTCCCAGCCTGGCACAGGGGCGCGATTGTGCCGTGCGGCAGGCCGGGCCCCCCGGAGAATCCGTGGTGGTCTCTCCTCCTCAGCTCGCGACAGCGCACGACGAAGTCCCTCTGAAAGCGGAAGCCCCAGCGCAGAGCCCCTGCCTGGCCCCAGGGGAGGAATCTGGAGGCGCAGAGAGGCGTTGGCGTCTGAGCGTGAGGGCAGCCGAGCTCAGGAGACTGGGCGGCATGTGCCTGAGAAGGCCACCCGCCTCGCTCCGAGCTTCCCTCCAGGAGCGCCGCCGAGCCCCTTCCCCTTCCCCTCTCCCCCTGCCCTCCCGCCGGAAAGTCCTGCAGCTCCCATGCCGGCCTTGGCAGCCGGGCTGTGGCTCACCCCCGGCTCTCTGCTCCCGGGCGGGGGGGCCCTGCATGCTCCAGAGGCGCAGTGGCCCGTTGCTATGGCTACCGTGCATGCTCGTCTCCGAGTCGGGTCCTGCGAGGCGTGGCATGCTCACTACGCATCGTGTGCCGGCGGAGCGTGTCCCACGCTCTCCCTCAGTGGCGGGCAGCCGTGTCCCAGCCCTGCCGGAGCAGCCCCCGGCCCCCCTCATCACAGCACGCGGGGCAGCGCCGGCATCCCCCACGGCTCCCCGCAGCCCCCCTCCGCCCTCCCCTCACTCTGCTCTCTGGGCACAAGCCTTGCGGGAGGAGAGCCGTGAGCGCGGGGCGCACCTCGAGGCCAGGGCGGCCCGCCGGATCCTGCAGAACATCTGCAAATGTGGGGAGACGGGCTGCGGCAGGAGAACCAGAGCCGGCTGGCCCAGGTGCCAAGAGCAGTGTTGCGACAGTTGACCGTGGCCCCGACCGGGCCGTGCGTCTCCTTGCCCGCCCTCTGGACCTGCCCTGGCCCACTGCAGCCGGGCGAGAGTCGCAGGGCGTGGGTGCAGGTCCTTCTCAGTGGGCCTGGGGGAGCCTTCGGAAGGGCCCCCCAGGCAAGCCTCTGTCCAGCAAGGATGCAAGGCCGCTCCCCAGCGGTGGCCCGGGCAGGGCGGCCTCGCAGCGCTTCCTCTCCTGCAGAGAGTCGTTCGAACAAAAATCCTGGGATCAGACACCTCAGCCGTGGCCCGTGAGGGAAGCGAGCCGCGCCCTTGCTTGCGGTCACCCGTCTCAATGCGTTGATTTCATTTTCCTTCCTGCGTGTTTTGCTGATTCGCATTGTCCAGATGCGACTTTGCCCGTACAGTAGGACTTTGCAATCGGAGTTTTTCTATCTCTGATTATGAAGGTTGGAGCAAGGAGGATGCCAGATAAGCACGCCTCAGCAACGCATCCCGAGGGACGGCCCTGCTCTGCTCTGCAGCTCGTGCCACCTGGGAAAGGACAGCGGGGAGAGCCAGTGCGCGAGGGGAGGGGGGGCACCACGCAGGAGCAGGCACACGGCTCGCGCAGTCGTGCCCTGCGCCTGGGCAAGCACTTACGGGAGATTCCGATGCCATCGTTGATACAAAAATGGACCCCGAGAGTGAGACTAAGGAGAAGAAAGGCAGGAGGAGGCTTCCAAAGTCCTGTTTTAATATAGTTGAAGAATTTAGATTGACGGATGCCCGGAGACACAAACATTCAGCTTCTGCTAAGTATACTTTCTACTCGAACAGACACAGGTCGTGGTCCAGAATTGATATGATTTGGATAACCCCAGACTTAGTTCCAGGCTTGTTAGAAGCGGAAATAGGTGCAAACGTCTGGGCAGATCACAATCCTGTAACCATGACACTGAAAGGGACAACAGAAACACCCAGATGGGCATTTAATAAATCTCTATTAAAAGATAAACAGTTTAAAGAAGAAATAAACAAGGAAATGGAATTTTTTCCCCAAGTCAATAAAGCTGAAGAAACCTCTTTGCAAAATGTTTGGGGTACAGATAAGCATTTAAGCGTGTCCCGTTCTGGCCACCCTCCGCTTCCCCACAGTGGAAATGCACAGTCTCAGCCTGGGGCTTGCCTGCTTGGTAAGAAACAATAGTGCAATCAGTGGCCCAGCCCCTTGTTAATTTGGGGTGTCCTCTCCCGCCCTGGGTCCACGTCAGCGAACGTGGTGGTGGGCGGCTGGATCACATACATGGGCCTGTGGCACAACACCCGTGCCCTGCTCCTCCGGGGGTGACAGGGTGTCCGGATGGCCCTGGGCCTCTCTGTTCTACCAGGTTTCTTTGAGCCCTCCTTTAAAACCAACCATGCCTTTAAAACCCGCATCTGTGCTAAGGCTAGAAGCCCCTGAGCCAATTTTCTCCTCTTCTAGCCTTAGCACAGAAATGCTTCCGCACGCTCTGTCCCCAGCGCGGACACCTTTGGCTGTGGCCTTTACGGTCCTTTGCCTGGATCCCGTGCCCCAGCTCACGGGCATGGCCGATTCCCTCCCCGTGCCCCGTTGGCCAAGGGCAAACGTCTTCCGCCTCTGGAGACGACTCACCTGGAACCAGATGCTCCCTAGTTGCTGCTGGCTTCGCCCCAAAATTCTGCCGCACCTCCCTTTTTGCTAAGCACCAGCAGGCGAGTGTCGTTCTGGTTCAGGTGAGTCCCTGCTCCTCCTGGCCAGGCCCAGCTTGATCCACAGGTCTTCCTGGGTTCTTCTTCCCCACGTTGCCCCCTCCCCCCGCATCAGGACCCCTCGGTTTTGCCCGTTGAGCTGGCCACTTGTGTGCAGCTGGCCCAGGCGCTTCCACATTTTCAGGATGTGCTGGATGAAGAGCTGCAGGGAAGCCGATCAGAGCTGCAGATGGCACAAACCTGGGTGGGAGAGCGAATGCCCTGGAGGACAGACAGGCGATTCAAGGAGACCTTGGGAGGTCGCGGCGCTGGGCTGAAAGCAGCAGAATGGAATTCAGCCCGGACAAAGGCCAAGTTCTGCACCTGGGAAACGGGAGCCAAAGGCACTGTTGCAGGATGGGAGGCTCGGCAATACTGCCAGCAAAAAGGCACCCGAGGTGGATGGTGAAAAATGCACCGGGCACCCCCGGAACTGGCGCCCTCACGGCGCTGGAGGCGAGTCGATCCCCCTTCGCAAGTGCTCGGCAGCTGTCAAAACCTATCAAAAGCATCTTCCAAATGCCTGTGAAGGGCTTCGCGACCCTTCCTTGTGAAAGGGTGGTTTTGACCAGGGTCCTTTGGGTTCTGGGCAGGGGGGCCGTCAGGCTTCCTTCTCAAATGTCTCCTCGGTTCTGCTAGTCACCAAGAAGCTAGTATCTCAGGAACATGCAAAAACTTCCGGGAGTCCTTTGGCAGATCAGCAGAGGGGGGCAACATTGCTTTTAGGAGAATATTTTGGAAAACGGGGGTCTGTAAAAAATAAAAAGATAAAAATAATTGGCAACCGCAGGCAGCCTTTCAAAGGTACCACCGGAGCAGCTTGGAGATGCAGCTTGCAACTGTCAAAGCTTGGAGGGGCAGCTTGCAGCTGTCAAATCCGCCAGGTGCATTGCGGAGTAGCTATGACCACTGCTGTGTGTTGTGGCTTTTTGTGTTGTGTGGACCTGCTCGTTGTGTCATAGCTAAGCAGGTCTGGGAAACAGGAAACTCAGTAAACGAGCGCTGGAATTAGCCAAGGGCCGGCCGAGCAGGCACTGTCCCCTCTTGGCCTGCTAGAGAAACAATGCCGTGTGCTCCCCAGTCCTAAGGAGGGGAAACTTTCCTTCAAAGCCTTCCAACTGGAAGTTAAAAGACCAGCAAAGACTGCCACCCAGGCATCTTGCCACCCGTCCTGCTCCAGAAAAATGCTCAAATAAACTTTCAGAGGAAGTGGACATTGTCCAAAGAGCCTGTGCCAGGATAATTTTAAGGTGCCACAAGCCTTGTGTTGTTTTTCAAATGCTGTCTCCTGTTCGGCTCCATTTTGCCTCTTGTTTTGCCAGTTTGAGCATTTCATGGTGGGGAACCAGTCGCAGAAACGGTCTGGCCGTAGGCCAAGAGGTGGGCCACTGTCAGGAACCTGCCCCTAATTTTGCACTTGAATCCCGAGTGCCCCCTACCAAACCAAAAAAGGGCCAAAATTGCCAGTTTACTCCCAAACTTCAATGGCAAACTGCTTCATACATTATATTTAGCACCACAATGGTCAAATGTAACTTGTTTCATGCAACTTTAATCCTTTGGGGGCTCTGCAAACAAGCTAAATTGGGTTGCTTGGTTGTTCCATACCTTAAAAAATAAAAATCATGGTACTCTGTAGGGAGCTGCAGGGGCCATAAGCAGGCTGGGTCTTTCCCACACTTGCTCTAAAGGAATCCTGGGGCAGCTCTATCTCATTTCTGGGCTTTCTTTGGAGTCTTTCCTTCATCTGAGAAATTCTCCAGTTTCCCAGCCAGAAAACGCCTGCGAGTTTCCTTAGGCTCTTCCAGAAAAGGGTTGCTACAACCTCTCTCTTTCAAACGGGGTGCGCCTCCAATTTTCTTGTGCTTTAAATGTAAAGTCCACACCACCGCGAATGGATAAAAGCCGCTCAGCAGCCCGGCCTGCCCTCACAATGAAGATCTGGCCATTCTGACCCCAGGCAGGAGCCGCGCAGCTGCCTTTGCGAATGGTCCGGGCAGGAAGAGGAGGGAAAAGTCCTCTTCTGCGGTTGGCCATGGAAAGCTTTGGGGAGCCATATTCTCCAGCCTGCACGAAATCCTTCCGTCTGCCTTCCGAGTCATCCAAACTGGGGGCCATGCCTCTTCCGAGGCCTCTTCCGAGGGCAGTGGTGGGACCCTTGCGGTGGAGGAAAAAGGCCTACGGGGCCCAGACCCCAAAGGGGGCCAGCATGCAGTCCATGGGGTGTGTTGCCCACCCTGTTATGGGTGGAGAGCATGGGTTAGATCTGGTGCTGACGCACAGCTAAGACGTGTTTTTGCAGCCGGATATGGCCCTCTTCCTCCGGTCAGCAACACTGGTCATCAACCCACCAAGCCAGCGCTGAAGCCCATAAAGAGCTCATTGAGCAAAGCACTAAAAATATCACACGAGCTCTAGTCATGTCAGACCTCTGCTTTTCTTTGCACTTTTAACAGCAAGTGGAAGTCATCGTTCTCATCAGCTCGGAAAGCAGCGTTTGCTAAGCAGTCAACCAAGAGCAGGCCTCGTTTCGTTTCAAAGGAGGCTGGTGAGGAAAACGTGCCCGTGAATTGTGGAACTTGTCCCCTGGAGCACGTGGGCTGAATGGGCCCCTGACAAACATGGGCTGGGAAGCCCGAGTCAACAGAGCTGTTCCAAAATAAAGAGCGACCGGTTCTGCTGACCAGGAGGAAAATGCCACTGGTCAGGGACAAGGCTGGCTCAGCCATGGGGGCAAACAGGCAGGACTTGGGTGGCAGAAGTCCAGGGAGGATGATGATGAAGCAAATGCTTAATTTAACTGGTCTGCTCTGGCGATGCAAGGAGAGGTGGCACACACAGTTCAGAGGCAGAACTAGGGGTGTCAGAGAAGCCTCACAAAAGCAGCAGGGGGCATGGACTGAGAAGGGGCCCCGGTGGTGGTGATTTGCCTTGTTTGTAGGGCAACAGCAGTTGTACATGCGCAACGAGCGCAGGCCGGAGGGCCCGTTAGAAGAAGAGGCGAGAGCGCTGGGACAGCAAGCGTCCACCCTCAGGCTTTTAGACCATGGTGGAGCCGCAACGGCTGAGAGCGGTGCAGGAGCTAGAAGTGCAATGGTGAGCTGAGGCAGAAGAACGGATTCTGGAGGGAAAGAGGAAACTCTCTGGAAAAGGTGCAGAAGAACTAGAAGGAACTCTGCAAAGCCGCCGAGCTGTGGAACTGCTTTCAGTTGCTTGAGGAAGGGACCGGAGGGCAGCCTGCAGCGGAAGAACTGCAAGCCAACCGCAACTGCCGTGGCTGTCTTCTCCCGCTGAGCAGGAGGCTGAAGGCCGGCCGAGTGGTGGCAGCGATCTCAGGGCTTGCAAGAATGAGAAAAGAAGAGCGCCAGTTGTGCGAGACTCCCTGTGGTGTGGGATGGACACACGTGCATGAGGGCAGTCAGGCAGTTTGGGGCCCAGGAAGCTCTCTCTTCCATCCTTGTAGTTCTTGGAAGCGGAATAGGCGAAGTGCTCCAGGTGAATGCCTGGCTCAAAAGTGGCGCTGAGGTGAGGGATGCGGGGGCGGCCTGCTGGCAGGGGAGAGCCAGGGAGCGCAGTGGTGAGGAGCCTGGGACTGGGACGCAGGCGATCCGGGTTCCAGTCCCCACTCGGCCATGGAGCCCACTGGGTGCCTTGGGGCCAGTCACAGGCCCTCAGCCCAGCCTACCTCGCAGGGTGGTCGTTGTGGGGAGATGTAAGCTGCCTTGAGCCCTTTGTAGGAAAAAGGCAGGATATACATTGGAAAAGAAAAAAGAAAAAGGGACGGGGGGGGGGGCACCTTGCAAGGACTGGAAAGAAGGTGTTTGGCCATTGCACAGAAACGCGGGAGGACGAGCTGGAGAGCAGCTGCATTAACATAAAGGGAGCAAGGAGTAAAAGGAACACAATGATGGGCGTCTATTCCTGGCCACCCCCGTGGTGTCAGTCGCACAAGCGGGTTTAATAAAGCCATGGAAACTCGAGTGGGCGAGTGGAGGGGAGAGGATGGGAGCCGCCAGCGGGTCCCTTGAAAGCGACAAGGCCTCTTGCGCGTCCGGCGTCCCTTGGTTATCAGAAGGGAAGCAGAAAGCCGTCCGATGACGACGGGATGCCAGCCCCGGCGGCCGCAGGGCACCGGTGCCCAGCCAGCCGCCCCCTCCACTCGCCTTGGTGCTTGCGGGCCGCAAGCAAGGGCGCCCTCCCGGGCCGAGGCGGGTGGCGCAGGGGGACAAAAGCAGGGCCGCCCGGCCACCACAGAGAGGCGTGCGTCCCGCCTCCGGCGTCTTCCCTAGGGGGGGACCGGCCCCTCCTCGGCACACGTGCGGGGGTCACTCTTCCACCTGGCCCGGTGGAGCAGCCGCCGTTCGAAGCCTGAGCGTTTCTCGCTTCCACGGCCTCGAACGACCATCCCAGGAAGCAGCTGCCGGCCGGCTTGGATTCTGAAACAGCGCGTCGTCGCTCCGACGTTTCTTCCCTCACCCACGAACGGCCCGTGCTTCTGCATCCATGCTTCCCCGCCCTGCCCGAGGTCTCCAGTGCGCCCCCTTTGGGAGCACTGTGAGCTTTGCGGTTTTCATTCTGTTCTGCGTTCTTTTATTTGGGGGAAAATTAACCGGGAGGCTGGCGTGCCGTGAAGGGACTCAGCAGCTCCCGCGCCTCTGCTGTTCTCCGAAAATAAGAACGGTGGACCCAGAAAGGAGAAGGAATATATAAGGGAGGGGTGCCGGGGGGGGGGTCGTGCCCCCCCCACTGTGTATGCTTGCTTTTCCTACAGGGGAGGAGACCATGTATGTGCAGAAATCTTGTCTCTGTGTGTGTGTGTGTGTGTGTGTGTGTGTGTCTGTGAAAACTGCACAAACCTTTGGCATACTGGATGTGTGTATGACGAAGTCACTTTTGGAAAGTTCATTACGGCCCCACGCTAACTGGGTGGATTGCAGCGTTGTGCGTGGCAGCGGAAAATCCGGGGTGGGTGGCCTGAAGCAGGGCAAAGTCAGCATAGGGCCTTGGAACCACCGTCCGTGGGCAGGGCACTGTCGTCGCTTTGGTTTTTACACTTCCCATTATCTAAAAATAAATTTCGCAAGGGACCAAAATATTGAGGTGGGGTGGAGATTGGGTGTTAAGGAAGAGATCAGTAGTTATTGCGCTTGTGTTCACAGCCACAAAATTATACTTTAGGGAAAGGTGCACTATAAAATTCACATTTTCCCAAAAATACACATTTTCACGTATATTTTCATTTCAATCGATAGGGGAAAGTGCGTACTTTTGGGAGCGTAACTTTCCCATTCTAATGAGACACATGACATTAGATTGCAAGGGGGCCCCAGCTTCAGGGTGGAGCCTGGAGAATTTCAGGGAGAATTTCAGCCCCTGTGCTGCAACCCCAGCAGTGGCGGGTGCTTCTAAGCATTTCACGGACGACATGTGACTCCACACTACCTGGAGTGGCTGAAAGAAAAGGGCAGCAAGAAACCCCGGCATTTTGCGGGGCTTTGCAAGGCCAAACGCGGTGCGATGCAGGCGTGTGCCGAAGTGGGGCGAGTGGACGGGGAAGGAGCTGTGGGGACCAACGGGGAAGCTTCTTGGGGTTGTGGCTTGGCGGAAATATCCACCTGCCAGGGGACTGCTGTGAGAAAAGGGATCCCAGGCTGGAAAGGGTTAATAATGTTATTTAAAAACGGTGCTTCTACAGAGCTGCGTCTTGCTCACCCTCAGGATGCTCCGTGGCCCCGGCTCCTCTCTGCAAGCCTGTGAGTGAGCCGGAAAGGCGCCAGTTGCCTGGACCAGCTCCCCGTGCAGACCAGTGCAAAGTACGCATGGCCTTTAGCCTCAGGAAGGACTGGCCAACTGGTTGGCCTTCCCGGCTCGCCGGCCCTCCTCTGTTCCTTGCTTGCAGCTGCGGTGCATCAGCCTTCCTCTCGCAAGCACCTGCCCCAACCCACATCTATGCATCACCCTAATCCTCTGAAGCCAAGTATTAATCCTGGCGAGATCAGGAAAGCACGGAAGGGCGGCTGTGCCGGCACAACCGCTAAGCAATGCTTTAAGACCAGAGCAGGCTGACCCTAATCCCTCCCGCGTCTTTCCCCAGCCCCATGACAGATCTGCGAGCGGCCTCCACCGCCGATCTCCATCCGGAGAGGTGTGCTGCTTTGCGGGAGACCCACTTGCCAGACCGGGGCACAGGCATTCGGGCGACAAACGGCGCGGGGACGGAGTGGCATGCGCCCGGGTGCGGTGGGCAGGGGAGCCCTGCCGCCCTTCCCCGCACTCAGCGTCGCCTCGCCCTTTTCTTCCAGGGCTACGATGCGGATCCAGGCAGAATGAGAGCATTAACTTTCTATGCATTGTTTATCTATTTTATCTCACAATTATATGTCCAAAATGGCTATTAAGCATAAAATCAATGGCAAACAATAAAATAGGACCTGATACAGACTGTTGAAAACATAAAACAAGCTGCTAAAAAGCAAAACAGATAAAAATGGTGGCTGAATTATGCCTTTCTATATTCATGCAGTAGTAGCGATAACCCAGTAGCCAATTCAATAAGCTTGTCTAAACAAATAGACAGACAGACAGACTTACTCCGCCAGCGGAAGGCCAGCAGAGAAGCGAATGGCTGGAGGTCCCTGGGAAGGGAGTTCTGGACTTCCAGAAGGTTCTCTTGCACCCTTCCGATGCAGCGTCCTTCTGGCATTTGCAAGATGCCAAAAAAGCCATTGCCAAAGGCCAGATTGCTGGGAAGGTTCATCTTGGAGAAGACGCTCCTTCGGCTTCTCTGACCCTAGACTGAAAATGACTGTAAGGCTCTTGGTTCCTTACAAGCGAGTGACCAGTGAACCTCCTCTGAGAAGAGAGCCCTCGCGGTCCGTTTCGTTTCGTCTCGTCTCGTCTCACCTAAGCGAGGAGCCTGGGGGGGGAGGGGGGTGGACAAGCAAAGACAGGCGCTGGAGTCCGAGTGCTGGGAACAAAGGAGGCAGTGATTCCTGGGGGCTCTCCGGGGTCAGGGTGGCCCCGACTCTTTGGATGAGGGCTGGGAAGGGAGGAGGGGGGAGATCCAGATGGCGGCGGCAGTGGCGGGTGTTTCCCGAGGCTGCCGCCCCCTGGCTCAGGCAGGGCTGGAACGTGAAGGGGGCGGCGAGGGAGGGGAGCTGGGTGGGCCCAGTCCAGGGCTCGACCCCGTGACGCAACGCTGGGCTGGAAGCACTACCCAATTCGAGCACCTGCCTCCACCTAGAAGGCTCGCCCTTCTCCAGCGCTCCTGAAAAGGAGGGGCTTCAAAGCAGTTCCACGTGTGCACCAACATCTCACTCTGCTCATGCACAGAGACTTACCTTCTTGCAGCTGTTCATGGGAAACCAAGCGCCCTTTTGCGAGGAGCTCCCCTGGGCCTGCTGTGCAAAGAGAAGCATTTTTAACCCTTCCCGTGCGCCCGCCATTCATGCCTGTTTTTCAAGCAATGCGTGGCTGCAGGTTTAGGGTCAGGCCTCATTCCTCCGACCTGGACCTGCCGTGCATCTCTCGGTCTTCTCCTCCCTGGTGGGAAAAGGCCCCCTCAGGGCTCTCTGCTCGCATTTCCTTGTCTCGGCTCAGAAGGAAGAGAACATCCATGGATGAGACTTCTTGGCCCTTTAACTCCTGATCCACTAAATATTTGAGATGCCTGAATATGTTTGTTTCCCTTTCTATAATTTGCACATTTTTTTAAGGCAGGACTTTGTTTGATCCCATTTCCATATCAGTCCATGATGGATGTTTTCAAAGACTGCAGGAAACTCTATGCATTTTTGTACAGACACTTCTACACAGTTTTGTGTATATATTTTCTCCAGTGTAAGCATTTTTTCAAGTTATGCTAATAGTTGCCTTTTTGGTGGGCTGCTTTCTCTACATAAATCTTTGCGGGAAATGTCTGGAATGTACAGACACCATTTCCCCTAACAAATATAGTTTTCTATGCATTATCTTAGGGCCTGCTGACCTTGGCATTTCAGCTGCGAATTCCTTGCCCACCTCTTCTTCCAGTTTAGATTCAGACCGAGGTGACCACTGGGGCTTTGAGGCTCAGTCCCGGAGGGAGTAGGTCCTTCACCGAATGATGGAGCCAAGCCTTGGAAGGTAGTCCCATGCCCTCGTTCTAACTCAAGGGCGAGCAAACAGCCAGCTGCAGTCACCCCCCCTGGTTACAACTGATTTGTGAAGGCACTTGGCCAGTTTGCTTCAGAAAGCGGCCGGTTTGCTTCGCTCCCCTACCCAGGTAGGGCTTGTTTCTGCGTGTTCATCCGTGTCCAAGCCCTTAGGCTCTAGCCAAGGCGAGAGGCTGGGGAGCTGCATCCTCAGAGGACAACTGCTTGAAAAGCCTTTCCAGATCAGGTTTTAATCACAGCATTTTGCCAGCAGCAAAACAAGTAATTCCAGTTTAAAAGCACACCGAAACCCCCCAATTTGCTCTTATTTTCTGTGTTTCAACAGAAAAAAAATCCCTAATTAGAGCAACGCTGCCCGATAATTATTTACCAACATTCCAATGTTTATCTACGTTCTTTGTTTTGATTAGTACTCGAAAGTAGGTATCAATAGATTTAAATCATTTTAATACCTTTCTGTAATTATTAGCTTTTGAATTTTTAAAGAAGATCTCAGTAGTTCATCTGAGATACAAGTGAAATATTTATGATTCCAGGTTCCGGCTACCGCGTGTGCTTCTCCAGAGGACTCGTTCAGTTCTTTTCAACACACCCATGTGTAGCCGTTCCGTATATAATTCCAGGTCTTTGTGGTCGTGCAGAGCAAAGAGATTCTCCCCACCGTTTCTTTTCCGCCTTCGTAGCTGCATCGCTCAAGCAGCTAATATTCGCCACCCCTGGCTCCCGATCTGCGAATGCCAGCTAGCGCCCGAGCAGCCCCTCGGAGGGACGGGCCCGGGGGACGGCCCCGCTCCGCTCTTGCACACCTCCTCTTCATTTGAACGGGGCGCGTGTGGGAGGCCTCGCAAGTGGAGAGCGATGCATCCCGCTGGAATTGCAAGCCTTGCGGTCATCTAGATATTCTACCTGCTGGCATAGCCATGTGGGGAGGCCCATTCCGGCATCCACAGCTATCAGGCTGTACCTGCAAGGAGGTATGGGGGGCTTGGGTATCATGGCTTGGTTCTGACCTGGGCTTACGGCGAGTTGAAAGATGACAGACGTTTCTTCCCACCCAGAAAGGCTTTTCAGGGCCACCAGCAGGCACGTTAATTCAGCGCTGCTTCCAGTTTGGGTGCTGACTGGGCCGCTGTGTTTTGCTGTGCTGATTGCTTTCAACGTTGCTCTTACGAGCTGAGAGGCATTGAGGTCAGAATGGGGAAATGAAGCAGAATGCCAGACTCCACTCCAGCTGAGCCGTCCGTGCACCGTTCACAGAGCAACGCTGGGAGGCTAGCCGCCCGCCTCGCCACCTAGTCGGAGGCACAGGGAAAGTGCTTCTCAGCACCCTCCAGCGGGAGAGCTAGCGCAACTCCCCCCAGCCTGCTGGCTCCCCCTGTTGTCCTCCTCCATGCCGACGGGGAAAGCCACTCACCATTGAGGGCGGAAAGGGAATAACACGGCTTTATTTTAGTGTGGATGTTTACTGCCTGGAGAACATTGGACCAACAGACCGACTCCAGAGCAGTGGTGTGGGAGACTCTTTTTGAAAGGCAGAAAAGAGTTTAAAGGTTTATCCACTCCGGGGTGATGGAGCAGGGCCTGGGGTGCTGCATAAAACAGCGAATCTTTCCAGTTTTCGTTTTTACAAGGTGGGGCACTATGCTCACCATGTGGACGTCCAGCCTATCCTTGAACACCCTCACCGATGGGGCCTCCACCACCTCCCGTGGAAGCCCATTCCACACCCTCGGGGTCCCGACTGTCAGGAAGTGCTTCCTGGCATCCAAATGGAGGCTTGGCTCCCTGAGCTTTGCCCCGTTGGAGCGCATCCTGCCTTCCTCTGCAGGGAAGAACAGGTCTCTCCCCACCTCCATGTGACACCCCCTCACATACCTGCATGTCACCAACAGATCCCCTCAGAGTCTCCTCCAGGCTGAAGAGACCCAGTTCCCTCAGTCTCGCCTCATACGGCTTCCCCTGCGAACTGGCCACCAACCCTGTGGCCCTTCGCTGCACTGACTCCAACCTGGCTACATCCTTCCTGTACTGAGGGACCTAATGAGTTCCCACCACATAGTCAGAATCTTTCCGAAGGGCAGAAAGGAAGGGGTGTTTCAGTTTGGATTCAGCTCTTCACATGGGCAGAGGCTTCTCTCACAGCTCAAAGACACTGCCGTGTTGCTTTATACCGTATTGCAACCTGGATCATAAGCTCTACTAAAAAGACTGCTTCTAAGTTCTTGTCTTGGGTCTGCTGGAGAGGAAAAGAGGGAGGGAGAGACCATTTTTATTATGCATGTCGCTTTTTCTGGTTTCTGCAGTTTTGGATGTTGTGTGTTTTAATCAGGTTCTTCCCAAATTCCTTTGAAATTTACTTTATGTTTCTATGAATGTTCTCTTGGAATGCAATTGTATGCTTTCTCTTGCAAGTCATCTTGGGAAGAGTGCAGTCTTGGGAGTTAGCGAAGACTGCATTTCCTTCCCCTGAGCCCTTCCTATTTCCGGCAAAGCTTGCCCGTGTGTTGGCATGCTTCTCAGTCTGGCGCATGCCAGTTTCAAGTGCTTCTCACCATGCTTGATGCAGAAAAGAGCAGGAAAAACCGAGGTCCCTGAGAAGCCTGAGGAGGCTGTGCCGGGGGTCCCCTCCCAGCTCTGTTCCATGTCTCCACTCTGACCTCCTGGCACCCTCGGGCCCTGGAGAGCAGAGCAAGCGATACAGGTAACGCAAAAGCTACTAGCTTTGTGGAAAGGGGAGTCCTGAATCCCTTTTGATCCGAGGCACCGAGTAGCGAGGGATCCTTGCAAAACAGCCGAGTGTGACCCAAAGCACCCAGCAGTATGTTTGAGCGTACTCTCAAAAATACCGCCCATCGCAGGATCCCCTCTTCCTGGTTGATGGTACACCAGTGCCGCCATTCTGGGCTCTGCTGGGTGTCCTGTGAAATATTTGTTGCATCAGTGGGGAGAGCAGTTTCCAGCCTTCAGAGCTAAGCTCCTACCGGCGTCCTCCGGGCTAGGCGAGGCTCTCGCCTGCGGTGCCCAGAGAAACACACGCAGGACTCCTAATGGCTCTCAGTGCCTCAGCTCATATGCGACGTGCTTTTGTTCGTAAGGCAGTGGCGTTTTTTCAAGCATGGCTGGATCCTGGAATTTCTGGACACGAGGAAGCTGCTCGAAGCGGATTTCCTTCCTCCTGGCCCTGAGCTGCACGAGGCCTCCTGAGAGCCAGGGGCGCGTGTGCATGGGCCCAACGGGGCTGCCGTGGCAGGAGGAATTGTCCCAGATTGTGTGTGGGCATGGCGTGGACGAAGCCCCTCCCTGGCTGTACCCTGGGACATGGGTGTCATTTGCAGCGCAAGTTGCAGTTTTTCCCATGGCTCCAAAACCAGCATGGGTCAAGTTGCCACCAAAAGCTTCCAGCCAAGTGCTGCGGGGCGTGCGAGACAATTTGGGGGTGGTGCTGTGCCCGGAACCGGGGTGATGTGGGCCTATCTCACCCTGCCCCTGTGCAAGACGGGGTGCTGTGCTCCAGCAACCCAGAGAAATGCTCTCGTCACTGAGAACAACCCCGGGGCCTGAGCATTTACAGCAGTGTCACTTGCCAACTCAGAACATTGCGTTAAAGAGGACGTCATCATCCAAGTGGAAAAAGCCAAAGGTTTCACAGCGTGTCCGGATTTTTGCTGCTTTCTTCTCCAAAGCTCCTGGAATGGCCTTTCCATGTTACAGGGAACTGGGTGCCTGGCCGCAGTGTTTCAAATGCTGGCTGGCAACCGTGCCATCTCTGGTCCCCAGTTATGAGTCTCAGCAGTGGGAAGGCTGCAAGAAGACGGATGCATTTTGAGCTAAGGAACGCCGGCCTTCCTGGGTGAGCGGCTGCTGTTTGCAAAAGCCAGTGGAAGCTCCAGGCGTTGGCAGCCTGACGCCATTGGCAAGTCTGTTGCCGGAAGGGAAAGCAGTGGCTGCGGAGGGCGGGTGCGGGAGACGCCGGCTGGGCGAGGCGGAGGGCACTCCTCCGTCCTCGGCGCGCATCCGTTAAATGCCACGCAGACGGAGAGGCGCGGGAGGCGGCACGCACGGCACAGGGAGATGGCGCCGGGCGGAAGACATGAGCACAGCCTCTTGCTGGTCCCCAGCCTGCAGGGACCCCGCTTGCCCGCTGCTCCAGCCTGGACCTGGCTGTGGGGAGCGTTCGCTCAGAGCAGGGGTGCTTTTCTGAGGCTGGAGGGGAGCCGCAACCGTGACCCCGGCTCCAGGGGGCTGCACATTTGATTACGACAGCAGCGGCGGGGGGGAGACGTAATGATTTCTCCATGGGACTTTCCCCCAATCAAAGTAACCTGCCTGCTCTTTTCCCATCAGGAAGGAAGACACAAAACACCAACACGGTTTTCCCTGTCAGCAAGAAAGCATTTTGCTTAGAAAGCCGGGATGTGGAAACGGACGGCACGTTCGCATCTGCCCCAGCTGCCACCGCCTTTCCCGAGGCTCTTCGTGCATCTTCTGCCAGGCCTCCAGTTTCGCCCCCAGTTCTTCTCACCTGGTGGCAGTTTTTACCATTGGTATTATAATGCGATAACACGGCAAAGTACCTGCGTCCCACGGAGTGGCTACACCCGCATCATCTGATGGCACGCGAGGATCTCTGCTTCACACCACACTTCCTGACACTCTTTCCCCCAAGTGTGTAAGAATATACATCTGCTGTTCCCAAAGCGGCCGACCTGACAGTTGTGTGCCAAGCCCACGACTGGACGTGGCTGCAGTAACACACTCTTGTTTCCCGAGTACTGGCACTGAGACATAAGCTGGCGGGATCTGCGTGACACCGTACCCCTGCCTTTGGGACGAAGCACTCGTTGGTCTGATGCTGCGTCAGACCATGGCAATGTGACCCCTGGACCCCCGTGAGGTGTTTCGGCATGACAGGTTTGGGCCTTAGGAAGCACGGACCAAAAGAGCCGCTTGCGTCATGGTTTCTCCTGGTGGAGGAAGAGTAGGACTGTGGTTCCTCGTGACCTTCCTTCCACCCCTTTGCTCCTGCAAGGCGGTCTCCGGCTGGCATCAGCTGGCAACGACGGCGGGCAGGAGGCCCAGGTGATGCTGCACCTGGTCAGAAACTGGGCAGGCCGGTGCCGGCACTCTGGGATCCCAAGGCTTCCTTGATCACCCAACGTGCCCGAGTGGGAAGCCCCTGGCGGGGCTGCTTGGAGAGGGCGACCCCCTTGCCAGTCAACCCATCCTGCCGAGAACCAGCGTGAGCACCAAGCAGGCCTGGCCACCTCGCCGATCCTCCTCTGGAAAACAGCAGCATTCCAGTGGTTTTCAACACAATGCAGGGCCAGGACAACTTGTGACAAGGAAGAGCCCCACAAAAAGACAGGGCAGAACGGAAGACAGACAATCTACCATGGAAGATAAGGACTGCGAAGGAAGTGGAAATCACAGCACTCTTGACATGCCAGCAATCAACAACCTTGGGCATGACCCACTGAAAGTTGAGCACTCCGAAGCCCCACTGAAATCCACAGAGGCCCGTGGGAGCATTAATCAGTTACTTTATCCTCCCCTGTTGAAACAAAGGGAACTTAAATGTGCTCAAATGCTGGAAAATGTCGTATGAAGGCCTTATGTCAGGGACCCATGGATTGCCCTTGTGACTTTTATTGGCAAAATTTGAATTATGAAAGCGATGTTCCTTTGGGCTGTTTTTGCAGAGCTGACAGCACCTTCCCGGAGGTGGAGGCAGTGGTGCCTCAGTGCGACCTTGCCTGGGACTGCACTAGCGGCCGGCCGGCCCAGCTGGCCGAAGGACTCGCTCAGCAGCCTCGTCTCCCACGAGGGCCTGCTGTATTGTCGAATGTGCTTTCCCCAGACATCCGCGCGAGTCCCAGACCTTGGGCCCTGAGGGATTTTCGGCAGCGGAGGAGAGGTGGACAGGTGAGCAGCCAGCTAAGCAGAGAGCCAGCCAGCCTTGCAATATGTCCCTCCTTTCCGCGGAAGGGAGAGGGCAGCGCTGGCGGCAGGGGCTTGCCCTGAGAAGAGCGTCCGGAAGAACCGGGTCGGCGGAGCCTGCAAAACGGCCCCCGCAAGAAGGGCCGAGATCAGCAGGGCCTGGACAGGCCTCTGGGCAGCTCCGGGCCAACCGACGCAGCCAGTGCTTCTCCATAGCAGGGGCGGGCTGGGGGGAGCAGCAGCAGCAGCAAGGGGCCCCCACCTTTCTCCCCCCACCAGAATGAAGCTCACACACACAACGACACCTGGGTACTGCCGCGCAACAAGCAGGCAGCCCTGTTGTGCAGAGATGGCCGCGTGCACCCCATCTTCCTGCCTGGGGGCGGAGAAATGGGAGTCCAGGTCCCCAGGAGGAGCAATCCTCCCGCGACCGTGTGTGGCGAGTGCCCCTCGCCAGTTTCTTCCCAGGGACGCTGGGCCGGGGTGGGAGGGCTTCTGCACTGCCGGTGGAGGGGCAACAGGCCCAGCTGTTCCCATTTTGCCCGGAAGACCCTCCGAAATGCCTCAAGTCTCATTGCTCTGGGACATTGTGGGGAGGAAAGGGGAACCCCACCAAAAATGTGGAAGAAAACTTGGAGAAAATTCTTCCAAGCGGCCTTTTATTTCTAGGGGGTAAGAAAAGGAAAGAAAAAATCCAGACTTTTTGGAGAATGATGCCTTCTGAGGTAGGTTGCCGCCCCTCCAGTTGGCAGCTCTCTGGCCCCGTCGGTCAGGTTTGGCCCCTCCACTGGCTTGGGGCGCCAGGCTGCCCCGCTCCCGGCCCTTGCTTCTGGCAGGCTTCAGGCAGGACCTGCCCACCCCCGGCCTCCTCGGACTCGGCCCGCCTGCCAGAGGCCCCAGGCTGGCGGCCACCACTGCTCCACGACCCAGGGAGCACCGAGCCCGGGAAGCCCACCACCCTCCTCCTCGTTGCCTCCGACCGTTGCCGCCCCTGCGTCCAGCCCCGCTTCCGGCTGGCCGAAAGCGGGTGCCCCCCACTGCAGCCCTCCATGGGAAGGGAGGCGGGGTGCTTCCCACGTGTGCGATCTGCGCAGGGCGCGCTCCTCTTCCCTTCGGGTGCCCAACTGCGCCGGCCGCGCTTGGTGCTTTGTCCAGGCGCCTGCCGAAGACGGAAGGCTGCTTTAGCCCGAGGCGAGGGAGAGCGGCAGGGTGCTGCAGGCAACTGGAGCCGTCATCTCTCCTGGCCCTGGAGCCCAGGCAAAGGCGAGCAGAATCGAAGTGGACAGCCGTGAAGTGTAGACAAAACGGAGCATCTGATGGCCTGAGCACAGAGGTCAGCCGCTCGCTTGCAGCTGCACCACGAGCACCCGTGGGACTCTGCGCAGGAACCGGCCGAGCCGCCTCTCCTCAATGATCTGTCCTGACACGGATGGATCGGGCTGAGGGCCAGTAGAGGGGGAGGGCCAGAAAAACCCGCGGTCGGTCGAGGCATGGAGGCTGCTCTGGGTGGGCAGCAGGAAGGGGCTGTGCAGAAAAACACCCCCGCAGCGGGCAACGTGGAGATCCGTCCCGAGGGTTTTTCCACCTTCGGGGGGTTCCGGTCTCGTACCAACCGATGTGAGGGAGCTTCATTCCGGCGGGCCAGTGCGGAGGACCTTCTTCTCTGCCGCCCCGGCAGATCGTGGGAGGGCCGTGCTGGCCTGCATCGTGTTCGGCGCCGTCCTTTTGCTCCTCGCCTGCACGAGCTCCTGGCTTGCCCTGGGCCGGAGAGGGGGCAGGGGGCACGACACCCATTAGCCTGGGGTCCTTGTCCGATTGCATCTGTGCCTCTGAAGGGAGAAGGGGAAAGTGCGGCCTTTTCTCCCACTGGAAGCACATAATTGCATCGCCACTTGGGTTTAGTCTATAGGAAAGTTTTATTTCAGGTGCTTCTTGCCCAGAAATGCATCGTGCCCCCTGACCTTGAGGGCAGCTGCCAGAAATTCTTGTTTTCTTCATTGGCTTCTTTCTAAGTTGTCTGTTAAGGTACCATAGAATGTATTTTCAAATGAGCTTTTTCAAGATCTTTCACTGTGAGTTTTTGGCATGTCTCGGTTTTTATTTTGCTTATGCTTACGTTCACTTTAGATTGTCCAATTTTAGGTCTTTGTTTCGAATTCTGTTTGTTAGATACATTCTTACAAATGTATTTTAAGTGCTGGTAAATATTTCATTTCAGGAACTGGCTGTCTTTAATCATTTGTATCAGATTGTGAGGATGTATCCTATTTTATAATGATGTAGTCTTACTATACAATTTTCTATACATGGTGATTATATATAGGTCCATCAAAGAAGGATTCTTTCTGAAATGCATCAGGCCTGGGGAAAGTGTGTTTCCGGCACTGGGAGCGTTTTCCTCCTCCTTGCCTAGCCACGCCATCTCATGCTCCCCTTCTGACCTGAAGGAGCCCCGTCGGCGCCAACTGTGGCAGGAGTCATGGCCCATCTCCTCTCTGTCCTTCCAAGCAGGCCAGGACAAAGGATTTCTAACTGAAAATCTCTATTAAGTTAAAGCTGACCAGCTAGGCTTGCTCTGTGCTCCACGAGGAGAGCATGGCGGGAGGGCGCAGGGCGAGCGGGAATGGTGCCCCCCGGGGAAATGGGGCTCCCGTGTCGGCCCCTTCGGGATCCTGTCCCCACGCATCAGCCCAGGCACCCCCGTCCGCTTCCGGGTCAGTCCTGAGGCCAAAGGGGGCCCAGCACAGAACCTTCTCCTCCAGCGCCTGGCACTTGTTCGGGATGGAGGCTCTCCATGTGTCCTAGAAAAAGCCGAAGGGCCAAGGGACCTTTCCTTCTGATACCCTGTTGTGTCAAGGCCAGGCACTACGGGGGAAAGAGGCTCCCCCTGCCCCCGCCCCTGCCATTATATTTATATCCCACCCTCTTCCCTTCCAAGGAACTTAAAGTGCCTTGCAAAATCCTCCTCCTCCCAACAGGCCGGACTGAGAGTCTGTCGCTGACTCACAGTCATCCAACGAACTCCACGGCTGAGCAGGGACTCGAACCCAGGCCTGCCAAGCCCCCGCCCCACGCGTGTCGCCGCTGCGCCAAGCTGGAGCGCAAGGCCTGCCGCTGCCACGGCGGGTTCCCTGAGGGAGGCTGTGCTGGTGCGACCCGAGATGCGAGCTGGAGCTGCCGAAACGCTTTGCTCCAGAGCATGAGCAGGGGAGGCGAGCGACCGCAGAGGCTGGCGGCGCAGCCTCCTCCTGCCTCGCCGGTGCCCCCGCGGCTGCTCCGGTGACCTTGGGGCTGGCACTGGCTCGGTTCCTTCCATGTCAGTGCTGGGAGCAGCATCTCTGACACCAGGACCGGGGGTCCTGGTAACCCTGCCTGAAGGCCATCTACCCAGCCACTGCATTGTGTCCAATGCCCCTGTAGCAAAGGCCTGTAGGCCTGCAGCCCCCTTCTGTGCCCCTAATCTGTGGGGTATTTGCAGGCCAGCCGTGAGGAGCAGCGCAGGGCAAGGGCTGGGCTGGCAGAATCTGAGACTGGATTGCTAGCCTCAGCGCTCCGACTCTGAAAATTCCCTGTGGCCTCCCAGAAAATGCTGGGAAGCCATAGGATTGCTCCCTAAGGGAGGCATTAGCAGTGCTGCATCTCCACCAGCGAGGCAATTTACACAAGCTCTTATTAAAATGATGCTGCTGCGTCCATCAGACACAAGAGTTTGTGTTCGATAAATTGTACCCATCGACACTTCAGCTGCAGTGGGAATTTATTGATTCGACAGAACAGGACAACCCAGTTCCCTATTCCGTTCCTGCATATCATCTTTGCTAACTGGGAGTGAGCATTTCTAAACATAGATTGTGAATTCATGTTGCTGATCAAGTAGCTCTACTAGCAGGGAAGGCCAGGCTGGAAATGCTGCAGAGGCACCCTCACGGCTCACAAGCCTCCGTTGCAGCAGCTTCGCTGCCCGGGGCCGTGCTATTCGGCATGCAAATTCGAAAATGTCAGAAGTTCATCATCGACACACACTAATTGCATCCAAAGTAAACATAGACTCCTTTTATTATTGTCTAGGGAAACGGGACTTCATACAAATTATGTTTTTATGTTATCATAAATGGAAAAAAAATGTGGTGGCTGACCCAGCAGGCTTGATGTTTTTGATGATTGATGTTGTTTTTAGTTTTTCTTCATTTTTAGGACTAAAAATTTTGAATAAAACTTATTATTAAAACAAACAAACAAAGTAAACACCAACCTATCCATCCAAGTCTGCCACAATTTTTTCTTATCCATTGTAAAGCCTGAATTTCACCCTAAGACCCATTTCTGTGTGAACATGGATCAAAATGTAATTGGCACAATATTATCTGCTGTCCTTAGTGGGGGAGGAACCCTGTTCAATGCAATATGCCAAGAGCCAAATTCCACCCCTTTAAGAAGAAGATCCAGGCACGGAGATTCCAGGAATCACCGTGGTCCATACTGTGGCATCTTCTTGTCTGGATCTTCTTTGCTCTTTCATCTTCCTTACTAAACAACAACAACAACAACTGCAACTGTACAACTATTTCTATGCCTGTACCATTAATTAAAGCAGATTTTCAGAAAGGGAAAGGGGGAGTGGACGGGGGGATTCACTTAAGTGCTTCTTGAAATCTTCCTGAGCAACATTTTTCATGCGTTTCTGCTGCATTTTCAAGATGGGGAAGGAGGAAGGTGAGGGCCGCAGGGCAGGGGCTGTGGCTGGCTTCAGAGCCCCCGAAAAGGAATGGGAAATGCTGGGCCGGCACTGGGCGAAGAAGTACCTGCCCGATGCATTTGACTCCTACCTTCATGGATGCTTCTCAGGAACCGGGCACGGAATTTCAGGCGGTGGCTGAACAGAGCAGCTGGGAGTCCCGCGTCCTGGAGGGTGAAGCCGCCCACATGCAGACGCGCCCTGGCATCGCCCTGGCCCCTTTCGCAGCACCGCACGCCCCTCCTTGCGTGCGCATGTGTGTAGAGTTCGGTAGGTGCAGCTTATCCCACAGGATTGCCCTCCCCTTGCCCAGATCTGCGCTTCAGCTTAGCCATCGAGGGTTCAAGGGCTTCCTCACCTCTGGGCTGCCCCGTGGTCCTGGGCAAAGAGGGCGCTCTCCTCTCTGGGGCAGCAAGGCCTGCAGAGACAGTCCAGGGACGGGAGAAGAGGGAGGCTGCGGGTGACAGCTGGTAGACCCATTTGTCGGTAATTAAAAGATATGTACCAAGATTTCCTGTGACACGTCCCAGGGGCCCTGAACAGACATGGCGCGGCTGAAACCAGGAGATGCTAATGAGGACTCCTGCATATTAAATGCCTTGTTTACACTCAGACAACAGCCGGTGCGTTCCAAAGGGAAGGGGTGTTGCAGCATTCATACTGCCCCCCTTCCTTCTTGCAGGCTTCCTTTGCCCACACTTGCGGGGTCTACCTGTTGCCCAGCTCGGTGGGCTGTGCGGGCAGGCCCCGGAGGAGGTCTCGCTGGGGGGTGCACGGCTGCCCAGCGCAAGGGGAGCTGGAAATGGGGCGGGGGGGGCGTGAGCCGGAGGCCGGCACTTCTGGGAACGGCGGGCGGGGATTCCTATCAACGGCTCCGTGGGAATCGGCAGCCCACTCCAGCACGGGTGCAAGCGCAACGTGGAACCGCTGGCTGGGTGAGGACCACTTGCCGCAAACCAGCAGGCTCCTCCAAGAGCGCTGCTTGCCCAAGAAGCTGGGATCCATCGGGTCACCTGGAGAGCGACGGGAAGTGGAAGCCGCCTCGCCTCCTGCCCTGGCCTTGGAAAGCCTGACCTGGCTGCCCGTGAGGCCGAAAGCCTGAGGAAGACGCTTCCTGTGCCTGACCTGCTGAATCGTTGGGTCCAGCCCAAGCACAGCCGTGGGCTGGTGGGGCCGTTGGTGGCCATCCCCACACCTGGGCAAGCCTGCACCACAGCCGACTGCTCCTCCCTCAGGCTGCACAGGTGGCAGGATTTTGCTCCCACGTGCTTGGCCTGCGGGTGGAATTTCCGCTGGAGGAACTGGAGGGCTTCTCTTCAGCACTGCCAAGGTCTTTTGGCGATTCAAGGAGCCTGCCCACTTCGCCATGGCTGCATGCTCCGACGCAGCTGCGGGTGCAAGCCTGCCGTCTGCTGGCCTGGGCAACTCTCTCCTGCCCGCTCAGCACCCGTGCGGCCTCCCGGCTCTGGGTGGCTGTGCCTGTTGAGGTTCGCCTAGTGCCTGCCACCAGTGGCTGCGTCTCTCGGGGTGCTTTTCTCCTTAGGGTTCCTTGCCAAGTCTGGTGCTTTAACATTCCGCAGCTGCAGAAGCTTGTGCTCCGTACTGATTTTCGGTAGGTTTCAAGTCTATAACATTGTCATGGGCAATGACACATTTCTCATTTCCAAAAATTTATATTAACATCTTTCTCATCTAAAGCTGACACATCCAACAAGTTACAGGATGAATCTGGTACATAGAATGCATTTGTTCTCTCATCCATATTGCCAGCTATGCTGCAGTTCAGAAAAACGGTTCCTTCCCCCGAATCTTTAGGGAATCTCCATCAGGAATTTGTGTTGTCTTTTTCACTTGCATCAAACATACTAAAAGGAGGATTCACTGAATGCCCCGTGGCACTACATGACAAGTCTGTTTTCACTCTGGTTCTAGTCCTGAATATTTCATAGTTGTCCAAGTTTTCTAACTGGCCATTCGAAAAACCGCTCACCTTTTGCAAAATGACCCTTCCATGGGGCTCTTTCTGTGACTCACTTGGAGCAGGCAGGGTGGGCCTGGAGGCCAGTGCCATGGCTTCCGTCGGAGGAATGGCTCTCCAGCCATGTGACCCCCGTTACATTCACAGCAAAGCTGTGATGCATTCCTCTCTCTGCCTCGGGGTGGGCGGGGGGGAGCTTGCCCTTTCAAAGTTCCTCTGAAATTGTGACTGGATCCTCTTGTTTTCCCGGCATGCTGAATTATCTCATCCCCCACCATTCTTCAAAATCATTGACCATTTGGTCAATTCAAGTGGTTACCAAAAATGGCCAACTTTTCTACCAGACTCACAATTCTCACTTTTGCTTTTCTGTTAGTTCAAAACTAGTCCCTCTGAACTCAGATGAGGGATCGGGCGACAAATTCTGCTGAAAGAGCCCCCTCCAAGAAATTCTTGTAATGCGTGGCGGATGACTCTCTTCCGCAGAAAGTCAAGGCAGAAACTGGTTCTGCTCAACTTAGTACTGACAGGGGTGACTTAGTGGACACAGCGGAAGCTAATGGAACTCTGGGGGAAAGTGGCCACTACATGCTTGAGTTCTGGATTTTAAAGGAAGCAGAAATGGAGTGTAGCCATCCATATTCTCTGGATTTTGGGGGAACTGATTTTAATGAACTCAGGACAATGATAAGCAAGGTCTCATGGCAAGTGAACCTAAGGAAAAAAGGAGCCCGAGATGGGTGGGAGGGGTTTTTTTTTAAGTAAAGCTTAGTGGTACATTTACCAACAACAACAAAAAGATAGCAGATGACAGAAATAAACAAACTAGCTAAAAAGTGGGCTGGATGGAACAACAATCGGGTGGATCCACAGTTGGCTACAGAATCAGACCCAAAGAGTGCTCATCAACGGCGCCTCCCCAGACTGGGGGAGGGAAGACGGGCACCGCACGGCTCAGTCCTGGGCCCAGCGCTCTTCAGCATTTTCATTAACGGCTTGGATGAAGAGGCGCAGGGAATGCGGATCGGATTTGGAGAAGACACAGAACTGGGCAGATAGCAAGTACCCTGGAAGACAGAAAGAAGATTCAAAGTGATCTTGACAGGCCAGAGAGCTGGGCTGAAGGCAAGGGAATGAAATTCAGTCCAGCAGGGGCAAAAGCCAAGAAATCAAATGCACCGTTATAAGGTGGGAGAAGCTTGGCTCAACCACACTGCGAGTGCAAAATACATACGTCTCCCCAGTGAGCAAAAGGATCAACATGGCACCCATGGCTACCATGGTCTCATGGGCACCTTCCAGAAAGACACCCATTTGGTAATATGCATTCATAGATCCGCAAATATCCAGAGCAGTGGATTCATATGAGCGTGTGTGAGGACATGCAGCCATATTTAAGCTTCAAGAAAAGTGAGCCGAGTATCCGAACGAGTGCGCATTTGAACGTGGCATCTCTATGCCACCCCTTCAATAATGAAAACTACGTAAGGGCTTCAACACCTCACATTAGAGGAGGTAAGTGGTTCCCCCCGTTTCCAGTGTTGTAATATCAGACTTTCAGCTGTCAAAAAGTCACCAAGAATCCATTAACTCTGACCATTTGCTAAATTCCATGAAGCAGCTAAATAATTTTAAAGGGTATGTACATCAATGAATATTAAAGATTGTTCTAGTAAAAAACCCCCAAACAACCCAAAATAATGGACATTCCCAAAACATATTCTTCACAGAAGTATTGGCCCACTAGCAAGAGGCTGCAGGAGACAGACGCATATTGAAGAGATTTTGCTGTGTCCCGAAGACGCAAAGCAACCCTTTTTGCCCGAGACCCTCGCATGTCACAGGCCTACGGGCGGCAATCCACTGATCTGGCGTTTGCGGTGGTGCTCACAGCAGGAACTCAAGCCGAGAAGTTGGGGATCTCTGATCGAGCTATTTCTATCGATACCCGTTGACAGAGGTCGCCCGGAGCAGGGTGCTAACCCAGCCTCCTCCCTGTGATGCTAGCTTTCCTTACGCAGGGAGTGTGTCCCCAGGAGCGTTTGGCGAAGTGAGCCCCCTGCCTGCAGGGCTCACCATCTGACTGAGAGGCGGAGCGATGCCCGAGAATGGCCTGCGTTTCTAGTGAGCCAGCCTGGCTGGAGCGACCCACACGGACCTGCAGAAGGCGGCACGCTTGTCCCTCCGCTCGAGCATTTCTCGGGAGGCCGCGATGCAGCTCTTGACTCAGAAAGTGGGCAAACAGATATTGTAGAATGAAATGCATGCAAAAATGAATATGTTGCAGGAAAAACGTGCGACAGTACGCATTTTATGTTGGCTTTTGTATCATTGCGGAAGCTGGGCAAAACTGAATTTGGAGGCACACTCAAGAAACTGGTGCGGAATGCAGAAAGGGGGTTGATCCAACCTTCTTGGAAATGTGGCGGGGGGGCAGGGGGGAGAGGTGCCTAATCCGCTAGGGGAGTTGTTGCTTCTCCAGAGAGCAACATGGACACCTCCGTTCCAGCCACAAGCTGCACTTCAGCACCAATCCACTCTCAAGGTCTACCGAACGTTCGACGGGCGTCCACCACGCGGATCGCTGCACGCCTGCACTTCAGAATGCTCCGCGTGTAGTCGGGGCGGGTGGCCGGGCTGGGCCTTTCCTGCGGCCACCTTTCATGGGCAGGCGCTTCTCCGGAAGGCGGAGGCTTCTTGGTTTGCAGCCCTGGCTCTCGTCTCCTGCGCTGCCGCCAGGCTCCTACCAAAACCGGGCTTCCGCTTGGAAAGGGCCCGGCGAAGCAGAGCAGAAACAACAGCTGGGAGGCACAAGGACCGGAAGATTTAGATGTTGCTTTAAAAAAGGCCCGGTATAGCAGGGAATTCAGCAAGGGGTGAAAGCCGCACCACATGTTCCTTGAACTCCCAGAAGGTGCTCTAATGGGGAGGCCACTCTGGAGTGCGAAAACCTGCCCATTTGGTGCTCCGAATCCTTGGGAGAGGAGACATTAAATGGCGGGGTCTAAGGGCCAGGAACATTTTCAGAGACAGCGAGCCAGTGCGCCTTTGCTCCCTGCCACGGTGGTTCTGACAACTTGCAATTATCCCGAGTGCGGTGTATGCTATTTTCGGTTCAGCCTGCGTTTGGCCTTAGCAATTTTTGTGCTCGGGGATTATTGTGCTTGGGCGCCTGCATTTTTCAGAGTCCCAAGTGCAAGACGAGAAGGGTTGCTACTTTTAAATGCCAGCCATCACGGCAGCACCTGAAGGGAATTTCACGGCACAAGAGGAAGGTGCCCCTCCGGCCTGTGGGCACACGCGTGTGCAAAGGCCAGCGCACATGCCTGCAAAGAGAAAGGCGGCTCCGAGAGAGAGTGGGCCAAGCACGCTCCTTCTGGGCCACATCCAGATCCTTGCCAAATTGCAGGGGCTGGAGGGGGGTGCATGCTCAGTGCGCAGTTGAGGCATGCTGGGTAGGTCCCCCTCCCCAACCATGCATGGGGGTCATGATAGGCTCCTTGTGGATCTGATCTAGTCCGGCGGAGCCACCGAGACAGATTCAAGAGAGGAGAATCCCGCACCACGGGTCTTTGATTTTGGCATTTCACGTGGTCCGAGCCCTGTTTGTCAGCGGGGCTGGATGGCACAAAGGCGCATGTTTCAACAGGCGGCTGGGCTTCAGCCACAACCCATGCTCAGCCCGTGCCGAATCCTGGGGGGCGTTGCGGCCCCATCCCCCTAACCCATCGCCCGGGCCGCCTGCCTGCCGGTTCTGCTCTTGTCTGGGCGACTTCAGCCGACCTGCCGAGGCTGCCCAGGGAGGAGGACGCAGCGCTGCCCGCCGGCCATGGGCCCCTCCTGCCGGGCGGCCTGGGCCACGGGTCAAGCAGGGCCACTCTGGGTCGGGCTTCCTGGGCCGTTGGGACGCTGCCGCTCCAGGGGCGGAAGGACCCTCCGCAGCTCTGCGCTCGTGCCCACGTGGCCAACGGGGAGAGCTGGGGGCCTGCGTTTGCTGGGCTGCCGGGGCCGCCACCTGGGGTGACCTTCACTCAGGAGCTTCCGCAGCCCAGCGGAGGCAGTGGCGAGCCTCCACGTATCACGTGTCATGTGCTTCGGCCATCTGCTCGGGCAGAGGCAGCGGTGTGCCGCCTGCCCGGCTCCCTTGGCATGGGATCCTTCGGCGCTGGTGCCCCTTGCGCTTGCGCTTCGCGTTCCTCAATAGCCACAATTCCATCTTGTCCCGTTCGACATTCCCATCCTGGGAGCTCCTGGGAGGGGCCGCTGGAGCTTTGGGGTTCAGTGCGAGCAACACACCGACAATGCCTCCTGTCTCTCTTCTGCTGCGTATAGCAGAAGAAACCGTTCGCGTGCTCAGTCGGTCTCTGATGTCCGTGATGAACCAGCTGAAGTGCTCCTCGTGGCAGCAGACCTGGGAACCAGGATCCCCTGTGGGGGGCACTGTTGACTCCCCTGGAAGGTCCAAATCCCCGCTTGGGGGGGCCCCGGGATCCGGCCCCGGGCGTGCACGTCCAGGTTCTGGTGGTGGTGAAGGGAGCGGCCGCAGCACCAAAGGTTCGCGCAGTGGCCGCGCTCGTGAAAGAGGCGTCAGGGCGGCCGTGGCGCATGCGCTTCAACGCCGCCCCCTGCGGACGTGGCAATGCAGTGCACGTGCAGCGGCCTTCGGAGACCCTCCGGGGACATCTGGGGGGCTCGGCAGCGGAGGCTCGCTGCTGGCTGGGGGGGCTGCACGGGTCTCCCTCGGTGCGGCGGCTTCCGCGGCCGTTTTGCAGCATGGTTCACAGTCCTGGCTGTGCCCAGCCATGAGCACTCGGCTAGCGGTCCCGGGGGGGGGGGGGCTCGCTCGCCGCCCTGCCCCCCTCGGGGGGGCCTCTGGCAGGGACCGCTGTCCCTGGCCCGGCGCCCCCTGCCAAGAAAGGCCAGGCTGGGCCTGCGGCATCGATCTCCTGCCCGCAGGCAAACACAGCACTGTGTAAACAGGCGTTGCGTTGTGCAGCCGGCTTGTTTGCTGAACTGGCCTTTAACTAGCCGGTGAGGCTTATTTCGTATCTCTTTTTTACAGAAGTGTTTCAATGTGGCTACTTTTAAATTACGCAACATTTTATCTGTATTTTATTATCGGCAGTTGCTGTGCGTCACCTTCCCGCTGCCTCTGGTGGGAAGGCGAGGCACAAGTCGCATCTGGGAGGCAGAGCCTTGCCCCAGAGGCCTGGGGGCCGAGTTCCATTTTGTAAAGGATGGTGGAGTAAATTCCAGGGCTGGGAGGGGGGCCAAGAAGCGAAACTCCCGGCCGCGTCTCGCTCGCCACGGGCCACGGAGCTGTGCAAGAGCCTTCTGAGTGGGGCGAACGTGCCCCTCCATTGAGCTCAATCATCAGGATACGACCCCCGGACCTGGGACTGGGACCAGCACTTTGTTTCTGCTCGTTTTCCTTCTACTTGGAAGAGGTCCTGATATTCATCGCTTTGTGTGTACTACTTCCCAGTATAAATTTATTCTTTCTGCTGTTTATTTCAAAAATCCCGTTGTCGGTTCCAGCTTTGATGCAGACGATTAATAACAGGATATTTATCTCGCTACTCTGTCAACTGGTCAAAGTCTGAACTGATGTCAATTGGAGATAATATACCCCACAGAGTATTAAGTAACTGGCAATTTAGATTTTGTACCAAGTTTATTACGTACTTGGGAATACTTCTCCCCAGAGATATATCTCATTGTCTTGGAGCATCCCGTTCTGCGTAATTAATGGAATGCTTCATTGTCGCCTAGCTTAGAAGAGGTTGCAGAACTTGGGTTATGTCTAATTCAGCAAAAATGGAAGTTACAAGTGCACTAGACTCCACAAGATGTTTTGGAGAAGGGCTTAATTAAATTGGCCAGTCCAAAATGCATGTTTTGGCAATTCCCAACGGCTGCTTCCTTTTGAAAGGAAGGAGTAATGCAGGCAAATTTTGTGCTGAAAACTCCTGTAGTGGTCAGTGGCACGTGTCTTGCTTAACTGTCTACTGTGGTAATTTAATGCAAAGTCAATACAAACGGAATTTCTGTGCCCTTTGGACAGCTAAAAGGCTAATGCCACGACACTGGAAGGGTAAGCAGTCTCCTGGGTGGGATATTTAATAGATTTCTTAATTTTGGAAGGCTGCTCTTTAGATGTAATTTAGGCATTGATGACTATATGGGTTGCCTTTATTGAAGCGTTTGCCTTCACAGTCACAATTAAAAGCAGTCTGTCTTACGACATATAAAATATACAGGGGAAATAACACATTTATTTCTGTTGTGGACTTCTTTCTCTTGCATTTTTTTCTCTTCCACCTTCTTGCTGTTGTTGTTTAGTTTTCATTTTAAAACACATGATAAAAAATAAATCAAAGAGCAGAAATCGATTCTCGAGAAAAGGAGCCCCGTCCTGCGCAAAGCCAACCTCTCCAGCGCCCAGGAGATCCACTCGCCTCCCGCACCTCCGGGCGGACAGTATCCGGCAGCTCCTGGAGCCGACGGCTGCGCCCCCTCGGATGGGCATGAGGAGCCCACTTGGGCAAGCCTGGCTCGCAAAGAGCCTCGTGGCAAGCGGTGGCGCTTCGTGCGTCGGGTGGGCGATGGCCCGCATGACTGGCCTGGCAGCCCCTGGCGGTGGCTCACGCCCCTGGCGAGCTCTGTGCATGCCACCCAGATCGCCCTGGCAGCTGGGACCGAGCGCGGTGGAACCCCCTTCCCACAGAGAGGGGTGTGGCAGACCAGTGCAGTTGTCCCTGGTGGGCTTCTCCGTCTCCCCCCCCCCCCATTCTCCTTGCTAGCTATTTCTATACTGCCCGGTAGTGGAAGCTCTGTGTTGGCATCAGACCTGCCGGCGCTTGTGGAGCCAGGACCGCTGCAGCCATGCGGCCTGGCTGGGGACCTCTGGAGCCCGGCGCAAGGCTGTCGCCTGCGCCACAGCAGCACGTGCCCATGCGGGTCAGGGCTGCCCACGGGTCGGGCCTGGTGGCTCTCCGGAGGGCTCAGAGGAGGGCAGCAAGGGTGACCCGGGGACTGGAGACAAGCCCCGCGAGGAGAGGTGGAAAGCGCTGGGCGTGCTTAGCCTGGAGAAGAGAGGGCTGAGTGGGGACACGAGCGCACTGCCCAAGTACCTGAAGGACTGTCACACAGACGGAGGCCACGCACTCTTCTGGGTCGGTGATCCCAGGGTGCAGGGCATGAAATGACAGGCCCAAGCGGCAGGAGGTCAGGTTCCAGCTGGACATCAGGACGAACTTCCTGACAGTTGGAGCAGTAGGAGAGGGGAACCGATGATCTGGGGGGGGGGGGGAGGGGGGGCTCCCACACTGGGGGCGATCCAGACGCAACTGGGCAGCCTCTGAAAGGGATGCGACCTTGGAATCGGGGGGTTGGAGCCGAGGGTGCCCTGGCTGCTTCCAGCTCCTCTTCTGCGATTCGCTCGCCGCTCGCCTCCTGCCAGGCCCGGCACTACCGGCCCCTCACTTGTTCCTGGCACTGTGTCCACCCCTCCGTCACCCGCCCTCCTGCGCCTTGCCCATTTCTGCATCCTCCTCCACACCCTGGTCCTTGCGTGCCACTGGAGCACACCTGCCCCGTGTGGCCCGGAGCCGACACGGCTGCTTTCTTCCGCTGCTTCACCCCTCGCGGCTATGGGTTCTCCAGGGCCCATCCGAATAAGGGGATGTGGGGAGGATTTGTCAGGGCGGCGTCTCCGGGCACAGGGAAAGGCCCTGCATGCAGGAAGGATACGCCTCCGAGGCCTGGAAGGAGTGTGGAGTTGCAGCCAGCGAGCCCCCCCCCCCCCCCCCGGCGGCTCTGACACAGAGGCTCCAGCTCCCGCTCTCTGCTAAATTTCACGTGGCTGATTCAAGCTGATGTTCGGGCTCTAAGGGAAGCTGAAATACAAATCAACAAGTCGCTATCCCAACGTGCTGAGGACGGACGAGGCTATTTCTGAACGTTCCTACTTCCTCAGGCAGGCAGGAAATGCCAGGGCATCCTTTCACAACGCCGTTCTTCTTGGGCGGAGAGAGTCCTGAAGTCTCGGGGTCCTTCGTGATGCTTGTTTATAAATGTACACATGGGAGACCAGGGGGCAGGCGGTCCTCGCCGCGTCAGCAGTGCCATCAGTCGCCCCAAAGCAAGTCCTCGGAAGGCATCAAAGTTCCCTCGTGGGAATGCGCTGGAAAATCCAGCCCTGCTTCTGCCTTGCCAGCTAAATTCAAATGTGTCGATCTGTTTCCTTCACAAACACACGCGTGCACGCAAAAAGCAGGCAGACACACGGAGCTACCAAAGCAGCTTCAGCTATCAAATTATGTGGCATTCAAGGAAGAGAATTTTATACATATCTAGTGAGAATGCCGGCATCATTCATCATGTGCTGTCGGCATGCAGCTCAAAGAAATGGGAAATGGGACCGTGCCCCGAGAATCTAAGCGGCATCGCCTCTGCCAGCAGGCAGGAATAGGGAGAAAAGGATATTATAGGATGAGAAGTAGCAGAAGTGGGAGGGTGGGCCAGTCTGCAAAGCAGTAGGAGAGAACCGAAGAAATATAGCGGCAATAAGCACAGAAGACAAAATGTGTCGCTCAAGGGAGAGGGAAACATTTTTTGGAGGTTAGAAAAAGAAGGGCCTGGGATTAGAGGGGAGCAAACCCTTCAGCCCTTCTCCATGGACAGAGCAGGAGGGGGGCGGCCTTGGCTTTCATCCCAGCAAGGGTGTCCCCGACCGACTGGAAGTACCTGTTCTGCAGTCTAGGAACAAGGACGTGGTGCTATCGGGTGGGAGGCACATTTGGACGGAAGGTCAGTAAGAGGTCCACGGCACGCATATCTGACTTCAGAAGAGGAGACTCCTCTAAAATGAGGGAAGGAGTAAAAAAGAAGATGAAAGGGGGAGTCAGGAGGGTTAAATCCCTTCAGAACGCCTGGGATTACTCAAAGCCACAACAGTGGAAAGGCAGGCAGAGCACAGGCCACAGACTAAGAAAGAGAGCGCCGTATCACCCGCATGATTAAGGAGCAGCATCAAGGAAGAGCCTGGGGAAAAGGAGGCTTTCTTCCAGAAATGGAAGTCCTGACAAAATGAGGGAAGCAAAAGGGAGCAGGGACAACGAGGGAAATGCCAGCGGACCACGAGGGACGCAAAGAAAGCGTCTTGCGGAGACATCGCTGCCAACAGCAAGTCCAGCAGTAATGGCTCCTTCAAATACCTTGGAAGCATGAAACCCCCCAGAGAGGCATCAGATGCCGAAAGAGTTAAAAGAACGCCAAGGAAGGGTAAGGAGATTGCGGGGAAGCTGAATAAATCCAGCCCATCACTTGCCTTCACTTCAGAGAGGACTCAGGACTGATACCCACATCCAAACGGTCTCAGAAAAAGAGTTTGAGCAATTAAAGGAAATAGTGGTAAAAATATGAAATTTTCAGCCTTACTGACAAATTGGAAGTTAACCAATTGCCAGGTGTAGATGATATCCATCTTAAAGAACGCACCGGTGACATTGCTTACCTTCCACCAAAATATATAACATCCCCTTAAAATCAACGTTTTGTATCAGAGGACTGGAGAATGGCCAACACAACACCGATTTTTTAAAAAGAAGGATTCAGGGGGGATCTAGGAAACTACAGGTCGGTTAGCTTAATATCTGCTTCAGACAAATTCACTGAAAGTATTATTAAAATGAAATTTAAGTATTATTAAATAACGGGAGTGGGCCTATAGAGGGACAAGCCCTGCTGAGAAAGGACGGACGCGGCTTCCGCAAAGTCCTGCCTTGCTAACCTTTCACTGTTCCTTGGGAACAGCAATAAACGTGCCAACAGGGGAGCCTGGAAGCATGTTTTAAGGCACCGCCCGGGCCAAGTCCCCGGCCCCAGCTTGCCGCTGTCGGCATCCTGGCCGTTCCAGCAAAACGCATTAACAACTGCAGGGCCCAAGTGTGGGGAATGCGGAGGAGGAGACGCAGCCCCTCCTGCTGCAGCGCTGGCGAGCCCCGAGGAGCGGAGCGGAGCGGGGCACTCGGGGCTTCCTCACCAATGGCCCTCGGGCCACTCCGCCAGGCTCGTCTGAGGCGGGAAGCTCTGGCTAATCCCTGCTTTCTCGGCATCAGGAGAGCACTTCTTCTAATCAGAAACGGGGGACTCACTCAGAGAGATGCTTTGCTGGTTTGATCTATCCCTTCCCTGCCTCGAGGCTTTTTAAAGATACCCCGCATCTCCGGAGCCCCTCTTGAGTCTTCTAGCAGCCTCCTTTGTTCTGGCTTCCGCTTTTGGCCGGCACCCCACCTCCAGCTGCCGGCAGCACCCCCTTTCCCAGTCTGCGACCCCAAAGGCCACCAGGTTTGGAGAGCATTTAGGGTGCATTAATTTGGGAGACAGAGTACTTTTGGCCCTGCCACTGTCGTGGGATTACTTCAGACAGACTTTTAAAATGTGGACCAGCTTCACAAAAGCTGCAGAAAAACGATCCGTTGCCCGACAGTAATTCCGTCTTCTTGTCTTTTGCCTTTCTAGGCTTTGATCTCCCATGTTCCAAGACATGTTGAAGTGCGAAGCTGTTGTGGTGCTTTAGACAGAATCCTGGGCTTTACCTGGGAGGAGACGATTCCAGCAACTCTAAGCTCCTTCTCAGGCTCCGGTCGGCCTGGGTGGAATTAGAGGGAGGGGAAGAGCTGCGGGTGCGGCACACGGAGGCACTCAGTGGAAAGCCTGGAGGCACACGTCTTTCCGAGTCCACATCTGAGCAGTTTGCGCATGTTCAGGTGCTTTTGGGCTTTCTCGGAAGCTGCAGGGGGGCCTGCTGCCCCGTGTCTCCCTCTACAGGCTTTCGGTTTGGCACCTGCCCCCCGCGGTCTGCACCTCACGCAGGTGATCAAGGTCCTCCTGAATTGTGCCAGTTCAAACTGGGGGTGGGAGCTCCTATGATGGAATTCTTACTTATTTTTTCCCACGCAGGGAAAAAGCGCTCGTTACAACCTCTCCCTTGACTTCCGAGTTCTCTGTGCACAAGACCATTTTTCTTTTTTAACAAGAAAAGGCACGGCATTTTGCAAGGCCCTGGCTGCAAGCTGAAATTCCACAGTCCAGAACACAAGCTGGCCTCCGCCGTGAGAAGGAGAACTACCTCAAAGGGCTGTTGGGAGGATAAAGCCGCACTGTCCCCAAAGACTGCCCTCAGGCCCTGGATGCTGTCACAGATAATGGCTTCGTCTGTCCCTCGGTCCCTCACATTGCCTGCAGTGAGGCCCCTTCCACATCGAACGGGGGGGGGGGCACACAAAGGCAGTGCTTCAGGCTAAAAATAGCATCCTCTTCGACTCATGCACCCGGCGCCCTCCCCACGCCACGGCCCTGGGTCACAGGCTCCAAATGTTCCCGATTCCCAGGGTCCCCGGTTGCCCTGCTTCCTCTGCACAGCTTGACTCCCTTTTATGGCATGAAAAGGTCTTGGGAGGCTTCTGGGAAAGGTTACAACCATGTTCTCATAAACATGCCCAGCTCTTTAAATAGCCTCCGCTCCCGGGGGACTCTGGCTTCTGCTCTCACCGCGCAGCAGCGGAAATAGCAGCTTGGACAAACCGGTCCGTGGACTCTTTTTTAAATTCCCCCCAGGGTTTTCTTTTCTTTTCCTCCTTTTCTTGCATATATGCCTGGCTGTGTATCTAGCCATGGCTGTGGATGCATCTCGAACGCGTATCTATGGAAAATGAACCTTCTGCCAATTCCACAGAAGCTTTGCAAAAGTGGGCTGGACGCCCCGAGAAGTGTCGATGCAAAGGGGGCAGCTACCGGCTACCGCTTCCAGTACTGGAAGAACCGCGGGGCCACCGTCCCTCGTGCTATAGCGGGTGGTTGTTTATCCACCCAAGGCGGCAATTTTGACTCCAAAGAGTGCCCCTTTACGCCAGGCAGGGCCCTCCGGGAAGCATTTAGCCGATGTGAGGCGAGCTTCCTGGAAGTCCTGCTGCACAGAGAAAGGCATCGGAATTAATTCAGCTGCAAATTTCAGTGAGGCTTGAATGAGAGAATTGAGTGAATGATGATCCGTGCTGATTACGAGGGGCTTGAGAAGACCATTTGGGTTCCCTGCCTCAGGGAACAAACTGCTTTGTACCAAGCCTCCCCTTTGAGTGAATAAGCAAACTGAAGTCTGGTTTAGAGAAACAGCTTCATGCAGTACGAATAAGGTGATGGAGTCCCGAAAGGGGAGCAGGTGCAGCTTTTTTAGAAATCCCCGCAAGCAGAAAATTAGCTCAGAAAGGAGCAGGCAGGGCCGCAGCTTTTCCAGCGCAGACGTTGCTTGTGGGGGAGAACTGGACTGCGGCCGGACCCGGCTGCACCTCAGACCCACGCGGGGCCGTATCCACTCGGGATGCCCCCTCCTCATTCGCTCACGTGCAGACGGGGCCCCTTTCGGCCCGGCCCCACACAGCCTCGCCCCACAAGCGCAGCCGCCCCCTCTTCTCCTCCGCCCTCTGCTCCGGATGCTTCCCAAGGCCTCACCGCCAGCAGCTTCTTTGAGGAGGCAGCTGGTAAAAGGCATTTTAAAATGTTAATGCCAACATTTCAGATTTGTAGTAGAAACTAATTAAAATTGTTATTGTTGCAGTATTTGAATTGCCCAGGTGTGAATCATTATCCTCATTAAAATAATCAGGGAGACAAGGATGTGACGAGAGAGCAGATGGATGGAGCGGTGCGTGAGGCGCTTTATTGCTCCCTGCAGGCGAGTTGGGGCGGCGTGGGGAGGCAGCCCCCCCCGGGGCTCCCCGAACCCCGCAAGCCTCCCCTGAAGCCAGGGCGGGGACTCCCCCGGCCCCGGCCGTGCACCCCGCCAGGAAACGACCCGTGCTGGAGCTGAGGGCCCCCCACAAGGCGTGGGAGGAGCTGCCCCCGTCTTTCCCTCAAGCGCACATGCACGGCCCCCACGCACGGCCCCCCAGAGCCCCCCAGGGTGGGCTTAGGCCCCCAAGGAGCCCAGCTGTGGCTCCTCGGCACCTGGAGGGGAAGCAGCCCCTCCGCGCCGCCCCTGCGCCCCCGCAGCGCCTCCACTGGCCACCCTCGCGACCCTGCGGGAGGCCAAGCGGTGCCTGGAGGGCGGGGGGCTGCTGGGAGGCTTTGAGGGCCGGGCTCGAACCTAGGCTGGAGGGCTTTCCTGCGTCCATCTGAGAACGAGGCCAGTCCCGCCGGAGCCAGGGGCCCACGGTGGATTGGCTCCAGGCCAGCTTGCCTGTGACCGGAAGCCCCCGAGTGAGTCCGCCGGCAAGCGGCCCCCGAGGAACATTTGCGGCCGATCCAGGCTTGCAGGGAATGCAGCGAAGGGACTGCCAAGACGGAGGGTGGCCAGGATCCTTTCCTAACCTCACCGTTGCATCTGTGCGGGGGGCGGGGGGGGCGGGAAGGTGGCTTGCCAGAGGCACTGGAGAGGCAGACCGAGCGAGTTCGGTGCATTAAGGCAGGCTCAGCGCAGCCTCTTCCCTGCATTCATTATTTATATTGTTAGGCCACTGAACCTCTCCTGGGGCCCCTTTTAGGGTTTGCCTGCTGGCTGGGGGTGGCAGAGCCTTGAAAATCTCCCCCCGCCTTAGGATGGGCAGGTCAGCAAGGCGGATTAGTCACGAGAGAGCCAAGTGTGGCAAGAAGGAGGCTTGGGCGATCTCCCCCCTTCTAAGGACTTTCCACCCCCCGCTTTCACACCCACTGGGATGCCGCTTCCCCTCTTTCTGCAGACCTTCCAGGGACTGGGGCACAGGGCCAGAGTTGCTCAGGGCAGAGCTGGCCTTCCTCCTAGAAGTTCAAGACGGGGCTCAACATCGGAGGCACAGTGAGGGGCGCAACGAGAGGAGCAGGGGTTTCGGGCATCCCTTGGAGAAGGGCCCACACGCCCCAGGGCCCCGTTTCCGCCCAGGAAGGAAAGTGCCGTCCGTCTGAATCGCGCTTGTCCGAAAGGCGCATCGAGCTGACTGCCCCGACGCAGCCCACGGCAGGCCGCAAATTTCTGTCACGTTCTTCACGAGTATTCCCAAAGTGAAAAAGGTCGTCCGGATAACGCTGGACCCGCTTCTGCCTCGTGAGTGCCTCTGACGTCATCTGTGAAAGGTGCCGGGTGCTGATGCAAGTCCCTTAAACGAAATACTCTGCCATGTGCAATACATTCCGGTGGCCTCAGCAGTTTTCATGCCGTGCTTTTGCAAAAGCAAGCGTGGAAAACTTCCTCGTCCCACCACCCGCCCCCAATTCTGCGAAAGCGCTGCCTGTGGAGGAGAGCGGCTATCAATTGCCATGGCTTTACTCAGCACTCTCAAGTGAATGCCACCATCTTTCTTCCTTGCCACTGCTCAGGTGAGACCCGCTCAGGTGAATCCGCCACCTCAATCGCACCTGTTGCTTTGGTCTCTTCAGAAACTCCCCGTGTGCAAATGGTAGATGCTGACCTTCTGGCCTGCAGGCAGCGGTTCTGTTTCATGATAATTTCATGAACAAACTGATGCGCAGAGCCAAGCTTTCCTTCTTTCTGGTCCTTCACCACAGCTGCTGCCTGTACCGTGGGAGTGCCTGACAAGGCCAGCCACCCTGAAGTTCAGTCCAGAAAATACAGCCTCCCATGGATATTTTATTTTATTTTATTTTATTTTATTTTATTTTATTTTATTTTAATTAATTAATTTGAAGTGTTTTTATGCTGTCCAATACTAAAGTCTCTGGATGGCTTACAAAAAGCAAAACAAACAGACAAACAAAGCAACAGCAGTACTTTTCGGGGCAATTCAAAACCCAAAGATGCACCACTTGGAACCACTGACGTTCATGAACTTGTGTCTTTGGATCACACGCCCGCCATATTTTGGGCCTATGAGAGGGACGCGTCCAAAGTAAAACAAGCCAAACGGCCTGGGCCATGAATATTACGCACCATTTTTCCCACTGTGTGTGGGACTGATCGTGTCCACACCGCCAACAGTAGCATCCGGCCCTGTAAGAACACGCACTCGATGGTGAGGCTGCTTCACTTTAGCAAAAAGTCCTTTATAAAATAATTGCGCAGCGGGACATTCATGCAAGATGCTGTGAAGGCCTGCAATGAAAACAGAATTTAATTAGACTTTGTTGACTCGATTGGGTTTGACAAGCTCCCTCTTCATAGTCCTTCGCTTGCCTTAGGAAAGGACGTCTGTGCCAAGCAGCATCGGCGTGCACCCCCTCAGTCACGCTCATTATGCTCGCTTCTGCCCGGGCTGCCTCGGTGCGAGTTGCGCTGGCCAAGCCTTCTCCGACCTGAGGAGTGGGCGCCCTCGGTCGCAAGGCAGAGACATTTTCTCAGGGAGCTGCTCGTTCATCGTCTTAGCCTTCATATCTCCCAGTTACATAAGCTCACTAAATCTGTCAAGGAAGCATTTTCGTGTAATGTCAGCTCCCCTGTTCGAGATGGCCAAATTTGGGGTGATCGGCTGCCCGGGTCCCTTTGGGTGTAGCATGTTCCCTAGAAGGGCACACACGGCCTCCCACTTGTCAGGCCCTGTGACTCCCAAACAACGGGAAAACCACACACACCGCCCCCCGAGAGGCCTTCTTGATGGCTAGTGGAGGCTCTTCCGCCAGAGCCGGGTGAGGAACGCCGTGGGAGCTCGCCGGGACTTTAACGGAAAGGTGCAGGTGGGCCGAATGACACAGCGCTGTTCTGGGGACAAGGACTACACAGCCACGTTCCTGAAGATGGGCCATGTACTCACCTGCAGCAGTGGCTTCTACCACCACCCTTGGCTCATACAGCGAAACGGGGCCGCCATCTCGGGGGGTCCGTTGGCTGCCGCAGAATCCCATCTTTGATGGCTGTGAGGAGCTTCTGACATGCCGGAGGGATGGCCGCTGAGGTGTGTGTCTCCGTCGTTCCAAAGAGTGGCCGACATTGCATTTGATAGATATACAGCGGACAGATTCTAGCAAGGAAGATCAGGACGTGGTCCCGAGGGCTTGGGCCGCTTCGGAGGTCTGTGGAAGTCAGAAACGTTGCACTTCCCCGGCAAAATGGCTTGGCTCTCCCAGGTAGTGCCAGGTCCGCACAGCCACAGGAGGACGGGCCGGGTGGAGGAAGCCGGGGCGCTGGGCCAGTCGAGGGCTGGGGGGTGCACCTCGCAGGGTCCCGGGGCAGGTTGGAGGCTGGCCTGGCCGTGCTTCTGGCTAGGTTCATTCACGGGAGAGGTGAGCCGTGCTTCGCGAGGGTAACGGGGCCAGTCGCCCTGCTGCGTGACCAGCACGTGGGAGGCCGGAAAGAGAGAAGCCACGGAGACGTCTTTTCCCACGTGGCTGCAAATCCAGCCATAATTCCATGGTCCCTGTGCACACTTGGTGGTACCGGCCTGGTTTCAAAGCCACCCCGAGCCCCAAAACTGTCCAAGAATAGGACGAGCCCCTCTGCCCCCTCCTATTCCAGCGAAGTCACCGCAAGCACGTGCTCTAAGCGTCTGTTCCCTTCTCTGCCTGGCTCTGCACCACGCTTCCAACAGGCCTCCCGCCAGCACCTAAGCACGTGCGGTCCGCTTGCACGCTGACTGAAATGCACGCTTCCACAACCTGCGTGCAAGCACTTCATTTCGTCCTGCTGAGCAATATCGGTTCACGTGGCCAAACTGGTCTCTTGCAAGGAAACCTATCCATGGCCTATCCCGATTCTCAGATCTGAAGCACACAACCCACAGTGCGGTGACCGCCCTTTGAATCCGGCGTATCCAAAGAGTGCTGAAAGGGCAGTTGCCGATTTTTCTGCTAAAAACGCCTCACGGGTTGCTCTGGTTGGAAATGTGTGTTTGTCTGTGTTATGTTATAGAAAAAAATGAAAATAAAAAATAGTGGTGGGTTCCACCACTGATCTGGAAAAACGTTTTACATTGATGCTCACTCAAATCGTAGCCCCGTGTCGTGACAGCAGAATTAAAGTGGTGGATGGTGCTTCTGGCACAGGATGCCGGACGCATTTCGTGGGGAAGGAGCCCCATTTTGCTGGAGAAGCCGGTCTTTTGAAGGCAAAGCTAGCAGAGGCACAACTGCAGCGGCGCCCTGGGGGGCTCCCTGGAGCCCCGGCTCCGAGGAGGGGCGGGTGGGCGGGCGGGCGGCACAGCCAGCGAGCGGGGCGCCTTTGCACATCTGCCGGGAGGAGATCTTCTGCAAAGCGAAGGAAGGGCTCGCATCCATCGCTCGCTTTGGGCTCGCTCGAGGCCCCCCCCAGTTCCCTCGACAACAGGGACGTCTCTCACAGCTGTGTGCTGACCTGGTTTGCATGACTGCCGGCTTGTTAACCACCCTGGATGTGCTGGTGACAAGAGGAGGGGAACAGACCAAGGGGAAAACCGGCGGGAGTCTGTCCGTCCGTCCGTCCGTCCGCTGGGGGTGCAAGCCACTTTTATAGCCCATATGTACACAGTTTGGGGAAAGGGCGGGGAGCACCTGAGCGGTTCCCCGGCAGCTAAGGGGGGGCGAGACAGCAGGTTGGGAGGGATCGAGGCACCCAAGAGAAAGGAAGACCCTCCAGGGCAGGCAAGCTATCAGCACACCTGAGCGTGCACCTGAGCGGGAGGGGCCAAACCGAGCATGCCTGAGGGGAGCGGAGCCTGGATCGCAGGCCGGACCGGGACTCCTGCCTTTAGGCCGAAGGGGTCCGGCTCCAGCAGAGCCCAGCTTTCTGCGGCCCTGCCAGGGCTGAGCTCTCGCTCCTTTTGCTGGGCAGCTCAGGGTGGTGCTCACACTGGGCGAGGGTGCCTTGGTCGGCCGCGTCTTCAACGAAGCGCCCAGACCCCGGCGGGAGCCCTTCAGCCCTCCATGGCCAAACCCGCCTGCAGCTCGCAGCCCCGTCCTGGAGCCCCCAGGCCACCAGCCGGGGCAGGTCAGCCGCCGGTCTTGCTCCTGCAACCGGCGACTCGGACACACCGTGCCCACGCCTGCACTAGCGCGAGCGCACCTGGGACCCCCGTTTAAAAGGGTGCATTTACGGTCTCCCCAGCCGTGCGGCTGCTGAGCACACGCCCGGCCCTCGCCCAGAGCGCAGCACCCTCCCCGCCAAGAGCCCACGAAGCGGCCTGCGGGCGACGCCGGGTCCTTGCTCCGGCATCTGCGCCGCGCTGCTTCCATGGAACGCCGATGTGGAAAAATCACTGAGATTCCCACCGGCCGCCCGGATTGCCATGGTTACTTTGAGCGTTGTGCTCCGGCTCCGTAAGTGCCAACCTGAGAGCATTTTATTAAAGACTGGGGAATACATTTTATAAGTAAACAAACACTCATTTAGATTCTCGTAACAAAACCTCCCAATATTGGGCCAAGGAAGTGGGGACTTTATGAACCGGCAGAGCTCGCTGCCTGCAGCCCCCTTCAGCCCCCTTCCAGGCTGCGCCAATTTTCCCCTGGCCTGCTGAAAGCGAGAGGGTGGGGGGCTGCCCCAAGCCTGACCCACCTGTGCCCCTGGGCGGAGCGCCCCCCTACACCTCTCTGGCCCGCGAGGAGGCATCCTCGGTATCACGGCAGGAGGCCAGGGGACATGGCCCCCCACGTGCGCTGCCTTTTGCCAGGGCGGCTGCCTGGGGCTCCCGGAGGAAAGTGCAGGCTGGCTCAGGGCCGCCTCACGGCCGCCCCTCCTCAGGGGCCGCCCCCCCTGGATGCTGCAGGCCAGTCCCTCACCCAAGGCTGGGCCCCAGGGATGCGGCTTCCCTCCAGCAGGATGAGCTCAGCAGTTCCCTCCTGCCGGGGCCCAGCAACAGGCCTAAGCTGGCAAATGGGCTTCACCAGCGGGGCCGGCGGCCACCCGTGGCCTCCTCCTCCTCCAGGAATTGGTCCCATCCCCTTTTTCGCTGCCCAGATGTAATATCTTTAATAACACTTCCAAGCCATTTGGCCAGAACAGACCCTGAGCTGGCTGGCCTGCAAATCCCCAGATCCCTCCTGGGCAGGCCTTTGCTAGTCCTAAAGTCCTCTGGTCCTCTGGTACAAGAGGGAGGCCTATGTGGCACAGCAGGGTAGGAAAGAAGCTGGACGCCAGCGCTGGGCCTTGGCGCCTACACGCCAGTGCACAGAGGAGGGCTGGGATGGCCTGGCACAGCCCGGCCCTGCAGAGTCTTCTGGTGCTCAGCCTGCTCCTGCAAAGCAGGCCAAGTGGAGGTCTGTGCATGCTCAGGGACCCGGTGGTGCAACCGGCAGCCTCCCCTGAGCAGCCGCAGCCGCAATGGGACTGGGACCCGTCCAGTGACGGCCCTTCCTCCCCGCTTGCAGCGGCCGGGACGCCGTGCTCCTGCCCTGTGTCGCTTGCCCTCTCCAGGTGTGCAGCCGCACCTGAGCCAGGAGAGCGTCTGAGGGGGGAGAGGGAGCTCCGAGGACCCCCAGGGCAGGCGGTGGCGGCGAGGCGGCCCGCAGTTCCGCCGACTGTGGGCAGGGATGGCCTGCAGAGCCTCCCAGGGCCGGGGCCGCCTGCCGCGCAGTCAGCCTCGCCCCCGGGCAAAGCCCCCGTTTCCTGCCCGCCGAACAAAAGCGCCTTTCTCCGGCAAAGAATGGGCCGCACTGAGGAGGCCGCTGCCCCGGGTGGGGCGGGCAGGCCAGAGCCCGGGCCCGGCGGGGCAACGCGGAGGGGCCGCGAGGCGAGGGAACATCGGGGCCTTTGTGTCTGGCTTGCGCAGCCGGGCCGGCGACCCCTGCAGCTTTGTGGACAGGCACGGGTGACTTCATCTGCAGAGAATGCCGGGCGCTTCCGGTCCTGGGTAGCCACGCATTTGTCCCAGTTGTTCCTCAAATAGTCCATGGCAGTTTGTGCCGGCCCCTTCGCCTCGCCTCGCCCCGCGATACCAGCCGAGGTCAGCCTCGTCCAGCCCGTCCCCCTCTCTCTTGGCCACTTGACCGCCCGGTGCGCTGCGCTGGATGGAGCCGTGCAAGAGCCAGGCCATCGCCAGCCCCGGGAGCTTCCCCAGCTCGATTCAGGCGGACGTGAAGAGGAGACCCGGTGGGGACAGAAGGGCGCGAGCCGGACGGGAGGGTCACGGGGTGGCGCTCGCCTGGCGCTCCAGCCCTCCTGGCCGCTGCACAAAGTGATCCTGGGGGAGTATCTCCCTCCCTCCCTCCCTCCCTCCCTCCCTCCGTGTGGTGGGGTCTGTTCCAGGATGGGGATTGTGTGCATGGTCTGTGGAGCACAGGCGTAGCCTGGGGCGCTGCCCGTGAATAGTCCCGTCTGTGTGTCCAGCGTTGCCTTCCATCCTGCTCGGCTTCCCAGGGAAAGGACACGACTGAGCTGGGAGGGGTGCAGAGCCAGGCGACAGCAGTGCTCCGGGGGCCGGGCAGCTCCCCGACAAAGAGCGGCCACATCAGCTGGCGCTGTCCAGCTTAGACAAAAGGCGAGAAAGGGGACGCAGGAGAGAGGGGCCGAAAATCAGGCACGAGGTCAGGAAAGTGAGAGCTGTGCCTCCCTCGGGCGTAGCTTTGAGCCAGGGGTCATCCCGTGAGGCTGGCGGGTGGGAGGTTGAGGGCAGATAAAAGGAAGCCCTTCTTCACTCAGCGGGAATCGCTGCCACAGGAAGCGCTGATGGCTGCCAATCTGGGCAGCTTGGAAAAGGGATCGGACAGATTTTTACAGGGGAGATGGCAATTCAAGCATGATTTCGTTTCTCCTACTATTACAGGACGCTTCTGTCCTGCCAGTAGCCAAAGTTCTCTGGCAGTTCACAACATTTTAAGGCACCCATCCAGATTTCAGCCAGGCCTGACTGTGCTTAGCTTCCAATCTTAGGCAGGATCAGACACTTCAGGCTTTGCGGAAGATGAACAGAGAACCCCATGGAACCCCAAAGAGAGACTTTTGTACCCATTTCCCCCAGTGCATGCATTTTGCACACCAGTTCCCCTCATTTAAACTGTCTCTGCATATTATTTCTATTCATATACCCATTTCTTTTATATATATATATATATATATATATATATATATATAGAGAGAGAGAGAGAGAGAGAGAGAGAGAGAGAGAGAGAGAGAAAGGTTTCCCCTTGACATTAAGTCCAGTCGTGCCTGACTCCAGGGGGCGGTGCTCATCTCCGTTTCCTGGCCGAGGGAGCCAGCGCTTGTCCGCAGACGGTCTCCGTGCTCGTGTGGCCGGCATGACTAAACACCAAGGCACACGGAACGCTGTTACCTGCCCACCAAAGTGGCACCTTTTTATCTACCTGCATTGGCATGCTTTCGAACTGCAAGGCTGGCAGGAGCTGGGACGGAGCAACGGGAGCTCACCCCGTCGTGCAGATTTGAACCGACAACCTTCCGATCTACCTGCCCAGCAGCACCGCGGTTTCAGCCCCTGCGCCACCTGCATGCCAGCGAGGCACTGGAGCTGTGCTGAGAAGGCCTCTGCATGGAGAACGGTGGAGCGGTCCAATGCGCCTTCTCCGCCACAGAGCACGTGCCGGGCGCCTGTGGCTGCTCAAAGGCAGCTGCGTTTCCGTTCACACAGACACTTTGGGAAGCGGGGCTGCTCGGCCATCCCCGTGGCTCGCTCCTTCGTGTGGTGCCTGCACCGTCTTGTCCGAATGCGTGGCTCTTGGAAGGCTGGAAGCGCTGAATAAAATCGCAGCTACTTGCTGAGCTTCAGCGTCCGCTCGGGAGGCCTGGTTCTGAAAAGGTGTGTGTTGCTGGGTAGATTTTCCAGCCAGGAATCTGGAAAGGTTCCCGGTGAGGCTCTTTGCGAAGGCGCTGGGGAGAGAAAGCAAAGGGGAGGAGAAGGCGAGTCACTGCGTCCCTCTGCTAAGTGAGAGATTCTGTCTCCTTGCGAAGATCCGACCACGTTGCCGTGCGGTACCGGGACAAGCCACGCTGCCGAACGTTCATCACAGCCGCTAAGAGGCAAGCTCTGCTCTGTGCAAATACGTGCCTCGAAGCTCAGCTCTTTAAGGGTGCAAACTTAAAAGTGTCGGACTGCTTGTCTGCACCGGACGGCACGCTGCCTCCAGTATGGCCAGCAGTGCCAGGGACTGAGCCTGGGGCATTTGTGTGTGGAAAAGACACACATTTTTAGCGAATTTTGTATCACTTAACCCTGCATTTTGTAACCCTGAATGCTGCGGCCCTTTTTATATCGCTTTTATAGATGTTTTCATTGGTTGTGTTTCAACTGGTTTTGATGCGTTCTACTTTGTTACCATGTTTCACGTATTGTAAGCCGCTTAGGAAGGGCTTGGCAGTTACAGGCGGCCTATAAATTCACATATACATGAATATAAATAAATAAATCAAATTGGCCCTGCTGCTGAGCGACAGGGAGCTGCAGGTTGGAGGAGCGGCCAGGGGAACGCGGCTGGCGCTCCTCCCAGCTCCAGTGGGCTCTTCCGGCTGCTTTCGCCCTCACCAGGGTCCGGGGGGGGGGGGGGCTCCCTCTTGCAAACCACGAATGGGCAGAAGGAAGCTCAGGAGCTGCTGGTGGCGCTCCAAGCGATGTGCGGATGATTGCCAAAGCGCCCAAGGGCCGCGTTTCAGCGACAGGGACGACGAAAGGCCTTGTTTCCCCCCTAAATGCAGAAATCCCGTATGCCGGGGAGGGGTGTTCAGAAACGAGCAGATTCCCAGGCCAAACCCGTGCTTGTTCTGCAGTTCTTCCAAAGTTGCTGTCCTGCACTGGGAGAGTCTTGCAAAACCCTCAAAGGGTCCCATCTCTCTAATCTTCTCTGCAAAGACCCATCAGGGAGGCACTTAACTGGCGATGTGCTTAAGTCGGAAGATGGCCACTGCTCCCCAGCTCGTAACGGCAGCCTCTCGAAGAGCATCGTGTGCCGTCCTGGCAGGCCTGCACGTCCCGCGGCGTGCAGCCCCTTGCGCACGACGGCGGGGTGGCGAGGTGAGGCGAGGCGAGGGCACCTTCGACGCGGCGGCCTCAGCGCTGCCTTCGGTGCAGCTGGTGGGAGGGAGAAGCACCGCTCTTGCCCAGGGACGGGGAAGGCTTCCTCTGGCTCGCCCAGGAGCCTTCACGCTGCCTTCAGTGGATCCCCCTTGGGGTTCCCCAAATGGTAGCAGGCGACCCCTCCCCCACTCCTTCCCAGTGCCTTTTCCAGCCTTCTCCGGACAAAATTGCTGCCATTTGGCAAGGGCTCCATCTGAACCTGGAGGAGGAGGAGGAGGAGAGCAGGAGCTGAGTCACTCCATCCGAGAGGACCTTGATTTCACTGTCTGTGAGCTTGCACTGTTAATTAATCCTCGCTCAGTCTGAAAACCAGCCCTCCTTCTGCCTAGCTGAGCTAATAGGAGAGCTACCTCCACAGTGTTTCTCTCCGAGGAGGGGAGCTCCTGCGTGGAGCTCTGTAGCTTTGGCAGCGGCGGCCAATTTCGTCTCCCCGAGCCGAGGGAGAGCACCCTTCTTGCGACCGCAGCTGCGTGAGGAGGGACCGCAGAGGCGGCCGCTGGCCCGGGCTCCCCTCACAGCAGGGCCCTTGGCCAGAGCCCGTGGGCTGTGAGTGGATCTTCCAGCAATGCTGATGTGGCTTCCAGGTTGCCCTGTGCCTCGTGATAGGTTAGTGCACAGCACGTCAGAGGGAGAGGAAGGCAGCAAAGCCCCCTTCCCTTCCCTTCCCTTCCCTTCCCTTCCCTTCGGCGTTTCCGTTTCTTTTTCATCTCCATGCGAGCCTTACAGGTGGCAGCTTTGGGGTGTCGTGTGCACTTCCAATTGCACACTAAAGCAGCCCCTCGTCCTTCGGCTCTCTGGGCTCGCTGGGAAACTGCTCTGACATGCCTCGTCAGCGCATTAGCACTTGAGCATCTGCAAAGCACGACAGGTTTGTTGTTTTTTGAATACCCAGAGAAGTTTGCAGAGCATCACAACTGAATTTTGCAACTCAGCTTGAAGGCATTTAAGAAATCGTTCTCTGTACAAGCCAGCTGGCTAGCCCCAAATTTAGCGTACCTGGGGGGAACGCAGATTGGAAAAAGATGCAGGCAGGTGGGTGGAAAGGTGAAAGTCTGGCTCAGTGCACAGAAAGATTCAAGGAAGGGTTTTGTGTGTGATCCAGAGAGAGAGACGTGATGCCTCGCATCGCAATGAGAGCACAGTTTGTGACTGATTCCAAAAGTAAGGAAGCGACTGAGGATAAAGCGGAAAGATGAGTCAAGGAATGCAGGAGGCACTGATGAAATTGCTCAGGAAAAGAAGAGGTAGGACCCAGGCTGATGGCTTTACAGATTCAGGCTTTAAAAAGGCGAAGAGGATGTTGAAGAGAGGCAGAGATGGGAGTGGACAAAGTCCTTTCGAAAGACGGTTGGAAGAGAATCCACTAAATGCTTCCTTGCCAATAAATGCCAGTGAATGAAAAAGAATTTCCTCTGTCAGAAATTTGACAAAAATCTTAAAGGCTGTGTCACTTTTCTTGCAGTGCAGGGATGCAAATGGGGCAAAAAGTAAGAGTTGGTTGTGCTGTTTGCATGAAATAATAGAAAATGAAAATCTACATGAGGTCTATTTCACCACAAATAGCAGAATTAATAGTACAAATCAGAGACTGTGAACTGGAAAAATACCAAACAGTAAACACATGCACAGACACACACACAGAGAGAGAGAGAGTTTTGTTATGCATTTAGAATACGTATATGGTTTAGAACAATAAAAGAAACAAAAAAAAGATTTTTTTCCAAATAAAATTTTCAGAATGGTTCGATATTGATGCATCATCATTATTAACCATGTTTTAGTGTAAGGCTCCATTGAAAAGAAAAAAAAAATCTTGTATACAAAAAGGAACCAAGTGGCTACTATTTTGCTTTTTTTAAATTTGTGTTTGTTTTTAACAAGAAGTCAGTTTTCAAAAGCCATGTTGCTGTTACACAAAATCAGGCCCAGCGTTCTGAAAAAAGGAATCCTGGAAATGGACATTTGTGTTCTCTGCCTAGACGGAATTTGGAGCAGGTTTGGCCAAAATCCTTATTGCCGCGCTGACCCTTGCACATTATGGGATAGGCCCAGTGATCAGATAATCAAAGCCTAAAAGCTGGATTGACTGGCCCCCAATTTTCTTCTAGCAGCCCGAGACTATGCCTGTGCACCCCCAGTTTGTCAGGCCAAGACAAACGTGAAAAGACAAGAGCAGGGCAATGTCAAAACAGAAGGAAGGCGCTGGGCCCCCCACACTCGAGGGCCTTTCATGGATGTCGTCCGAGGATCTCGGAGTTATTTTTTCAAAGTATGTGCTGGTTTAGAAGCATTTTCCTATGTGTGAGGGCAAACGCAATCGCTGTCGGCGAGGCGCCCTTGCAAAGCTCGCTTCTCGGGTTCAGCCTGCCCGGATGCAGCAGCCGCCCAGACAGCTCCGCGGCCCTGCGCCTTCAAGGGCGGGGGGCAGCCCTGCCGGCTGTGCAGAACAGGGGGCTAGTTGGGCCGATAGTGGACGGGGAAAAGCTCTCAGCAGCCCCTCGGGTGCTTTTGGGGCAGTTGCCGGAGGCCTTTGGCCCCCAGCTTCCTGTCTAGGGTGGCTACACTGGGGGCCTGTTAGCCCCGAGCCTCGGTTTCTAAGCCACCCCAAAGAAACAATAGCAGCCAAGTGACATGATAAGCACCCCCCCCAGGCTTGTAAGACAAGGGGCTTGTTGTGTCATGCGAACCCAGCACGAATCGGGGAAGCAGCAGCCCCATGGGGCTCCCTGCCTCCACTCCGCTTTAAAACTGAGCGGCAGTAGCTCCAGGCTTAGCCTCTTTTCGATCCTGCCTTCATCTCTACAAAGACCGAACTGTCAAAGACGAAACAATTTTTGGGGCTGTTTCCTGCTAATTTATTCTGCAAGGATGCCAAAAGCAGCTTGAGGCTCACACGCCACTTCTGAATGTGGAACTAAAGCCGACAAATCCGTAGGTAGCTCTGCGCCTCCAGCATTTTTCTAATTGTTGGCAGCCGTCCAGCAGGCGAAGCTCTTCCTCCGGGAGCCTTTCCGTGTGCGGCGCTTGCGTGTGCTCCCGAGTCCTGCTCGCGGCGGCCCGCAGGCCCTCCCGGGGCCCCTCCGAGCGCCACACCCACCCGGGCAGTTCGGATGGTGGGGCGCAGCCCCCGGGGTGGCGCATCCCTGGAGGAGCTGCATGACCACAGTGCCACCTGGTGGTCGTGCCGTTCAACGGCCGAGAAAAACACATGCGTAAAGGAGCCGCCTCTACAGCTGGAAGCATCCGGGCGACGCAGCCTTGGCGGAGGGGCGGGTGATATGCTTTGCAGGGGAACTGCCCTGCTCCTGCCCGTTGGTTCCCATTTCCTCCTAAAACTGGGGATTCCCAGCTCCGTATCTCGCCGCGGCTTGGCCTCCCTGTTCCATAGCGCTGCCTTCCCTCCCATTTGGCAAGCATTTGGGGCAGGCTAGAAACCCAACAAATAAATAATGAATGCTCAGATACGAGAGGTCCTGCCGCCCGGGGCTGGAGGATGGCACTGTTGTTTGCTCCGCGGTCGCCCTGGGCCCCTGGGTGCCGGCACTGTGACGCCCTCTAGAATAAAGTCCTGGGTCAGAAGTTGCCCCTGCAGTGCGCAGCCCCAGATGCTTCCTCAGAGTGAGGTATTGTGGGTGAGCTGGAAGCCGTGTCCCCTCTCGCAGGATTTCGAAGAGACGAGCATGGCGCATGCCGTGTCTGGGCCCTGGGAGACTGGGGTCCCAGTCCCCGCTCAGCCATGGAGCCTGCTGGGTGACTCTGGGCCAGCCACAGACTCCCGTCCCAGCCTCCCTCACAGGGCTGTCGTGGAGAGAGGACTGCGAGCAAGAGGCAGAGAATGAGATAAGCCTCTCTGAGTTTGTTGTAAGAAGAAAGCAGGATAGATATCTAACAAACAAACATAATCTGGTACTTGGAGCAAGCTGACGCTTCTTTGGAACACGGCAGAATGAGCAGTAGCTCAGCTCTCCAGGAAGTAATGGATCAGGAGGAAAACCCAGTATTTAAATAAGTATACGCAGGCTGTATACATTCTGTGCAGCGCACACACAGGCCGCTGAAGAACCGCAGGCAGGCTGGCGGGGAGTCGTACAAGCAGGGCTCCCGGCCTCGTGAGAGCCCTGTCGTGGAGCCCGCCTCGTTACAGGGATGTATACATCACAGCAAAGCCACTTCTTGATTATGACCGGAGCCAACAGGGTTATTTAAGTTCAGATATTAAATCAGAGTATTCATTTTCATTAAATTCATTAGATCAGAGTGTTCAGTTTTATTAATGAATATTCACATAAAATTCATACGCTCTGAGAAACACTACTGACTTGCTGGGCTTTGAATAATTTGCATAATGTGTGATTTGCAATTCATTCATTTGTAATTCATTAGTTCATGGTTTCATAATTTGTAATTCATGACTTTGCAATTCATACAGAGCTAGTGACTTTGCAACTTGCAATTTTGATATGTAGGAAATAACATATTTATAAGGCTATGCAAGATCCTGTTAATTAAATGATAAAAATTGCCATATGATAATTTATATAATTAGCTAATTATAAAAGGAATGGTAGGAAAGAATTGAGAACTCACAAAGTGAGGGGCAGGAATCTCATTCATACAGAGTGGAAACAATCCATTACAATCCCGTTGAACCGACCGGGTGCTGCAGAAGAGGCACAATTCGGTGGAACATATTGAAAGAACTGAGGGGGTTCACAGGCGGTGGGACCGTCTGCGACGCCTTTGCCTTGGTGCCACACATCTTTCCTTGCCCTCCAGAGGCTGGCATTTCACCAGGATCTCTTTAGTCAGGCCGTCACAATTTGAGCCATTTAATATGTGTCTTTTTAAAATTCCTACCGTGCTATTCATTGCCAATATCTTTTGTATCCATCTTTACTCATCCAACTGCCCTTATCTTTCTCCGCTAGCCGGCTCTTAAATGGGTAGCACGCTATCAAATTGGGACACGTCATCACATATGAAGCTTAAAGCACAGCCATTAATTGAGTGCAAAGCAATGTTCATAATTCTTTTATAAGCATCTAAGGCACTGTGAGCTTCCTTCCTTCATCAGAGAAAATCTGAATGCAGAGGCAAGCACCTGCGAAAGTTCTCTTCCTGGAAGTTCAGGACAGGAGTGAGCTAAGGTCTGGGCTAAGGCTCGACAACCTCTCCTGTTTGCAGAAGGGGCACTGCGGCTGCATGAGGTGAGTCGCTTGTCGGAAGGACTGAAGGTTAAATTGGCAGGACTCAGACATGTCGCTGCGCAGATTGGTGTGATGCGGATGCAGAAGGGACAGGCGACACGGCAAGCTGGCGACTCTGCTCTGCAAGCACCTTCGCCAGCACTGACCTGCACGTTTGCACGCTGCCCCAGTGAGATGAGCATTCGGGAGAGTTCGAGAGGGGAGCTGGTGGTGCATCTTAAAATGTAATATGCGTTCATCTCACATATTTATGAATGAATGACCTCACTCACCTACCAGAAGCTGGAGATGTTTACAAAGATTCAGATTAAGAAGAGCAATATGGTACTTAAAGCACTTTAAGAGAATCTGATACCTTAATTAGTACATAAAAGCATAATAAGCTTTGAACCACCCAGAAAGCTTTTACTTTAAACATTACAGAAACTGAATGAATGAATGAAGTCACACTTCTTCAGTGTTTGCAAGATACAATTCTATCAATTCCATTTTATATCTTGGATAAGAAAAAATATTAAATATTGATAGAAATCTTGACACTCCCGTTTCTTAGTGCAAGGAGCCAGCCTGCGGCTGTTTTGAAAGCTAAGTTTACATAGTGCCAAACAGGCTTGGGACTTGTGTCTCTTCTTAATTTGGAGATGCATTTCTTCATCGTCAGGGAACAGACGAAGAACAGGACCAACTGGAGGGAACTTGGCTCGGGGGCTCCTGACGGGTCGCATGGCTCTCTGTTGCCAGAGGACTGGGAACCACCAGCCTGGTGCTGCTGAGCCAGAAAGACTACTTTTGCCAAAATGCATGGAGAACCGTGAGCGAGGCAGTCTAGAGAAATAACCCTGTGAGGTGCTCTGGATGGAAAACGAGGGTGGGGAGAGGAAAAATCAGAGTTCCTCCAGAGGAAAAATCAATCAATCAGTCAATCAATCAATGGCTGATTGTATCTTAGCAATTTGCCAGCATATAAGGTTACAGCTCTGCTCATAATCGCTCCAAAGGGCACTGCCTCCCGTGACATCCTTTGCCTTTCGCATGCGCCTCTTCAAAGCACTGACAAGAAACAGAGCTGCTCGACAGACACACATTTGTCAGCATTAGGCGATGAGAAACAACCCTTTACGAAACGTGACCTTCCCTTCAGTAATGCTAACAGTGGATGAACATGTTTAGTTTTGAGATCATTATAGACAGAGCACTCCTGAAGCGGAGGAACAAGCCTGTTGCACGGATATGAAATTGCCACCACACGCTCCATCCGTCTTAGGAAGCCCTTTATGCCAAAGGGAGAGCATTTAATCCCAGTTTAAGATCTGGAAAATCTACCAGGCGTCTTGGGAGAGAAGGAATGATGGAATGGAGGAAGCATGGAAGAACTTGGACTGGGGGCCTTAATCGCAGGCGCCCCCGGGATGGCATCTCCGTATCTCTAAACCTTTGAAGCACGATTGCTTTAGCTCTATCCGAGCCCCGGGCCAAGAGGAAGCAGATGGAGAACCCTAAGCCCACGGCACCCAGTCGCGTGCTTTGCTTCTGTGAGTTTGGGCCACCTCTTCAAATGACCCCAGCGTGGATTCTGAAACCTTAAAATTATTTCTAACCAAGCAGTAGGGCTAAACGGAGAGCTTTGACTGTAGGGTGGTGTAGATGATGGTGATGATGGTGGCGGCAACCACAACCAGTGATATTAAGGAAAATAGCAATGCAATTGTTAGGGCCCATCCATCAGGGATGCAATAAAAAAATCTCCTGGAAGTCGCCTTCACCAGGAGCTTTGCCATTCTTGCGATTACTGATGTAACTCTGTCTACTGAGATATTCTCCCAGCAATATCGCCCCCCCCCCACCCGCCCCAGCCCCGCATGCAGTAGAAACCCAGGGAAAGAGCTAGAAAGTTTAGGCCCACCAGATGCCCTCTTAAAATAGTCTTCCCAGCTAGATTTGGGACTCTTTTCTTCTAAAATGGGAATTGACCTCTTTCCCAAGCGTGCAAGTGCAGTTCAGAATTTACTTGGGTTCTTCTCAGAACTGCCAAACCTGATCCCTTTCACAGAGCCTCATAAAATTTCCCTTTTCCTCCCCAATTAACCTTCTGAAGTTTTTGCGCATTTCATAAAACTGACAGGGGATTAGGTAAGAACTGCTAGTAGAATAGAATCTGATCAATTTTCCCACCTGATATTCTTGAAACTACTATGTTCATTAAATCATACATGACCACATTTGGTTTGATAGTTCCTTGAAAAGGATGCCTTAAAAAAACAAAAAGAAAAGAAAGGTTCAAAGGAATCCATCTTTTGTTCATACAACTTGATTGCTAAATTGATATTAGATGCTTGGGCCAGTGTGCTTCTTGATCTCAAAAATTCTTCTGAGTATAATATCTGCTCCAATTCTCCTTGTAACAGCATGGTCATTTAATCTGCCGATGTCAATAGTGCTTGATCAAAACTTAAATAATTATTGCAGTTTGCAATCACGCCATTAGAACCTTTCAGTAATCGCTGAATTGACTGCAAAGAATAGAATAATTAATTGACAGAATGAGGAAATTATCACATGATCCACAGTACTTGGATGAGTATTACGTATGTAGATAAATTCTACAATGGCTTGTGAGTTACCAAGCCGTTAAGCAACATTAGATTTAATTTGATAATTAGTTCTTAATCTTCAGATCTTTAGAATTTTGAGTTTCTAGATTTTTCCAAAATTCTTAGGCGTTCCTGAAATCTTAGCAATGGCCTGGTCAGTTGAACCCATAAGCACCTTAAAATCTCCAGCCACCGTTAAAGGAATGGAGGGGAATTAATCCTCAAACAAGATGGAGAAGCGAGGCAGGGAGGGTGAGTGCGACTTGGGCCCTCTGGCCTGCCTCAGCCCCAGCTGGATGAAGCCCTGCTCGCCTGGACGGGGGAAGTGCGCGTTTAGGACCCGGTTTCTTGCAGGTGGAGCCTCTCACGAGCACCCGGCCCATAAACGAGCGTGTGGACGTGTGGTTTCAGAAAGGCTAAGCTTGTGGACAAACCAAAAAGGAGGTCTGCTTATGCTCCTAAGTGTGAAGGGGAGAAATTCAAGTTAAAAGGAGGTGAAAAATTCGCCTCTCCTCTAGAGAGGCTAAAGAAATGTGGGTGGTGGCATCCATACGAAAGGAGATGCTTTGAGAAGGTGGCAGCTGACAGGTGCAAAAAGCAAGATGGAGACGGGGAGAGAGCGATGCATGTCGTGAGCGGAGCCGGCTGGAGCCGGGCGTCAGACTAGATAGCCCGGGAAGCCCCTTCTGACTTGCTCTGTTTCTATGCTTCTTTCTTACACCTTCCTTGAAACGCGGGGAAGAGAAGCACGGGGATCTTTGGGACTGGGCTAAATCCAAAGGGGAGGCTGAAAAAGCAGGACTCCCGGGCGACTGCAGGAGCAGACTGGGCAGAGAGCACTGGAAGCAAGAGGGATGCACGAGGCTGCCGGAAGTTCCCGGGCTGTCGGGCCACGTTTGTTCCAGAGAGACACGCTCAAGGCAGCGTCTGAGGCAAGAAGAAGAGGGCGCCAGCCCAGAGGCAGCACAGGCAGAGTGTCCACTGACAAGGCAGCCCCTGCACACGCACCGATTCCGAGGCCCTCCAGCAACGATCGCTTCAGAAAGCCAAGTCTAGGGCGCCCGCGCAACGAGCGATTTCCAGATGAGCAAACAAAGCGCCACGGTCTTTTCCTGATTAACAAAAGGAGGTCACCGAGCATGAAGAGACCCAGTGATGACACGTCTCGGCTCCAGTAATGAAGCATCTAGGTAAAAGAAGAAGATTAAAAAGGCTTTTTCCCTTTCCTTTCCTTTCCTTTCCTTTCTTAGTATGCAAGCAACACTTGGAGAATTGATGGACACTCTCACAACGGTGACCAGCGTTTTGCTTGGCAATCCCAGAAAGCCGTTTAACGTGGCTGTCCCCACGAGCGGCAGCGATGCCGTGCGTCTGCTGTGAGCGCGATCCGGACGCAGGGGCCGTGCTGGCAGGCTGCGCACACCCGGCTGCTCGTCCATCCTGCCTTCACCACATGCCTAATTGTCACATTCCTTGCAAACACGCTGCTAAATCCCTTCACCGCTTTTTCGGACTCCGTAGCCTAAAGGGAGGACATTTCACCACAACAGGGACCACCCCACAAACAGCGAAAGAGGGCAGGGAGCGATCTTAGGGGCAGCTTTCAGATTCTTACGAATCCCAGCTGTCATTTTCAAAAGCAAACCACGGCACAAGTATCTGCTCCTCAGGATTATGTCTCTGCATCCCGGAATTGTAAAAAAGATGCTGCTTGCGTTGCCATGACCGTCACCTCCCTCCCTTTCTCCCTTGTTCAGAGGTCCATCCCTGGCATCGGCTATCAGCACATTCTCGCCGTGTCCCTGCCTGTCCCATCCTGACACTGCCTCTGAGAGGCACCCGCAAACCCGGCAGAGTGCCGGTGCATCGCTCCGCGGCACTGAGGGTTGTGTTCACCTGCGTGCGAGGAGGGAGGAGCGTGTGAGCACCCCCTTCCCCTGACACTGTCACCACCCTCGTCACCTCCGACAAGCGAGAGCGTGGACCTCTGTGCTCACACCAGCTCTCAGTGCAATCTGGAGCTGTGAGCCGGGCCGGAGAGGCTGGAAATTGGCTCGCATGAAAGCTCTCGGGCTTCAGCTCCCAGTCAGCCTCCTCGTCTTCTTCTGGTGGCTGGCTGGGGGGCCTCCACGCTCTGGGGGGCACCTGCCATGCCCACCAGGCCGCCCTTCTCCTCGCAGTGTGTGTGTAGATTGCCACTTTGTCCTATGGGCAGCTGGGAACACTCCAGAGAAGGAGGACTCCCGGAGGCAAAAGGAGGAGGGGACGGCAGGGGCTGAGGTGGCTGGATGGGGCCACTGGGGCGGTGGGTGTGGGCTTGGGGGACTCTGGGGGATGGTGGAGGGCAGGAAGGCCTGGCGGAGTGTTGTCCATGGGGTCGCGATGGGTCGGACACGAGCTTGCGACTGAACGGAGCAGGGATCGCTCCGAAGGGAAGGGGTGGTGCTGAGGCTGCTGGCTTGGTTTCCCAGGGATGCCTCTGGAGAAGGAAGATGGCTGCAGACTCTGGCTTCTCCCGGAGCTTGGCAAGAGATGGGAGAGGGACATGGGGAAGGGGGTCTCGCCACTTCTGCCTCTCCCTAGTGGGCTGCTGGGTGGCGGGAAGCTGCAGAAGGAGGGGTCTCTGGGGAACACTGGGAGCCCCAGAGAAAGGATGGAGCTGGGGGGAGCGGGGGGGGCTGCTGGGAGGAGCCTGGGGCAGAACCTCTGCTTGTGTATCAACATAGATGGAAGGATGCCCCATCCGTGTGGGGAGCGAGGGAGTGCTTGGGGTGGAGGGGTGGAGCGCAGGCGTGCTTTTCCGTGTGCCTCCAGGAGAAGGGAGGGGCGCTTTGCACCGTGCTTGCTCTACTTGTCGGAAGGCACATTCAGAGGGTGGGTTCCGGGACTGGTTGGTTGCCTGACTTAAGGTGCGGCTGAGGGGGGGGGGGGCGCGCACGTCCCAAGTTTCACCCTTCAGCAGGATGCGGCCTCTTTGGTGCCCATACCTCGGCTGAAGTCCAGAGGAAGACAGGAAGGGGTGATTCCTCCCAACGGGCTTTTTCAGGTTTGGCAGCACAAGCCCCCTGGGAGGCCGCCAAGCAGTGGGAGGGGAGCAGTGGCAAGAAAGCGCCCACACGCCGCCGCCGCCGCCCCTCGCGTGCTGGGGGAGCAGCACCAAGGTAGATGTCTAAGCATGCAGGGAAAGACGCAGGAAGGCGGCCCCAGGGGCACTGGAGGCTGGCTGGGCAGGGTGCTGCCTCCGCCTCCGCCCGGGGCTGGCATGGGGCAGCCTCCTCCCTGCCGGTGCCCTGCTGGGTGCAGGATGCGGGCCAGCCCTCCCGCGGGGCGGACACCATGGCCAGCGGCCTCCCCAGAGGAAAATCCCCTTGTGCAAAATGAAGGCACCCACTGCAGCTTCCGGTTCTGGGCACCCAGATTAAAGAAAGATGCAGGAAAATTGGAGAGGGTCCAGGGAAGCACAACCAAAATGATGCAGGGTTTGGAAACGCTGCCCTGGGAGGAGAGACAGGGAGAGCTGGGCATGTTCAGCCTTGAGAAGAGAAGGCTGAGCGGGGACATGAGATCCCTCTATAAGCACCTCCAAGGCTGCCACAAAGAGGAAGGTCAAGATCTCTTCTTGCTGATACAAGAGTGTGGAACACAGAATAATCAAGTTGTGACAACCCAGGTTCAGACTGGACATCAGGAAAAAGCTTCCTCACTGCCAGAGCAATACGGCAGTGGGACCGGCGGCCTGGAGAGGTGGGGGCTCTCCCCCACTGGGGACACTCAGAAAGAAGCTGGGCAGCCACCTGAGCGGGATGGTGTGACTTGGTGTCCTGCAACAGCAGGGGGCAGACCCGGTGGCCTTCCTGGCCCCTTCCAGCTCTACCGTTCCGTGATTCTGTGATGCTGCCAGAGCTGAGCCTGTCATCAGAAACCGCAGGCGTTTCCCTCTCCTCCCAGCAGGCGAGCACAACGGCCTCTGCCCGCAAACAGGGTGGAAAATTTCAAGAGGCCGCCGGTGCGCAGCTCTGCCTTTAATTACAAAAGCGTTTAAACCTGTTGCGGCACCTTGACGAAGCCTTCCCGCTGCGTCATGGCCCCACGTGCTTCAGGGGTGAAGATGCATGTGCCTGCGAGAGGAGAAGAGGTGACCGCAGGGCCTCCTCGTGCTGCACCGATCCAGCAGGGCAGGGGTGCTGTGCAGGCACGCCAGGGCGGGCTCCTCCCGGTCCTCTCTGGGTGGACGAGCCGGCACTGTGCACCCCCCCCCCCCCCCTGTGCTGTTTGGCTGGAGTGCTGCTGCTGGCTGCTGGAGCGAGCTCTGGCGCCTTCCCCTGCCTCCCCGGCCTGCGAGGGCACGTGCCTCCAGGGAGCCCAGTGCCTGAACGCCAGGGCAGGGCCATCCCTCCCCATCTGCGCTGCAAACACGGGTTCACAGCCTCCTGGAAGAGCAGAGTTGGAAGCAGCCACTGGGCTGGCGGGTTCACCCCGCTGCTGCTGCTGCTGCTGCTGCAGGACCCCTGTTAAACCATCCCTCTCAGGGGGCTGCCCAGCTGCGTCCTGAATGCCCCCAGCGTGGGAGAGCCCCCCGCCTGCCCAGCTCCTGGGCTCCGTTGCTGCACTGCCCTAACAGCCCGGAAGTTCTTCCGGATGTCCTCCTGGAACCTGGAATCTTCTTGTAACTTCGGCCTGGTAGTTAGTCCGTGTCCTGCACCCTGGGATGGTCACGAGGAGACCCTGGCCCTCCTCTGTGTGAACCTCCCAAGAATTTGAAGAGGGCCCTCACGCCTCCCCTCAGCCCTCTCCCCGCCAGGCTAGACATGCCCAGCTCTTTCCAAGCCTCCTCACAGGGCTTTGCTCCCCTGGATCACCGGGTGCTCAAGGAGAGGCTGGACATGCGCGCAGCAGGCACGTCGTGAGCAGGGCTGGCTGGAGCCGGGGGTCAGGCTAGACGGCCCAGGAGGCCCTTCTGGCTCACTCTGCTCCTCTGTTTCTGTGTTAAGCCCTTGTGTCGGGAGGGTCAGCACTGGAGAGGGAAAGCGAATGCCGCGACCCATCTGGCCCCTCCGCAGAAGGCAGCCGAGCTCGGAGCTGCTCTGCCCTGGGTGCTCCCCCTCACTGCAGCTCCAAAGGGGCTTTCCTGCATGAGGGACCCCAAGCTGCCCCAGAGCCACATGCCCATGAGGGCTCTTCGGCACGAGCCGTTGCAGGCTCCTGGGAGGCATCACATCCATTTTGGCCGAGCTGAAGCAAGAGCGCGAGCCGGCGTGATGCGCCATTCGGTGTGCTGGGCACTCTCTTCTCTGCGCCCTCAGAGCCGCTGCGGATCTGCACGAGAGGTGCTGATGTGGCTCTCCGAGGGCTTGCCTGCCTCCTCCAACCGGCCCCCTCCTGCCTGCTGCTGGCTCCAGCTCCTGCTCGTTAAGGAGGGAAGATCGGCAGCTGTGCGGAGCCCAGCGGTGCTCTGAGGCTCTGCACGGGCCCCGGGGGAGCCTGGCCGCGCGTCTGCCCCCAGGAGCCGGTAGGCAGCTCAGCCTCAAGCTCTGAGCGTGGCAATTTTTACCGGGCTACGGTGTTTGCAGGATGTGATGAGACCATCTTGCATTTTAGAATATGTATTTTGTCTTTATTGACTTATTTTTTGTGATGTAAAGCACACTGAAAGTCGGCAAAAACAGGGTAATAAATGAAATCGTATAATTTCTATACAGAGCGCAATTTAATTATTTATTCATCAAGTTTATATCCTGCCTTTCTTTCTCTTGCAAGGAGCTTGCAGGCCTTCACAAAGTTCTTCTGCTCTCTATTTTACCCTCACAGCAACAACCCTGGGAAGAAGACCAGATGCAGCTCTCTGGAGATCTCCTTCCAGCCACGGGCTCTGCCTGCCTGCCTGCCTGCCTGCCTGCACTGGCCTCCTGGATCAGCTCCACCCATCTGCCCATGGCTGCCTCTGGGAAGCGCACGTCTCCTCGGCACCGGGTGGCCTGGACGGGACAGGCACAAACAGGCAGTGCCCCTTGGCACGTCCTTGGTGGCGCCCGCAGGAAAAGGGGCCGGTCTCCAAGGCGCCGTCAGGGGCAGATCCTGCCCGGGGCGGTTCCTGCTCTTGTCCGGCTCCAGCGCTTGGGCTGCCTCTCCCTCCCCTGCTCCCTGTGACACCGACCGAGGCTGCGGTCGGTCTGCAGCCAGCAGGTTGCCATGGTGGAAGCAGGTCCCGTTTTATGGCTTTGTTGCTATTTCATGCAAATACCTATTGACCGAATGTGTCATTTTAATCCTTGTAAACTGCCAGGGAGCAGGACAACCCCCGGTGAGCTGGAGAGACCGAACCACACAGGGGGGCTTCTCCGGGCGGCTTGTAGCCCAGAAACAGGCAAACGGGCTCCAGGTCCCCACCACAGAGCGATGGGCCTTGGCTTGGCTTACAGGCCACGCTGGGTTGTGCTGTTGCACAAACTCCATCTAAGGGTCTGTGGCGGGCCATGCATGTTTGAGCAGAGGAATCCATCAAATGCGAAGAAGCACCACTGCAAAATTGAGACCCAAGCAAAAACCGCTTTGTAGCAGAAAAAGGCTGCATGGATCGCAGCTCCGACCAAGGGAGGGCTCTGCTCTGGGAACCTGCTGGAGACTTCCTCTTTCCCCTGGGGAAATGCAGTTTTCTCTGATCGCAAACAGGGCAGGGAGCTTCCAGAGGCCACCTGTGCATGGCTCTGATTGTAAATGGAGCCAGCGAGGGATCGCGTGGCTTGAAAACCTGCCTGCCATTGCAATGCCCGGGCCCTTCTGGCCTCTCCCTCTGAATCCCTTTGGGGATCAGGGCACCCTCTGGAAGGGTGTGCAGCACGAAGGGCTGGTCAGGCAGGGTGGGGCTTGGCAGACACCTGCAGCCGCACATGTGCGAGCAGGAACCGAGGGCTCTGGATCCGAGCCTTTTTGGCCTCCTGGTCATTCACTTCTCACGGAGCCTGCGCACAACGCTGCCCGGCTGTTTCACGGAGCAGAAGCCGGCAGTCCCCCTGTGCCCGCCGACCCGATCTGCAACATTTCCACGTGCGTAAGGGAGAGAACGGCAGCACCCGCCGCCTGCCCGGGCAGACAGGACGCTCGTAACGCATCCGGAGGGTTGCCCCCCATTGCTGCCGCACGGAGGAGGGGTCCCGATTCCATGGCCTCTGGCCTGTCCCCCCGTAAGACCGAGCTTACCCCCATCAGCTCGCTCGCTCGCTCGCTTCCGGAGCACCCCGCTCTTCTCCGCCTTCCTCTTCCCCTCCCTCAAGGAGGGGGTGGTTCCCCTCCGAGTCTCCCTTCGCTCCCCTTCCCTTCCTGCCTCCCTCTGACCTCCGCTGAGTCCCGCGGCACGGCGGGCATCAGCGGCCTCCCCCGCTCTCCGGCTCTCGACATCTCTCCAGAGCGGGCTTACTCCACACCCTGGGTGGAAGTGGGAGAAAGAAGCGCTTAGATGACGTTTCGGTTATACATGATGCCATTAAAATATGATAAGAATGCTATTAACATTAATAATACTTTCATCGTGTCATTTAGAGAGCAAAACAAGCCATTACACATTACAGAGTCACGGGGGCTGGGATGACTTTGGAGAGAGGGACAGCTGGACCGACTCTCGGCGTGTGTCCTGGGGCCGGCGGCCTCTGCCCTTCTGCCTCTCCCAGGAGTCGGGCACGGCTGGGTGGGCAAGCCTTGAGCGCAAAGCCGGGTGCAGGACGGGCCTGAGGAAAGAGGGCCGTGGCGGCTTCGGGGAGCAGAAAGGGAAAGCGGAGCTTGGAGGAAAAAAATGACCAGGGATGCCGTCTCCCTGGAGGACAGGTTAGTGGAGTGACTGAACGACTGTCAGGGCTCATGCAGCCCCCGGCACGGACCCTCCCTTCTTACACATGTGGGAGCGAACGTGCCAAGCTCTTCAGGCAGAGCTTTGAAGAAATCACGTCAGGCTTTGATGCTTTGGGAGGAGTCAAGCACTTTGGAGCCCAGACGGTTTTCCCTTCAATCCCTCCAGTTCTTGGAAGCGGAATAGACAGGGAGACAAAAATACTCCAGCTGAATGCCTGGCTGCAAAGGTGGTGGTATCGTGAGCGAGCTGGATCCTGGGACCGCTGGCTACAGCCCCTGGAAGGTGGCCTGCTGGCAGGAGATGGGATGCACCTTCAGGGACTGGCAGGAGGGTGTTTGGCCACAGCAGGAACACCTTTGTCAGCAGGCTCCTGGGGTGTAAGAGCAGATGAAGGCTTTTGTACCTTTACAAAAGAGAGAGCAGCTAAGAATGAAAGGAGGCTAGCGAGCAACAGAAAAACAGAAAAGCCTTCCATTATGTCCAAAGTAAAAGTCAGAGGAAAGAAAGGAGGATTCAGCTGCTCAGTGTGGATGGCAAAATGATGAGGGATGGCAAAGAAAAGGCAGCAGGGCCCGGTCCCTGCTTTGGCTCAGTCTTCTCCTGGGAAGGATCCGTGACCTTCCTGACGAGGGGGAAGCACGAGCCGAAGGAGCAGGATGGCGGCTCAGGACTGGTATGCAAGTGCTCAAGGAGCATCCGACGGGGCTGGGCGAGGTCAGGACTCCAGGGCCCGAGGGATCCATCCTGGAGTCATAAAGGAGCTGGCGGAAGAACGCCCAGAGCCACCATCTGTCCTCTTTGAGAAACCAGAGAGGGGACGAGGGAGGGGCCAGGTGACTGGGGGAGGGCGCGTGCAGTCCCCATCCTCAAGAAAGGAGCAGAAGAAGAACCCGGGAACTGCAGACCTGTCAGTCTGGCATCAGTCCCTGGGAAAATTTGGGAGCAGATCAGAAAGCAGCCGGTCTGGGAACACCTTGAAAGCAGTGCAGTGATAAGAATCATAGAATTGTAGGGTTGGAAAGGGCCAGGAGGTCATCGGGTCCAACCCCGTGCTATTGCTGGACACTAAGTCACACCACCCCACTCAGATGGCTGTCCAGACACTTTTCAAATGTCTCTATCCAGGAGGAGCTCACAGCTTTCACAGATAATAGGTCCCACTGTGGTACTGCACAGACAGTGAGGAAAATGATGTTGTAAGCCGCCCCGAGGCCTCGGCAAGGGGCGGCATAGAAATGTTTTAATAAAATAAATAAATAAATAAAATCTTTGGGGTACCTAGCCTAAATCTGGTTTCTTTAAGCTCAGTCTGTCCTTCCGTGTCCTGCACCGGAATGAGTGAGAAGAGACCGTGTCCTTCGTCTGTGGGGCAGCCGTGAGGCACTTGTGGAGGGCCATTGCGTCTCCCTTCAGCCTCCTCCTCCTGGGGCTGAACATGGCCGCTTCTCTCAGCCTTCCCTCGCGGGGCTCTGTGGGGCTCTGCCTCCAGCCCCCGAGCCACCTTGCTGGCCTCCTCTGGGCCCTTCCCAGCTTTCCTGCCTCTGCCTGAAACGCAGGTGTCTAGTACCTCTGCCTCCCTTCCGTGATTCAGTCAAGTCCCATTTGCCTTCACGTCGTAAGGGACTGAGCCTGTTTTTTGCGCTCCCCACACTCTGGGCATTAGCGAGGCCCAAGCGCTTTGCGGCCCGGCTTCCTTCCCACATTGTTGTGAGGGCTGTTTGGGGCCGACGGGAGCTCTGCTCTCTGCCGTGGTTCAAGAGCCTTCATCCACCGCTGCCCCCACGCTCCCGGCTCCCTCCCCGGAAGGAGCCCGTGTATGCCCTCCTGAGGAAGCGTGCTCTTCCCAGCTCTCGTGACGCGCAGCCCGTCCCTCGCCAGCAGCCCGTCTTCCAAGGAGCAGAGTTCCTCTCACGTCAGCAGCACCTTCACATCCACGGGGAGTATTCTGCTTCCCCCCGCGATTCCTCTTGCAGGAACTGGGAGGATGGATGAGAAGACTATCTGGGCCCCAAAGTTCTTGAGTTTCTGTCTCAGAGGAGTGATTTCTGTCTCGCTCCGTTTGGCGGTATCATTTGCTCCTGTGTGGATTAGAAGAGAGAGAGAGGGCCACGGGTTTATGAGCTTTGGAAATCTTCCAGTCGCACCTCTAACCTGGAATCTTTCTCCCCTTCCCACTGTCGCACAATTAATGGGTGGGGAGGGGGAGAAAGATCTGATCTTTGAAGGAGCGCATCGCCTTGCCGGCTCCTCCTACTTCACCTGCAACAGCATTTCCACAGGACACACGATTTGCTTTTCAGCACGGTGAAAACTGCATTCGTTAGCATGCATCCGACCAGCGTAAATCCATTTTGCACAAATTCCATGATAGCGCTCCCTGATAATTGGAACGGCCTCCAGGGCAAATCTCTTCCCAGCTCTGAGAGTTAGCATGAGCATGACCTTCTGTCCAAAGTCGCTTTCTCCCTGCAGCACCGGCTATTTCAGAAGCACAGCTGAGGACTGAAGCCCGCAGCAGTTCGATCTGTGCCTAACGGCAAGTCTCTTGCACGTTTTACCTGAGAGCAGGTGCAGTGCCCCATCCGAGGTCTTAGGCCTTCGCTGCCTGCCCCACCGTGGGCGAAGGCGATGCCTGTGGGGAGCCACCCCGGGGTGTGGCTGCCCCCTGCCCTGCTCCTCCTTGGAGGCGCAAAAGGGGAGGGGAGGGAGACACCTGCGGGCGGAGGGCTGTGTGGAAGGAGGGGTGCCTCTGTCGATAGTCCGGCGGCGACGTATTTTGCCCTCTGCTGTAGCGCCAAGTATTTCAAAGAGGCCGTTCTCTCCTGGGTGGGGAAGTGAGCCCTCCCTCACAAGAGAGATGGGGCCGGCAAGCACGGCGGGCTGATGGGGACCCATGCCGGGCTGTGATGGCAGACCCCGAGGATTTGCCCTGCCCTGCGTTACTGCGGGGGGTGCAGGCCGGGTCCCTCGGTGCAGACAGCGAAACCCTTGGGCCGCCTCTGGCTGCTAGCACTGTCCTGAATCCCCTCAAAGACCAGGGAGAGCAGAAAGGCACTTTCTGAAAGTCCCGGCGATGCACTGGCAGTACGTGAGGCCAGGCTGCAAGGGCGGACCAGGGCCAGAAGCCCGTGGGGGTGCGGGAAAGGCCCCTGCAAGCTCAGCCGGGCGTTTCAGGTGTCGGGCTGCTTCGTTAATCCGCTGGGGGCACTGAGGCACTTTCCTAAGCCCTCCTGGGCCCCGGGGAGTGACGGCAAAAGGAGAGGGGTGGTGCTGGCTCTGAATGAGGTGGGCAGCTCCCAGCCACTCCACGGGCTTGTGTCACTGAAGTGGAGGAGGAGGAGGCACAGGAGGGAGCTCTGTGGGGAACGGCAAGGCCTGGGAGGGACAAGCCGCGAGGCTTCCCGGGTCGGCCTGCCCTGGCAGCCCCCCTCCGCCCCCCTCCGAGGCTCCCTGTGGAGGGCGAGCGGTCCTGTGGGGAGCGAAAGGGGAGGGGCACTCTGCCTCAGCTGGGGACCATTTTGGGAAGAGGGTCAGGGTAGGCCAGGGGGCTCACGAGCACTTGGCCGCTTGGAAAGTCCTGGCATCCCCTGGTTTTCCTCCCAGTGAGGATGGAGGGCGGCTGGGGCCGCTCTGGAGACGGCACCCCCGCTGCTTGAGGGAGAAGCCTGGTGGGAGCAGCCGCCCCTGCTTCTCCTGCTCCCCCAGCAAAGCGCTTGACGCCACTTCCCCCCTTTCTGGGCTCTAGGCAGCTCACAGCCGGGCAGGGGGAGCCGTGCACGTGCATTTTGGGGATCAAAGCAGAGGGGGCGGGGGCGGAGCGGGGGTGGCAGCTCCCCGTGCCGCCGGGGGAGGCGGCTGGGGGGCCGGGCACCCCGCTGGCGGGGCGGGGAGACCTTTGACAGCGCTGCCGCCTCCCCGCTCAGCCACCTCTCCTGGTTGCCATGGCAACCCCTCTAGGTTTCCAAGTCCTGCGGTGGATGGATGGATGCCGGGCCAGGGCCGGATGGGCTGGTCTTGCGAGGCCCTCCTGGGCGTGCTGGGAGGGGGCGTGTGGGCGGAACCGGGTGCTGCACGGCCCGCTGGGCTCCCACTTCTCTGCCCGGCGATCGCCCGATCTGGAGCGCTTGTTCTCCACAAGCAAAGCTGCGAGGCAGAGCCGGGGGTCTGTCGGTGCGCCGTCCGGCGGCGGACGGCTCTGGGGACTCACCCTTCTCCCCAGGGCCACGGTTCAAGGCTTCGCAGCTTCACTGGCTCTGGGAGGTCTGCCTCCGGCAAGGGCCGCCCAAGCTCCTTCGTCCGCTTCCCCTTTCACGCCAAAAGGCTGCGCCTGCTGAGCAAACTGGGAAGCGGCAAGACCCGGATTTTAGGTGTGGTGAGAACAGCTTCTGAACCTTTCCAGAGGATGCGTTCAGAAAACGGTCAGCTGTGCCCCCCACCAGTCTTTAATAGTTCTGTCCCCACAAGCAGCAAAGCACTGGAAGCAGTGGCTTCCAGGCCACCTAACACTGCATTTATCCTTGATATTAATATCCTCAATATTATGCTTTCCCACACTGGCTATGCTTGAAGAATGATACAGTATAACATCATATCTTGCCAGATGCATTCTAGACAGTGGCCAGTTTTAAAAAGCAGAAGGAAAATAGCTGTTGCATCTTTTCTGATAATAACCTTCTCAGCCCTGTCCGTTTTAAGAATCCCCTCCCAGAAATGGATGAAAATGCCCACCCCTTTAAACCCAGCTCTGCGTGACACCTGACCCCACACAACTTGCCGATCACACTGTTGACTCAGTTGTAATACTGGCTCTCTTCATCCAGTTAAGTGTATACAGGTTTCGACAAAGAGGCTAAATTTCTTGATGCTCTGAAAGGTTGTGGCCTAGCGCAGTTGTCCGTGGAACTGACCAGTGGAGGGGAATCCTGGATTTAATCCTAGGTGGGTTGCCCAGGACTTAGTAGAAAATGTTACTGTTGAAAGCATTCGAGAGACCGAGGACAAGGACATGTGTGACCAGAGCTACTATGCATCTAGGTGGAAGATTTGATTTCAAAAAAGAAAACTTCTCTAAAATGAGGGGTCCAAAGGAAGTTGAAAGGGGGAGGGTTAGAGTCTTCAAAATGCTTAGAGGTTACGCAAAAGCACAATAGCAGAAGCTTAGACAGAATGGGTAACGCTAGTTAGCAAAGGTAGCACAGAGTCCAAGCGGGCACTGCTGTGGTTATCAAGCAGTGCCAAGGAAGCTGGCAAGGGGCCCTTTAGATAAGGGAAGTCTTGCCCAAGTGAGGACGAGGAAAGCGCCAGCGTGGGGCACTCTGCGTTTGGCGTTTCAGCTCCAAGCTCAGGCCCCGTTTCCAAGGTCAGAGCCGGGATTGTCTGAATTGTCTTCTGCTGTCTGGCGTTTGTCCTGCATCCAGAGCATCAAGCCCTTACAGGGAGAAGAAACTGAGAAACTGAGCAAGACTACTATATTGGCAGACCTGCTGAGTGTCACGAGACAGTGAGCATAAGCAGTGATGTTTGGAACTGGAGACGGACTTGGTCTTATGGGAGTTACAGGATCAGAATTAAGTCTGTGCTTTCATAACACCCTTTCTAATGATCTGCCCAAGAGAGTAAATAGCAGCGCAGAGTATATGGCATTTTGCTAGTGCAAAAAGGGTGTGTTTGTTCCGTTGTGCTTTGTGGCCATCTATTATTCACAAAGACTTGGCCACTTGTGAGAATATAGGAAGTTCTTAAATTCTGACTCCCACGATTCCTGGCTAGATCTTTAATGTTTGCTTCTGAAGGAGCAGTAATTCAATCATATTTTTTCCTGGATCAAAACGCCTGGACGTCCAGTTACAGAACACTAAACAATGTGAGCAGCTAACAAAAGGAGCTCACAGTTAAGTTCATTCATGTGCTTTATTCTGTGACTGCTTCCAGAAAAGAACATGGGCAAAAAGAAGACGGATCAGGTGAAGCTCTCAACCCATTTTTTCCCCCAAATAAGTCAAGCAGCTCCAGTAAACAGCTTGTTAATGGCATTTACTGAAGCACCAAAACTGAACAGAGATCAAAGAAGCAGATGGAACAGGAGAACGACCAGAAGAGTCTGAGAGAAATCATGGGAGAGTCTGCATTGACGAAATGCAGTGGCTCCGGTCTGGGGGGAAGCGCGACTGGTGGCCCCCTTCCGGCTGCCCCAGGCCATGCTGCCCCTTGCTTGCACTGCTGCACCTGACTGGCGTCCATCAGGGGGCAGCTGGGGGAGTCACTTGCCGCCCCCCCCCGCTCCCAGATGGTGCTGGTGGGGAGGGCGGTGAGGGCAGCGGCAATGGGGCTGGGCCACACGGCCGCCAAAGCCGCTGCGTCTGGGAGGCAACTCAGGAGGTTCCTGGTGTGGCAAACCATGAGTCGGTGCGCCACAGCCGGGGTGTGCGACCCTCAGCCTGGGGGTGGCATGTGCCCCCCGGGCCTGTGCTGTGGCTCTACGTGGTTGGCCTCCGGGGAAGAGAGGGGAAAGCAGAACTGCAGCAGTGCAACCGGCAGGGGGCGAGTGAAGGAGGGCAGGGGCCCAGAGGACGCCCAGCGGCGGTGCCCGCCTGGCCTGCGCAGCGTCCGCCTCCTTGCTTGAGGTCAGCACGGCTGGCGTGCACCACGCGTGACGAAAGGGCCGCTGCGCACCGGGGGCAGTGAGCATCCGCCCTCATGGCGGCGAGGAGCTCTCAGGCAGCCGCATCAGCTGCGTGTGCTCCAGGCGCCAGAAGTGCGGCGGTGAGCTGGGGCGCAAGAGGAGGATCCTGAGGGGAGGTTCAAGGACCAAGGAACTCCCTGGAGAAGGGTGACGCTCAGGAGCAGGAGAACTGGAAGGCGCTCTGCACTGCTGAACGCAGTGGAACTGTGCAACTGTGGGAATGGGACCAGTGAGCGAGGGCGGCTGTGGGCCGTCCCACCCCGGAGGCCTCCAGGAGGCAGATGGCTCTCCAGAGGTGCTTCAAGCAGTGGCTGGACCCAATGGCCTTCTTGGCCACTTCCAACTCTACTCTTCTGTGATTCTGCGCTTTGCCAGATCATCTCAGCGTTTTCTGTGCTGTCTTCATGGTTCTTTCTCCCCCAGGCCTGCTGTGTTACAAATAAATACATAAATAAGATTGTCAGCCTGGCTGGCAAAAATTCAAGTCCTGCCATGCCTTTAATTTCAGGCATCTTTCTTGCAGCTCCTGTGCCAGCTACTCCTTTTTGTTCAACATTCCCAGGAAAATATGGCTGAATTGTGCCTTAGTGCCTCTGGGGAAAGCTTTCTGCATTTTTTGTTTCATAATAAAATATCAATATTTCATTGTGAAAGAAAGAAATAACAATAAAAGATCAAGCAACGGTATATAGGATGCAACCGGGGTCTAATCTGTTTAAGGCGGCAGCCTCCCTTCCTGCTTTTCATTCACACGGATGGGGGCAAATCAGGACTCTTGCAATGGGGCAGTTGCCCCTTCCACCTCAACCCTGTCTGGGATCCCAGGGCTCGCGGAGTGAACCCTCCATTCCCAGAAGCCTTTGCAATATGCAGCTCCCCTTCTTTGCACAAACCAGATCTCACCCAACCCGGTGACAGGAACTCTGCCAGTGCATAATCAAGGGAAAAGAAACTCAAGAAAGCTGGAAAGTTTAATGAAGCATGAGATTAAGCTTCACGATCCATTTCTCTTCTGATATAAAGTACCTTGACTCATGCAAGGATCCTGACACAGTTTCTTGCAACTGCCTCATAGATAAACTCCAGAAGAAACTGCTGTCACGTTCGGTACACACTTTCTTGATAATTCGCGCTCAAAGAGTAATTATGGCTGAATCGCTTTCAAGGAGGAAGGCTGCTTCGAGTCAATCCCAGGTCTAGACCTGCTCAAGATTTTTAAAAATGGCTTTTGCGTGCGTATAAAATATTGGGGTAGAAAAACGGCAAGGGTAGCCAAGCCCCCTTGAGGAAGGGATTAGCATGAAGAACGCTCTCAGTGTGTTGAAGGACTGAGTTATAATGAAGGAGTAGAAGTTCAGTCTTGACAAACGTCAAGTTTTATACCAAGGGAAAGGGGGAAGAGAGCGTCAGCTGTGGAGCGAGCAAAGGAAGCCTGAAAAAGAGCTGTGGGTAAAGCGCCGTACAAAAACGCCCAGCCGCCGCAGTGTCCAGTGTTAAACGCTGGCGTTCCAGAAGCAGGGAGCAAGAGGACTGTCCCACTGGCAGGTCTTGGTGCTTGTGTGTTGGTGGCTCAGCTCTGGGGAGAGTTTACAGGCTGTGGAGGAGCTGGACAAAAGCAACTACAATTAGGTGGCATAGGAAACGGTGATTAAAGGATTGGCTACGTCTGTCTGGAGGTGATCAGGAGGGAAACTTTATGGTGGGAAGCACTCCTAACAGTGCATCAGTACCCAGAAGAAATTGTGGAAACGTGGCATATTGACATCCGAGGAGGGTTCTCTGAAGCTGCCAGTGCCCGAAGCGGCAGTGAATGAGGCACGGGTCAGGTTGGTCAGCAGGAAAGAGCAGGCAAGAGGGGAAGTGCCGCAGGTCTGGGACTGGATTCACAGTCAGCAGGAGGAGAGAAACAGCACTGAGCTAGATGGAGGATGCTCAGACATGAGGATCTCTTGCGGGTCTTCAGAATCAGGATCCGTGCTCTTGATTTTTGCCCTCTGTGCCTTTTCCTGGGGAACCGAGAATGACGCATTTGTGAAATCAATTAAGACAACAGAGGCCGAGAGATAGCGAGAGTTAATTATTCATGGCAATCAGATGTGATCTGAAGGAATGAATGAAGATTTAGAAGCATGCCCCTGGCATGCTGCTTCGCCGGGAAAGCGATTACGCAGAGATGGGTGGTCTCGTACCATCACTGCTTATGTACTGCCGGAGTTGGAAATAGCAGCCAACGTCATCTTCGCAACATTGCTCTGTAAGGGGAAAATATGTTATTTATGAATAGCAAGGGGGAGCAGGACACAAGGCAGGAGAATAGGTCACTCGTCAAGAGAAGGATCCTTGGCAAAGGTAAGGCAAATGCCCGTTGCAGATGTGGATTACAGGGGGGAAAGCAGCTGAGGTGATGTTCCCACTACGGAACGCAGGTCAGTCCACCTGTGCTGGCGAGGGGAGTCACGCCGCCTCTTTCCTTCCACGGCGGTGATTCTGAAGGAACGGGTGAAGGGCAGGTGCCTTCACCTCTGCTCTGTGCGCCCCGTTTCTCTGTCTGGCAGTAACAGGAGCCGAAGGGAATTCGTGCTCGCAGCTTGCTGGCAGTGAGAAGGGAGACGGGGAGCGTGCGCCGTCGGGATGAAGAGGGCCGAGGCGCTTTCCAACCACAGAGATCAGAGAGCGGTGGGCGCGCAGAGAGAGAGGCAACAGGAGGAAAATGGCTGTGCTGTGTGGAAATGTATAATGGAGGACGTCCGTTCTAAGGGGCAGAAGGCACATTCACTCCAGCTTCGCCCCAAAAGGTGTGCAGAATTAAGACCTCTGGCCCGCTCCGTGTTTGGGAGGCGTTTGGCTTCTTCCCTGCAGCTTTCTTCGCTGCCCGGCTCTCACACCCACACGGTGACCAGGAATGCGAGAGTGCAGGTGAGTTGGGCCTGGGTCTCCAGTGAAAGGCCCTTACCCCTGGGGACCTTTCCTGTTGCCTCTCCGAGTCTTGGATTTCTTGGCTGCAGCCTCTCTCGGAAAGGATGGCCAAGCCAAGGTACACAAAATCAGCCACCATTTCCGTCTCTGCAGTGCTCGCAGTGAAGCCGTGTAATTCTTCAGCAGCTGGGATTCTCATTTTCTTCATGTTCCACTTTTGCATTTTCTTCTTTCACTTTAATCAGGTGTCATTTCAATCTGCTGCTGCCAGTAATATGGTATCATCTGCACATCTTAAATTGTGGGTGCATCTTCTACCGATTTTTACTCTTTCCTCTGATCCTCTGTCCTTATGCTACCTTCTGCATGCAGATTAAATAGATAGGGGGATAAAATACACCATTGTCTGATACCTTTGCCTACAGGAAACCTGCTGGCATATTCTTGTTAGGATCTGAGCCAGTTCATTTTCTGCAGATTGAAATGGTTCTGCTGGTATCCTGCCTCCTCCGGGTGCTTTATTCCTTCCAAGTAATTTCAGAGCAGCTTTCACTTTGATTTCTAATATTGCAGGGTCTTCCTCAGAGGATTCCTCCTTAAAGGAATCTGTCATCCTTTCATCTCTTCTAAATATTCTTACTACTTGCCCCTGGTCAGATAGCATGTCATTCTGCATTCCTAATCTAGGTATGAATTTCAGTTTGATTCCTTGGATCTTTTGGGAGGAGTTTCTTGTTTTATCTCTTTGGTTGTCCTCATCTCTGCACAAACATTGCGATGGTTCTGTCTGTCTGTCTGTCTGTCTGTGTGACAGTCTCTAGAAAGCTGCACGCCCAGCGTGGACTGTGTGTCTGTCACCGTTTGCTTTTGCCTCTTGCCTGCCCTCTGCCATCACGAGTGTCTTCCGCCATCCATCTAGCTTCCCCCTGCCCCTTTTCACCTCAGGAACTGCCCTTGGCCTCCTTCCCTAACCCTGCCTCTGGTCTCCAGTCGTAATTCTTCTGGCTCATGGTCAGTTGTGCTGAGTCACGCAGGCTGTTCTTTAGGTGAACTTCACATTCAAATTCCTCACCATGTTTCTGCTACGGATCTTTTCCAGCTTTACTCTGATTTTGCATATGAAGAGTTCACGGCCATTACAGTCCCTCCATTTCCTACTTCCAAGTCCATGGTCTATTTGATTTCTCTGTTGGCCATCTGATGATTTCCGTGTAATGCAGTTTTCACATATTTCATTAGCGGTTTTCAACATGCACAAACGGAGGTCCATCTTAGATCACAGCGAGTCAGTGGCAGGCACAGCTAACGGACCAGCTTCCAGGGGGCTTGAATCATGAAAGCCTTCAGATTTATGCTCCCGTATCAGATCCTTCACATATTCCACTTGCTGCAAGATGCTCTGTAGAATATGTTCACAAACTAGGATTGTCGACTTTTGACAAGCCTCTGAAGAAATGTCTTTAATCACAGCTTGAAATTAGGATCAAAAGCATCATCATTATTTACTTATTTAGTGTTCCTCAAGCTTGGGTCAGGCCAGCCATTCTTTTGCGAGTCTTTTACCAGCCCAACATCTTGCACAGATCCAGGGAGCCTGGGTGAATTTTTCCTGGTTCGCTACATGCAGAAGGCAGGACAACAGTGTAAAACTGCACCCAGCGGCCCTTCTGCTATTAGGCTACCAGTTAAAGTCCGAGTGGGATGCATCTCTGCATAATTTCACTCCTGTTCACCGCGGAGAACACGCCAGTGCCGTATTCAGAGGAAGAAACATGCTTTCTGGGGCATCTCGGGCCCTTTGCTCCTGACGCACAGCATCCAGCGCCGCCCACCCGGCCCCCGCGCCAGTGCTGCACAGGGTTGCGTTCTGGGCATGCGCCAAGGAGGCTGCCTCTTGCTCTAACCTCACCTCAGCTTCTGGCTCTCAGATGTGTCCAAGGCATGCAAAGGAAGGGATTGATGGGGAACTCTAGGACAAGGAACTTCTCTGCCGGATCGTGCGGACCCATCCAGCGAGTCCAGCTTTCTAAAACAGGCACAATGTCCCTCCCCTGTTTATGCCCCCCCCCCACAGTCAGTACAAATGGACTTTCCGCTTATCTCTCAGGGCTGATATCAACTCGCTATCTCCGCTATAGAAATGTATTTCTTTCTGGTTTAAAACCACCTGAACTCAATGGGAGTTTCTTCTGAGTGAACGTGATGTATTGGGAAACAGGTGACTCTCAGGATCCTTCAGGGCCCCCTCCTTGCATCAGAGCCAAGCTGTTCGCCTGTCTTGGATGCTTTGTTGGCACAGCTTTGTGACCCCTCCTGGATCCTCCCCCCTCTTCCTTTCTGCCTTTCCCTCTCAGAGCCTTGTCCCCCCGCCCCGGCCATGTTTGCTCATGAATGCAAGGAAAGCCCTGCTGGCTCAGACCAAGGTCCACCCACCCAGCGTTCTGCATGCACAGGGGCAACCAGCTGCCCCGGGCCCCCCAGCAGGGCAGGCGCAGACCTCCTGCCCAGCTCCCCGGCAGCTGCTGCCTGCAGGTGCGCTGCCTCGGGGCGCAGAGGGAGCCCGCAGCCAGCCCACGGGGCGCCTCTCCCTCATGCATGCGCCCAGTCCCCCTCGGGAGCCAGCCGGATGCTGGCCATCGCCGCCTCCTGTGACGTGGTGCACCCCGCCATGTTCTGCGCTCTGGAGTCCACGAGAAGAGCCCTTGACCTTCCAAACTGGGCTGCCTCTGAGGCCCTCGAGGAGGGCTCGCCTACCTCCCCTCAGCCTTCTCTTCTCCAGGCTGAGCATGCCCAGCTCTTTCCATCTCTCCTCACTGGGGTTCGTTTCCGGTCTCCAGGTCGCACGTGTTGCCCTCCTCTGAACGCTTCTTAAAGTGTGCTGCCCTTTTCGCACTTCTTGTACGGTATGTGCTGGGAACAGAGCTGGACTCGTCGCAGATATTCACCTGGCTCCCTGCCCTCTTCGCCCTCTTTGGTGAAGGCAGGGAGCACACGGAAGTGGTCTCCACACTGGGGAAACAGCGGGAGCTGGAGTGAAGCTGGTGGTCAACAGGCAGTTCTGAGATGTGCACAGGAGAAGAGCAGTGGGGAGAGATGCTCCTGGCCCTCCGTCAGGAGAAGGAAGCCTCCCCCACATTCACCTGGCCTGTGGGTCTCTAGCCAGACACCCTTTACAGATAGTGCCAGGTGCCAGCTGCAGGTGCAAGCAGGTGCACCTGCTCGTGAGAGGATGGTGTGCGCGAGGGGGTGGGCATAAACCTCTCTTTCAACAGCCCCCCCCCAGGGAGACATGGAAGTCCAGGAGAAGGGCTGCTGACCCGTAGAGCTGCAGCTGATGCTTCCTTGGATGGGGACTATTCTAGGTAAAGATGCCGGGCCTATTTGTCCAGGTTTTGCATCCACTGAAGGTCAGGTGGAAATCTGACCTTGGGTCTTGATGGCCAGCAAACTGCGCAACAGCCTCTGTGTGTCTCAGGAATGGAAGAGAGCAAGCTCAGCCTCTGTGCTGCCTGGCCCTGGCCCTCCAGTGTCACGTCCTGAACTAAGCCCCGTTTCTGTGATTTATGGCCGTATCCGAGGCCAGAGACGTGCAGAGTGACAGGCTGGGCTTGGTGACGAGGGCTGGTGGGTCCCATCACTCACAGCCAGCACAAAGCTCTGCACTTTATCTATCGTTAGAAGCTTGTCGATAGCCTTTATTTTTAAATACAGTGGTACCTTGGCTCACAAACTTAATCCGTTCCACGACTCTGGTTGTGACCCAAATTGCTTGTGACCCAAGTCAAATTCCCCCATAAGGGGCCAGGTAAAAAGGTTAATCCTTTCTGTAACTATTTTTTTTATCAGAAATTTTGAAACAACGTGACAAAGAACAACAAAGTCACAAAGTATTGCACGGTACAGTGGAGAACACTGACCTGGTGGGGAGGGGGAGTTATTGTTTGGAGGGAGAGTCCCCCTCCATGAGGACACTGGGGGGACCTCTTCCAGGGGTTTCCTCTCTTTGTCTCTTAGCTGCAAGGTCAGTTTTGGTGAAAAATCTGTCTATAGTCACTTGTTTTTTCCTGCGCTGCATAACCCTCCAGAAATGAGAGGCCACGTTGTCGTTCATCAGAGTCAACGCTCTGCTCGTTACATTTATGTTGAGGGGTGCTTCTCAAAGAAACCCTGGCATGGGCGCGCTCCTGCGGGAAAGACGGGCGCCACCTCGGCCATCTCCCCCCCAACCAGCACGATCGCAGCCATCTCCCCGCCCCCCCCCCCGAGTGGAAGACGGCCAGGATCGCAGCCGCGCTCGTGCAGGGAAGGCGTGCGTGATCGCGGGCCGCTCTCGCAGGAAAGACGGGTGCAGCACAGCCGTGGTCACACACATCTTCCCTGCAGGAGCGCAGCCGCGATCGTGGGCGTCTCCCCACTCAGGGGCGGGGGAGATGGCCGCGATCGTGGTCGCCACCCAAAGCGGAGTTTGTGAACCAAGTCAAAACTTTCCTGAAATGTTTGTCCGTGGCCCAAGGCGTTCGTGAGCCGAGGCACCACTGGAAAGAGGTGACACTGGATGAGATGCCAGCCGCAGGACAGAGGCCGAGGGCTGCTTCATGGGGCCTCTTGCAGTTCATTTTCCTAGGTTTGGGTTTGCCCTAAGGAAGACGAAGTCTGCGGACAGATTGGCACTTAGCATGGAATCACTAAATGATGGAGAGGTCAAAGAAGGCAGCTAGCAGGAACTGGCAGTCTCTGCACACTCTTTTCAGGGCGAGGGGAAGGGGGTCCACAGCTGATCGAATCGTGAAACTCACAGTCGGGCAAGCACTTGAATTCTTCCGTCTTAGAAATGCTTTGCTGCCTCAACACTAAATGATTTCTATCCTTCATATTCTGGCTTTGAATTAATAAAAGACCTCTCTCTCCATTTCCACTGTGGTTACGAATGGCAAGAACTTGCTCAGCTCTGAAGAGCTTTATAATTGTATAATGCCATTCCCATTTCCCAAGAGCTAACAAAGAACAACTTCTCCTTCTCCCTTTTCTCCCTGGCTTGCATGAATTTCTTCTGACTGGAAAATAGATCAAAACATTTCTTGCAGAGTGCTTCAGTCACGGCTCGTTCAAATATTTGGTACATGGTTCAGCATCGTTCCTAGACGAGGCAGAAGACATGAGCCGGCTCACTTGGAGCCAGAGAAGGCAGCGGGCGGGTGCAAGGTTACCATCGGAGGATTCTCCCAGCATGAAAGGGATGGACTCCTTCCAGGTACACACCAGAGACTCAGAAGTCTTAAAAGCCAGTGCAAATTTCCCACATGTCCCAGATGAATTCACTGCCATGGATCAGAATATGCTGCCACTAAACCAAAGGCTGTTTTCTGGCTATCTAGTACTCTGAAATGTACTTACGATGCATCATATATAAGAATAGTGCTGCTTCACTCATATATACACTCCACTTGGTGACTGGCAGCTAATTATGAAACGTTGCCCCAACCAGCGCTTGCGTTGGTGGCGTCTGGGGAGCTCAGTCCGTGGCGTGAGATCTGTGGCTTCCATCAGCCCTTGTGCCCCGAGCTCGGAGAACAGACTAGCTGGCCCTCGTGTTCAGCGCAGGTGGCTGTTGAAGCGTGAATTATCCATCCTGTGCTCCGAACCTGATTCCTTACCATCTTTTAAGAGTGCACAAATCATGGCCCGTCCTGCAGAGCAAAGACCGAGAAAAGGAAATCGACACCGGGATGCTGCTGATGCTTGGAGTGGGCGGAGGCAGGGAACTGCTTTGCTCCGACGGGAAATGTGTCCATACCGGCCCATCTCAACATCAACATGTTCCCCACCTGCCAGCTTGGTCCTGGGTCCCTCACTTCTCTTTGTGGGAGGGTTTATTCCTTCTTTACTGAAGGGGGGGGGGATTGGATTTTCATCTAATGAGCCTTCCCCGGGCTCAGCAGTGTTACGTGATTAGTAGTGTGTGGATTTTCCCCCCAAAGTTTTTCAGCCATTCTCATTCAATTGTGCCAAGATATTGTGTCTGAAAAGAAATGCAACCGGGAGGACCATCTGGAAGAATTCTCAGACCACTTGGCCACCCTTCCTGCAGCTGCTGTGCCCAAACCACTGTGGGCTCCGTGGCGGGAAAAAGCCCTGGGAAGCCCTCAGGGCACAGGAGAGACTTCGTGCCGCGCACCGGGCTGTAGGGAGCCTGACTGGTGCGGAAGTGCGGAGGGCGGAGACCGTGGGTGGGCAGATCAGGGGGAGACTGCCGGGTGCGGAAGGACATCCCCCCCCCCCACTGCTCCCCTCCGATTCCCTGAGCAACACACCTTTTCTGATCATAAGCCTGCGGGCACAGATGGCCCAGTCATATGCACAGGCCTTTCCAGCAGCCCTTCCGGCTGAGCAGCCGGGTCATTCTCACTTGCCGCCGTAGCATTTCTGGCTGTGGGGGCGGAGAATGGGGTGGCCCCTGAGTCCAGTCCTTACAACAGTGATTCTCGAGCCCTCCTTCTGCGAGGCCCTTGGCTGGGCTGGCTTGAATCGGCGAGGGCGCTCGCTGTCCTGTTTCCCACACAGTCAGAAAAGGCAGCTCGGGTCTGCCCTGCTTCAGAGCGCAAGGCGAGGCTCTCCTGGAGGGGCTGGATCAGCCACTCTCCAGTTCAGAGGGATTTTCCGACCAGCCATTCTGAGCCTTGAACACGTCGCGAGCCACCTTGATCCTTGTTCTGTTTCGGGGCATCAGAGAACAAGAAAAAGTAGATTCCCCTGGAGGCAGAACTTAGTGGCTGCTTCCCATCGTGAAGAACAAGACGCTAGCTTTCTAACCAAATTTCAGACAGTGTCTTTACTTCCTTTCCATGCCGCCTGGTCACCCAAGCTCTCTGCAGGATGAGACAGAAGTACCCGCCCCCCACCCAAAAAACAGCGTAAAACTGGGCAACAGAGGCCCTGCTTCAGATGCGGGGCGGGGGGGGGGGCGGTCCAGAGAGTGCCCCTTGCAGAGGGAGGGCCTGCTGGGCCTGCCTGCTGGAGGGTCTTGCTGGCTGCTGTTCTTCAGCACCAGGCCGAGAGCTCCCTGCTCCCCGATGCCTCCCAGAAGCCCGGGCCTCGGGGTATCGCTGCCGCTGGATCCTGCCGCGCTTTATCCCGGCTGAGTCCCCCGCTGCGTTGCCCGGGCGGGCGAGGACTGCACTTCGGGACCCTTGGCGCTTTTGCTGCACAGCGCCAAACGGAACTGCCGCACGCAGCTCAGCACAGAAGCGAGTTTGAGAACGACAGCATAGTTTGGCCTTTGTTGGGCTTTTTAAATCTCCAGCAGGCACTGAGAATGCCATGGGGTCACGTCTAATTGCAGCCGCTTTGGTAGCAGCTTAAAATGAGCATTATTGCCGGGAAATGAAGTGTGTCCCATCGTCTGTGCTCTGCCAAGCCCCCCCGTGCCCCCTGCCAAATTAGCAGTTTGACAGAAAGGCTGCTTGTCTGCTTATTTGTCACTGAGTTTATGCCAGGGTTGTTTGAACAAAATGTGCCGTTTTTAATTAATTGGAATAAAAATGGACTCTTACAAACTCACAGAAAAGTTGCGGAGAGTTTCCTACTCCCCAACCTTTCTCCGCACATTTCAATGCCCCCTCATTCCAAGTGAGTGCTGTTTTCCACAACATCCTTAACAAACATCCCCTACAAGGACACACACCCCTCGTCACCAAGTTCCCAGAGCTCCTATTTGAAAAGGAAATCTTGAAACAAATAATTCGAAGGAAATCAGTAGGCAGTATCCATTCCACACCACCCGGGACACTGTCATTTGGAAATGCAGGCATTTCCAATTGGAAACCCCCAATTTTCAGAGGAACATGCACCAAACATGGGTCATTTTGGGATAAATTTCCAACATCTTTCCGAGCCCTTGCAAAAAGAATGCTCAACTGGGCATAAGGGAATAGCTTTTCATGAGCTGAAAATGGTATGTTAGGGGATGGGCAGACCTGTCAATTTTGCTTCCTCCCGCATGCGAAATGTTACATTCTCTGGTTGCTTCCGTGCTGAGTATGGAGAAATGCATCACCTTTGGGAAAATCCTATGGGGTCACACGCTGGAATGCCACCCTCCGGTGTGTGTCCTGGCCAGACTCAGTAAGGTGCACCGTCCCCACAACGGAGAGCATGCGGCTTCGCCATGAGAGGAGCTTCAGCATCAGAGCTCTGTCGTCTTAGAACTCAAGTGTCTCCCCGTCTGTCCCACATAAAGCAATGGACGTGGACACAAAATGGCATAAATGACCTTGGAAGGGACGTGACTGGTAAATTAGTTTAAACAAAAGACCCTATCATTTCTCCAATGCATAAAGCTCTAGTGTCTGGGGGCAACACGAGCGAAACCCAAACTGGAATACTGTCCCTGCAAGAGGAAAGCATTTTCTTTCAGACTGTTCCTGTCATTATAATTAGCACATTATCAGCATTATCTACCATAAAAACCTTTTTATTCAAATGTTATTTTAATTGTTAATATTATTTATTCATTTTATTCTTTGGCCAGGGTGACTTAATTTATATTGTTAATTTATATTGTTAATTTATATTATTCTATCTTGAAGTTTATTTATGGTTGTGAGCCGCCTCGAGGCTTCGGCGAATGGGGCGGCATAGAAGTCTCCTAAATAAATAAAATAAAAAAATAAACATGTATTTTTATTAGAATTAGATCTAGAATTATTTTAGTTTTCAGAGTTACCATGTATAAACGGGCAATGCTAGGAGCTGTGGGTCTCCCCAAGCAAACTAGAGAAATGGACATCTTGACCAAATTAAACAATCTTTTCCAAGATACCATTTGAGAGATCCAATAAAAATGTGGCAGAAACCAAACTAGACATTTATTAAGAAAGAATTCCACAAACCTCCTCCTATCCCAACAATGTGTGGAAGTATACAAATAGTTCATATCCATGATTAAGAAAGTATCTTCCCCCTGTGGGCAATTTTTCCATGGAATTAATGAAGTCTTGAGTATCTTGAAGGTATGAATCACTACATTTGCAAATCCGCTCAGAAAGGAGTCTGAATGCATTGCCAACAGCTCCAGCAAGGGCAAGACCTAGAAACTGCAGATCCTCTGGGTGGAGGTAAAGCGTACGATGCGAGAGATTGTACACATTTTCCGCACAAGGAAATCTTCTGTCTGAGAACCTACAGAACCAGGATCAACAGCTTCTGGGGTCATAATTCTAATAACAAACGTAGTATCTTCCTCCTGATCTTGCTGGATTCAAACACAGCGTGATTGATTATTTGCCGTCGCATTGTTCTGTCTGCATGATCGATCTTGGTCGGGATCACTATAGCTCAGTGGTGGCGAACCGATGGCACGTGTGCCGCAGCGGGCACGCAGAGCCCTCTCTGTCGGCACGCGAGCCCAGTCGCCCCAGCGTCGCCCGGCAGCCGAGCATTGGATGACAGCGCACACAGGGGCCACGCGCATGCTCGGAAAGGAGTGGCGGCGCCAGGGGATGACGTCACGAGCCGCGACTCATTAGCCACAACTTGACCGAGCTTTCGCATGGCCAGCCAGTGCTCTGCCAAGGGGTGTGTGTGTGTGTGTGTGTGTGTGTGTGTGTGTGTGCTTGGACTGGCTGTGAGTTGTTTTTTCTAAACTAAAACCTCAGTTTTCAGGTTTTATTGCAGTGTTGGCACTTTGCGATCAATAAGTGGGTTTTGGGTTGCAGTTTGGGCACTCGGTCCCTAAAAGGTTCCCCATCACTGCTATAGCTCCTCCTTTATTGGCTGGCTTTAGGATAATGTCTGAGTTGCAGTTCGACTGTTTGAGGCTACCCACTCTCTAGGGGCTGAAGTGAGCCAAACTATATGGCTTCCATTCAGATAATCAAGTATCTCTTAAAACAACTTTTTCAAATACTGAATTACCAGGAAGGTATGTGGAAGAAATGTATTTAGATATCAGTCTGAACTCACTCATAGCATCCGGTGAGTTACTGAAATCTCACTTTACCCCCCAGTTTCAGCAGGTGAGTTAACTGGAAAGGCTCTGTTGCAGGTATGTGCCTGCAGAGGAGGAAGGGCCTTCATTGAAGGCTGGCAACTGCACATGGACGCACGTCAGCCGCCAAGTGTGCCTTCTCTTGGAACGCCATGCCCTCTGCTGTTTATTTTCCAAGGTGCTGATCACCCGAACGCTGGACAAATTGCTAAAAGGAAGGCTCTCCTTTCCTCTGTGGTGGCCACTGCTGAAGGACAAGAGAAGCTGGAACTGCTGGAATTTGTGCTTCTCCAAGACCGGGCTGCACCGTTCGGAGGAAATGGCAGGGACCCTGGGAAGGACACGCTTCCACACACACACGCACAGGCTGAGGCCAGGCGGCAGCCTATTCCCCCTCCCAGTTTCCCTGTCAACGAGTGCAGACCAAGCCGAGCATGCCATTATATCTCCGAAGCCCGGCCTATTAATAGATGTGCAGATACATGCAGGCACAGAATGCCCACACGCACATGTGCATGGCACATGCATGGACGTCCGTCCTGAAACGTGCGTGCGTGGACCCCAAGCCCGGTCAGCAGAGAAATGGGGGCGGGCAAGTGCCGTCAGGGTGCGCACGTGAGTGCGGGAGAGGGGACCGTGACGGTGCTCCAGCCTCGGGAAGCGTCCGCCTTCCTCCTATGCCCCAGCAGTTGGACTTACGCCACTTCTTGTGTGTCGGGTTTTTCGGACCAGACTTCATTCTTAAGCACAAGACAGATGGGAAATGAATAATCTGCTGAGGATTCCTGTTTTGGACCAATTATCGAGATTCAGAGAGCACCCACTATTTTTCTGATCTCTCTTTAGCATAATCTGGGGAAAACGTAATTCACCACTCATCCACCCATCGTTTTGTTCCTTGCTTCTCGAAGCTCTTAAAATAAGCTCCTTGCCCAGAATCCTTGAACATTTCGTAATGAATAGCCAAGGTCTTTCTTCGGCACAGATGGAGAGTCTAGAATTCAGTGTGCCTACTTGATGTCTAATTGATAATCCACAGACAGACCTAATAACTCATTCAAAAAAGTGCCCATAAAGTATCAATTACATGCTGCTTAATCTGTCCATGTACCCACACTAACCCGTGAGCAGAAATTGTATTGTGAAAGAATTGCAGACTCATGTGAAGGAACTGTCTTCCGGGTTGCAACTCTTACTTCCACCATCTTCAGGGGACCATCAATAGCATCCGCAGGTCTCTGCAGCAAGTCCATTGAGTCCTGGAGCGCTTCCATCTCCATGGGCTGCTTGGATAACTTCTCGGTCGGCTGAGTCCATTGTCTCCTGCAAAGTGATGCATTTGCCTCCTTCTGCCTCCTCCGTCTCCTTTCAGAGATCCCGGCAGGCAGTGGCTCATGTTCCAAGCGGCCTCTTGGAATTTCAGGGCCTGTGGAGCGCAAGTAAACAGAGCAAAGCGCTTCCCGCAGTAAAGGCACATGCCACCAGGTGCGGCTCTCCTACAAGGAGGACACCTGGTGGCAACAGGTACGCATCAGCGGATGAGAGACTGGGTGGAGGAGACCAGTGGAGCCGGTACTTGCAGCAGGTTTAAAGGGATGGCTATTTTCACATGAGACTAAGGCTGACCCTGATGGCCAGTTCTGGTTGCAGCAAATATGGAAAAGGAACGGCTTTGGCTAAATGCGCATGAGCTCGACACTGGCTCTCCAGCCGGGCTTCATGGGCATTTTAGTAGGTTCTTTGATGTCGTGTGTGGCTCTCTGATTGGAGGGGGGATTTCAAGCTGATTTTAGAACCCTCCCCTCCTGGGCAGGAATACGCCATCCCTACGAGGACAGCAATAGTGACATTTGCGATTCAGGCAGACGGGATGGAATTGGTCCAGACAGACCCTCGGAGAATAGTGCAGCCGAATGGGGGAGACTGTCCATTCATGGCTGCTGTTCCCCATAACTGCTTTCAGAGGGATGATCTTCTGGTTTTGACACCTCTGCAAGCCAGAGGCCATGAGTTCAAAAAGCTGGTAATATCCTCTCATGTCCCAGTTTGCCTGGACTTGCAGCCTGTGGGAGCCCAAGACCAGTTTGGTGCTTTAATGTTCCTTTGCTGGGTCCTGAGGCTTCCAAAAATCAGAAGCTCTCTGAGCTACAAGCGTATTTTGAAATAAATAGGGGCGCATTCGACGGATGCTCCACTGAGTGTGAGGCTAGTAAAGCTTTTATCTAGGGTCAGATTATTGCTTATGCTTTTCATAAAAATAAATTTGAAAAGGAACGACACATGGGCTGTAAGCGCAAGGTGCAAAGCTCTCATGGCTTATCACCTTCCTAACTGCCCAACTTTACCAGCAAATGCAGCCACGCTGCACATGAGCTGCACAATATTTTTCCCCGGCAGGCAGAGTGCGAACGAGCTTGTTTCAGGCCAGGCATTCTGGGCGACTGGGGAGCAGCTCAGCGAGGCCTTGGTTGATCCACTTAGATACAGAAACATCAAAGTATGATTGCAACAATTAGACACCAGAGTGCCAGGATGAATCCTCACCCTGAAGATATGAGTTTTTAAAATTGTATTCCAGAGTTGTGAAACAGCAGGGCAGGGTATCAATGCGTCCACCCCCTGCTCCCCATCTAGAAGCTTCACAAAGGAAGTCTTTAATGATGCCTCTGTGCATTGAGGAAATTACCAAAGTAATAACCTGAGAACTGGGAAATCACCTGCTCTGGATAGATGTCCAATTCTGTGGTATAAAACATTCTCCGGTTCTTTCGTTCCTAAGCTCCATCATCTGTATAAGTTCAAATGAGTTCTTCTTTCATCTGCACTCAGCAGAACCCTGCCTTCCTTTCTGCACCTCAAAGCCAGAAGCACACAATACCTTTGGAGCTAATTACCAACCTGCTTCATCGACCAGGGTTGATATTTAAATATTAACTGCGATCCTTGCTGACGGAATGCAACACGCTAGTACAAGTTTAGTCCAAGCAGATCAACTGGAGGTCGTTAGAATAGGCAGGGGTCGGATAAACTCAGACCAGTGAGGATCTTATTGGATTAAATAAGGACAGACTAGATTCAGCTACTATTATTTCTTTGGGTGCAGAGAAGGCCCTTTGATAAAATTTATCAGAAATTTATTTCCATCATGTTGATAATTTTGGCTTTCCTCCAGAATTTGAGGAAAGGATTCAAATTTTATATGAAACAAGAGTTAGAGTTAAGACCAGTGTTCCTCTGATTTTTTTTTCAAATTTGAGAGAGAGAAACCACCCAGGAATGTCATCTGTCTCCATTAATATGCACATCAATAGAAGAGGAAGAGGAAGAAGGGAAACAATAAGAATGATAATCAACTTATGTTTAGAATCCCTGCTATATGCTACTCAACAAAACCCCATCATTGCGGATTGATTGATCGATCGATTTTATTTTATTTTATTTTATTTAAAGTTTTTATATGCTGCCCAATACTAAAGTCTCCGGACAGCTTACGAAAACAAATGCACACAATGCTTCAGCATATGAATGGACACTTTTTGCCAATGATCTGCATTTGTTTATTTCGGAAGTCTGGTTCAAGCTTTAATGCCAGAGATGAATGGTTCTGGATTTTTATTACTCTCCGAACTCCTCCTCTTGGATGCCCACCTTAACGCAGTGAGTGGGTTTGGGAGAGTCCAAGCGCCCAAGAGCCATCCCGCCTGGAGGACAGGCCCTTTCACTAGCCTGTTATTCGAGCAGAGGTTGTACAAGGCAGGATGACCAAAGTGGAGATGCCAGACTAGGATGCGCCCACCCTCTTCCGGAGAAATAGTCACGTCAGTAGAAGAAATATCCAAGGGTCTTTCTAATGGGGTTGGGGATGGAGACATTCCTCAGCAGGCACTACTGGGCAGAAGCCGTGTCTGAAGGCAACACTGGCGGAGGATCTTCTCCAGACAATGGCAGTGACGCTCAAGCTAACTCTGGTCTGTATTGTGTGGAAGGAGGCAATGGGAAGCCATGTTAAAACATTCCTTATTTTGCAAACCCTGTGATGAAAAAGCCCACAGTGGAACAAGAGATGGTGCCAGAAGATGAGGATCCTGTGTTGGTAGGGGCTGAAGCAGCTACCGTGGAGCAAAGGACAAGAACAAATTGTACTGCCTCTAATGATGCAACTAGATATAAGCAGAAAGGAATTCTAGCAGCTGAAACACAGCCAGTGAAAGCCAAGTCCAGTGCGGCACAGTACACGCAGTTGGAACATGAGGAGTATGAATCAAGGCAAACTGGAAACTGTGAAGCAAGAAATGGAACAGTAGTTGCTGCGAGGGAATTAAAGTGGGCTGGAATGGGACCTTTTCATTCAGACAAACACAATGCTGTTCACTGTGGCAGTGACAAGCCCAGAAGACTCCGAGCGGTTCTAATATGGAGGCAAGATGCGATATCAGTCTGAATTTATGGGAGCGATCAACATAAACATCATTCAGGTCTATACTCCAACAACAGATGCCGAAAACCTTTGTGCAAGCATCCAAAAGATGTGCTGTTAACCCTAAGGTGGCCGGCCTGGAACGCAAAGTAGGAAACAAAACAGAATCCAGTGTTGTGGGAGAATTCAGCCTACGGATCAGAAAATAACTCATACAATTCTGTGGAGCCAAGAATGTGGCCATTGCCGATATGAACATTAGGCAAACTATTAGATCACCAGACGGCCAATATGAGTTGGCAACATGATTGGAAGCAGAAGAGGAAGAATCTGTATTTTCACTGCCAGAACAAGACTGGGGCAGATTGTGGTAGTGACCACAACATCAAAAATGTTGAACATGATCACTAATACAAGTATGGTGCCAAAATACAATTTCAGTAACATTCCTGAGAAATTTAAAGTCCACCTGAAGAACAGATTGGCATTACTGAACTCAGTTGACCATGAGCCAGAAGAACTATGGACTGAAATTAAAAAAAAAAAATTCAGGGAAGAAGGTCAAAAGGCAATTCCTGTAGCAAAGACAAACAAACAGATGAAAAACACCTAGATGGGAAACACTTGCAATTGTCAAGGAGGGGAGAGAGGCAAAAAGTGACAGAAATGCTGATAGAATCCGGAATGCAGCTTTTCAGCAGCTTATCACCCGAAGACAAAAGGAATTATTACAATGCCCAGTGCAAAGAAACAGAATAACAAAAGGGGAAGACAAGAGACCTATTCTAGTAGATGCAGAAGATCAAAGGGAAATTCAGACCAAGGTTAGGAATGGTGAATGACCAACAGGAGAACACTCCATCTGACTAGCATAAAATAAAGAGAAGGTGGAAACAATAGATGGAAGAACAATACAGAAGAGATGAAAGGATGACACACTCCTTTGAAGAGGAATCCTATGAGGACCTGCACTATTAGAAAGTGTATTGAAAGCTGGTCTGAAATCACATGGGTGGAATGAAGCCATTGCACTAACTTCAAATGCAAGCAAAGCGATGCTCAGGGTGACGCGACACGGAACCGTACAGTGTACGGAGCGAGAAATGCCCGGTGCTTCAGCTGGATTCCAAAATGGAGAAGCACTCAAGAGCATATCGCAAATGTACGCTGGCTACCGGAATCCGCTGGTACGGATTGCAAGAAGCTGCGGAAATGCGTGCGCCTCAGCACCTCATCATCTCAGAGGGTAACATGCACCATGCACAAGAAGCTACTGGTGGACAGAAGCTGAAGGGATGTGATGGTTCCATGTGAACAAAGGCACCAGAAAAGGGAGTATTTTCTCTCCCTATCTGTCTGTAAACAGAACATACAGTGAAGAAAACTGGATTAAAATCTGAGAAAGGAGTGGAAATTGGGGACAGAGGCATCAATAATGTAAGATCTGCTTAATTTAATACGATCTCACTGGCAGAAAGCAGCAAAGAGTTGAAACAACCGCTGATGAAAGTGAGAGATGAATGCACAAAAGCAGGAGTGTCGCTGAAGAGCGCCAAACAAAACTCTTGGCAAGGGAGGGTCCCGCAGCCGTACTGTCAGCAATAGCGCAACTGGAGTTGTGGAAGAGTTTGCATCGATCTGCGCAGCAGTCCACTGGCAGGGAGAGTGCGGCCGAGACCTTCGGGGGAGAGTGAGACTTGGACGGGCAGCAGCGGAGGAAGCTGGAGCGAGGCTGTTTCACTGGAGGCCGAGGCCAAGTTCTCCGGCACGATGGCATTCCGGGTCCCTGTGCATGAGTGCGCAAGCGCACAGTGGGGGAAGCTGGCAGGAAGGACAGGGACGCCTTGGGAGCGCGATGTTGGAGGAGAGCTTTGCAAGTACCCTTGAGGAGCAGAAGGTCGAACAAGGGGTCCAAGATCAAATCGAGCCAGGATTTCCCCCGGAAGCAAACATTAGAAAAATGGGGCCTGTCAGACTTCACGCACATTATGAGAAGACTACACTCGCTGCATAAGGCTAGGGAAGGCGGAAGGCGGAAGAAGAAAAGGAAGAGGAAGACCAGCTGACCACCATCAGAACTGATTTCAGTGCAAGGCAACGCACCTCGTGGAGCGTTAACCGGCTGACAACCTGTCCTGGGAGTGTTAAAGATGAAGTCGAACTGGGGCAAGTTGATCAACACTGACAGATGCTCATCCTCAAGGTGCCGTCCACGGACAGGGGAAATACAGGCCAATGAATGCAATACCTTGACTTGCAGGATGTCCCTTTGTTTATACTCGGCAGGTCTTTTGAGAAGCTTGATGTTTTGCTTTGCAATTTTTTACAGGGTTTCACTCTGTCATGAATGTCCTTGAAAAGATGCAGCTTTTGGTTAAAGGACTAGATTTGACTTTCCTGATCTTCCCCCACATCATCCGGCGTTTCTGCTGACTCGCACTCTGCGTTGATCTTCCCACTTGCACTAGATTCCTCTCCCTGGTCAATTCTGGATCTCCTTCTGGATCATCTTCCCAGATGGATTGCACAGGGTTCTCACTGTACTGGTTGCCTCCTACAGTTCTGACAGTTAGAGAAGTGTGGCTCATACTTTCATATCAACAACAGTTTGATGTATCTTCGCATGCAAAATTAACTCTTTGGAAAAATCTGGACTTAAAAACAGCAGTGAAGGATTTGTTTGGCAGGCTTGCTTGGTCTGCCAGGCCGATTTTTACTTTTGATCAACTCGCTGGTCCTGTTGATAACTTTCTGCCATTTTCTGCTTTGCATGCTAATTGCAGATTGCCAGCCATGGCTGATTTGCAAAACATGCAATTAGAGCATTTGTAGACGCGAGGTTTGGCCCTGCCGCGTTTGCAGCTCCCGAGTCACCTCTGCCGCTGGGAGGGCCGAGCGAGGCTGAACCGCTCCGTTGGCCGACAGGCTGCCTGTATGAATATCTGTCGCGGGTGAACAAATACAATGTGCCGAGTCTTAAGCAAGAACGAAATAATGAATCACAGCACGCCATTTTGCCCAATCGATGGACAGCTCCATTGTCATCTATTTCAGAAGAGGTAACAGATCTTCAGTTTCATTTAAGTCAACAAAATGTAACATATTGAGTGTACTGGATGTCACAATGTCTTTTTGATAAGGGCTTAATTAAATCAGTCCATTGTTGGATGTGCAGAGCAATGAGTGCTTTTCTCCTTTGGTGATGTCCAACAGCGACTTCCTTTTGATAGGAGATGTTAGGTCAGAAGAATCTTATGATGGAGAGTTCTTTAATATTTAGGGATGCATATACCTACCTTTCTCTTGAAATTTAATGCAACTTCAACACAAATGGATTTTCTGTGTCCCTTTGACAGCTAAAAGATTAATACTACAACTTTGGAAGGATAAACAGCTCCCTACAATGGAAGAGGATCCAATGAAACTTTCAGTTCTTGAGTGAGTGGTCAGTAGGCATGATTTGGACTAATGGACTAATAGGCTAATAGGTGGATGGATTAATAGGTGGATATTTGGGCTGCTTTTGCTGAAGTTTATGTATAATAATCATTAGCAACGATGGCATGTCTTGCTACATAAAAATATATAGAGAGTGTGTATGTATTCAGTGCAATAGGTATCTTTAAATATTATTGAAGAAAACTAATATTTTACCTTCCTTCTTTAGTCTTTCCACAGTGTGTTATTTAGGTTTTGTTCTTTAACACACAATAAAAATATTTTTCAAAAGCCCCACCCTCTTAATAAGCTATGGTGGGTTGGTTTAACCCTAACCCTAACCATACCAGCTGGGCAAAGTATTGGTCAGTTGCTTGAATTACTACGGATCCTAAATATGTAGGTAACATTATGACTCCCAAGCTAGTTATAAACAGCAGTTTCATTGGTGCTTAGAAGGTTCCCATATGAAAGATGAACTTGTGATGAATGCATTAGAAAGCTTTCCTTTATTCAATCCCCAGAAATATTTTCAGAAACTTGCTGTAGCATTCTGTAACTTTATTTGGGGGAGTGGTCTCCACCCCCTGTTTTTCACAGAAGAGGGCACAGTTGTCAGTTTAAAATATATTTAAATATATTCCCATTTGGAAGCGTTAAATTCTCCACCCTCTCTTTTGCTCCACCGCTCCTTTTCTTCCTTGGTGGCTGTTCTCATTTGCAAATAACTTCTCCAAAAGGAGGCAAAGCAAAACTGTCCGGGTGCTGCACTGGAGCAGAATGCCGCTGCTTTGCGGAGCCAGCTGTTCTCGTCCGTGTGATCCTTCAGAAGTTGCTCAGCCTCCACCAAACTGGGAACTGGTTTGTCCTTTCAGAAAATGTGTAAGACCCAATAGGCCCAGTATCCCCACTTGAGTGGCTTGAACTGGCGGTCAAAACCTTCAGGAATATGATCTGTAGCATAACCGGTTTAAATGTCTCTGTCCAACCATCCCAGAATGATACAGTTTTCTCTGTAACCTTTCCAGTGGCAATCTGATTCCAGTACCTTCAAGCCGGATGACTCGGTTCCTCCAGAACTCTTCCTCGTTGCCTCTCTGATATATTCTGCCCGGAAATGAACTATTCTGTCCCAGAACCACAGAAGAGTAGAGCTGGAAGGGGCCAGAGGGTCATCGGGTTCAACTCTCTACTCAGTGCAGGACTCCCAGCTAAACCTTCCCTCTCAGGGGGCTGCCCAGCTGCATCGTGAATGCCCCCAGCGTGGGAGAGCCCCCCGCCTCCCCAGCTCCTGGGCTCCATCGCCGACCTGCTGCCACAGAGGGGACGTGCTTCCTGAGGCTCAGCCATCAGTCAGTGCCCTGCACCCTGGGATGATCCCGGGCCCCCTCGGTGGGATGACCTTTCCAGCCCCTGAAGGATGTGCCCCCTCTCCCCTCCCTCTCCTCTCCTCTCCTCTCCTCTCCTCTCCTCTCCTCTCCTCTCCCCAGGGCTAAACACGCCCAGTTCTTCCAGCATCCCCTTGCCTTGCCTCCTGTCCCCAGCTGATCTTTCCTGCCCTCCTCTGATCTCTTCCCAGCCTGTCTGCATCCTCCTCAAACAGCGGCGCCCGGAGCCGGGGCTGCAGTCCAAGGGCGAGGCCTGGCCATCCCTGGCGAGGGGGCAGCCAGTGCTTCGCGCCGGGTGGAAGGGGCACTGCCACCCATGCAGCCTGCGAGGGCACCTGCCCTTTTGCAGCCACGTCACGTGGTTGACTCACAGTCCTGCTCACTTGTCATATTGTTGGGCTAAACATCACCCCTCTTGCAGCTATGCGTTTGGTGACTCTTTCCGAGGTGCAGAACTCGAGATTTGTCCCTGCTGAGCTGCATCCTGTTGTTTTCAGCCTGTTGCTCTAGCCAGTCAACACTGCCATGAATTTTGCTTCCTCTTCCAGGATATTAACTGTCCCACCCGCTTCTGGGCCACCTGCAGACCTTCCTTGTACCTCTTTGCCCAGGTCATTAATAGGAATGTCAGCGTGCGCCAGGGCCAGGAGCGAGCCCTGCTGGTGGGCAACGCAACCAGAGTGCCTGCGGTGCCCCCTTTGTCCCCCCCCCCGGTCTGAGCAGGTGCCATTGTGGAGCACCCTCTGGGTCCGATTCTGCAACCAACTGCGGATCGCCCTGCGAGTCTCTGCATCCAGTCCTCTTTCAGCCAGTGGCCCGATCAGAATGCCATGGGGCGCCTCGTCAAAGGCTTTGCGGATGGCAAGAGGCACTGTGTGCAAACTTTATTATCTCCGCTCTGATGCCCGTGCCCTGTGCATAGGTTGGGTTGCGCTGCCACTGTCCCTCGACGCATCAAACGCTGGATGTGGCAAGGACAAACCCTCCACGTCCTTCCATTACCAATGAACCCATGGTGAATCTCCGGGGCTCCCGAAGTCTTGCCGAATTCTATTGTCCCTCACGAACAAGGGGAGTCTCGCTTCTCAAGAGGTTTGCCTGCCAGGCGACTGCTGAAGGCGTGAGGATTCAGCCAGGAAAGGTTGGCAACCCCACAAGTCTGGGCAGCCCTACACCTCCCTCACCTTCCCATTCCTTTCTGCACAAAGGGGAATCCTAGAGGCACCCGGGAGAGCAGGAGGGGCTCGTGGTGTCCACAGATCAAACTGACTCCGAGACCTGTAGCCCAGCCCTTTGCACTCTTGCGTCCTATTAGGTGTGAGCGACGGCACGTGTGCGGGGGGAGCTGCACGCGCGAGCGTGGCTGTCCAGGTGAGGACGTTCGGGGGGCGTTCGGCTGCAGGTTCGCTGGAAGCCAGAACTGCCTGGACGGCACATGGCGGCAGCAGCAGAGCCCGCGTGGGCTTTGGCGCCTCCAGTCAGTGCCAGTTCAGACTTGGACCCATTCACCGAGCAGACTGGCAAGGGCACCAGCGTATTCAGGGTCTGCATCCGTGTTGGCTCAGGCAACTGGAGCTTTGAAATAAGTCATTAAAAAATCATCAGCCGAGATAATAACCTGGGATTCTCCCTGATTCGGGGTAAACCTGGGATGGCCCTCATTCTGCCTCATAGCGAGTGTGGGGGTTCCGAAACAGCTCAAAGGGAGTGAAGGGAGAGGGCATCCTCGTGGAGCACTTCTCCCAAGCAAGGGGGAAAGATAGGAAAAAAGCCAGAAGTCAGAACGCCAGCATTTGGGATAAAAAATGGGATTTTGAACCCTTTCAAAAATTCTCCAGGAACAGTCAGTCTGAATAGACCTGATGCGATGCAGGATTTGGCCAATCTGAGCACACTCAACTGTTGCTGCTTGGATAGTTTAAAAGGCCGTGCCGCACTTCCAATATTTTTCCCTTTGTAGCCTGTAATTGATGAAGTCTCTAAGTGGCCCTATTGATAGCGGGAAATGGAGCAGCGTATAAATCTTATGATGACGTAACCTGCTCCTGGTTCCATAGTTCTGGGGCAGTTTTGGAGCCCTGGAGGAGCTGCAGGGCCGATGCAGGTGAGCAGGAAGCATCTGTGGCGAGCCAGCGCTGAGCTCCGTCTCCTGGGCCCCACCGCTCATCCTTGCCGGAGGCAACAGTCGCCACTGTCTTTCCTTGCATGCCTTTTTCCACCTGAAAGGAGAAGAGGCTTTGGGACCAGTTCCAGTGCAAGAGGGCCTCCATCAGTGCTATAGGTCAGGGTTTGTAGGAAGGGTTGACCTTCCCCAGCGAGGCCACGGGACAACCCCACGCCATGCCGAAAACACGATCCCTCTGCTCATTGCACCCCTCCCAAGGGGCTTGCCTGTCCTTCCCACCTTGCCGGCCTTCCATTCCTATTCTAAGTTGCTCCTGGCACGATGCGGGCTTTACACAGGGCCTGGGCCGGGGTCAGAGGAGGGCTCTCTCTCTGCTAGTGAAGGAAGGAAATGGGATCAGAGGCTGCACAAGGCCTCGTGCGCGCAAGCCATGGTGCTGCGAATGGCCCTGGGTCTGTGGAGTGGCAGTCGACAGGCAGATAGGAACTGTAGTGATCTCTTGGGGTTCTCTAGCAGGTAGGTGCCGAGAACAAGACTTTGTCTAGCCAAATGAAACAGAAGGCAACGTTTGGCACCAGGATCCTTGAAAATTAACTGGGAACAGAGATATATATTTAGAGAGGGTTCAGAAGTGGCCTCATTCGGAGCTGGGCCACGCAAGGCCTTCCCCTCACTGGCTGTTGCCTCAGATTAGACAGCTCTCCCGTCAGCTTTCCCAGCCTTCGCAAAGCGGGGCTGTGCAGCGGTGCGGAGGAGAGGCACCCACAGCACAGCTGTGAGGCTTCTTCCCAAGTTCTTGTGGACTTTGCTTTCTGCAGGTGAGCAGAAAACGCTCTGCAGATGGCGAGATGGCCAGGGCAAAGACCTGCACACCAGCCACCCCAGCCACAAAGGGCGACTGAATTTATATTGTTAATTTATATTGTTTTATTGAATTCTATTTATTTATGGGTTGTGAGCCGCCCCAAGGCTTCGGCGAATGGGGCGGCATAGAAGTCCCCTAAATAAACAAACAAACAAACAAACAAAGGTGGCTGCGCTCACAGAGGCTGCGCACGGCAGGCTCACCTGGGCCTGTCCCGGCCAACAGGTGGGCACGGCAGGGCCTCCTGCTCTCAATCTCTCTCCTTCTCGCACCAACTCAGGGACAACGGATCGGATCGTGTGGCATTCATTTATGCGTGCTATTGTTATTTATCTTTATTTGCACTGTAGACATAGATTGCGTTGCGAGCCACCCAGAGAGTCTCTGGCTGTGGGGCAGCCTGCAGGTATGAGAGACGAACAAACTGTTTTGCTGGTGGGATCACTTCAGCTGCAGGCATGCGCACCTGGCTGCGTGTGAGGAAGCACCCCACCTGTGCGGGCAGGCTTGGCCCAGTCCGCCGAGATGCTATTTTTCGAGTGCTGGCAGGCCTGTTCTGAGGGGAGCACGGCCCTCCGGACGCTGCAGCCCGAAGAGGCAGCACCCTGGGAGAGCGCTGCCACGGGCTGCCACCGACTGGATGAGTGCCACACTCCAGCCACTGAACACACATGCATGTGTGCGCACAGACAAACATCGTGTGCGCACTGCAGGACACAGAAGCATGCAGCATCGCTATTATGCACACGTGCACAAACAGAGCCACACGGAATGAACCGTGTGGCTCCTGACATGCAGATCCAAACAGTGATTTTGCATTTGTCAAGGGTGTGTGCAGATCTTGGCAAAGCCACGGAGAGCCCGGCGTGTGGTCCTCCCACCCACAATTATGGAGGCGATGGGGGGCTGGCCTGGGGTCCCCCTCTCTCCTCCCTGCCTTGCTGCTGCCTATGTCTTGGCCTGTGTAATGACTTCTTCTCCTGTGGGAGATACACAAGCGAGCCGATGTAAATTGCTCCATTTGGAGGGGCTAATTGTGCTAAAAGGCAGCTGGATCCGTGTTTCTTCTCTCTTTTACATTAGCAGCCGAGCTGTCAGATCTGAAATGGAAACTCATTTTTAAGGCTTTGCATTTACAGTGGCTTCAACAATGAAAAATGTTCCCTGACAGTAATAGAAGGCAAACCTCATTAGAGAAACTTAAACCAAAGCTGCGCAGTGCTAAAGCCCTCAGGCTGCTTCCGAGCATCTCAAGAGGGAAGGAGAGCATTTTTCACATGGCTCTCTCTCTCTCTCTCTCCCTCTCTCCCCTAGACAATGGGCTGCGCCCCCAGGAGTCGCACATCTGACATGCACAGCCTTTCCGCGGAGCTGGCAAATGGCTGCCGCTGTGGGGCGAGGAGGAGAGCGGGAAGGAGCAGTGAGGCAGGCAGTCCGAGAAGCCAGCGGGCGAGACAGCCCCTCAAGTGCTCGCCCCCGCACCCGCCAAGGCGCCATCGCCAGAGCCCGGTCCAAGGGGGAGTCGCGCGGTGCCTCCAACTTCCAACATCCATAATGAAATCTGCGATGAGGGAGCCGAGCTTCCTCTCGCCTTCCCTGGTCAGGTTTTTCACTCCTAGAGCGGAAGAACTGCCACTTAAGTGATAGAGCTGCAGAGCAGCAAACCTTAATTGACAGGAGGAAGTTACAGTAATACATAACGGGGGCACACGCCGCACCATCTCCAACAGAGTAGCATTTGCAAACATTTGGCGTTTTTGGAAAGGCCTTTTGCCGGCCGGGCCTTCTGCCGGGCCGTTTAAGTCTCCTTTCTCCCCGGATTTGCTTCCAGCTTCCATGGCAGGATTCATTTCAAGTGCGCAATTACTCAGTGCTGAAGGGGCACACGCTAAACAAGAAGTGTAGGTAGTAATATTTGCTAATTAGAGCAAATTAAAAGGTTAATAGCAGGGCTAGCCAAAAGTTGCACCCTGGGGACCTAGCTCTGAGATAGCCAGAACCCTTTGTGTCAGCTGTAATAAAAATGGGGGAGTGGGGAGAGCTATTTAGTGGACACCCCCCCCTCGCTGTAATCGGTACAGAAGCAAGGAGATTGCTAGTCTGTTCTCACCAGGAAGTCCCATGAAACAAAATCCGGATTGCATTTGACCATGAAAAGGTGGGGGGACCTGGGCGAGTTTGCCCGGCAGCCCTGGTTTCTTCCTACCTCGTGCAAAGGGAGAGGCGTGGAGTGCACAGCACCCCTGGAAGTATGGAAGAAACGGACCCCCCTCCTGCCCAGCCAGGCCCCTCCGGGCAGGCCTGGCCATCTTGGAATTTTCTATGTTTTAAAAAATACCAAGTGGCTTGTGGTAAAATAGTATAAATACCAGGACTAATAAACAGTGCTAAAAAGCAGAAAGAAAAACAGAACATACGCACACACATGTGCATACAAACTAAACAAAAGCAGCAATGATTTGAAAAGGAAAACAAGAAAACAACCCCCGCCCCCCAAAAAAGCAGGCTAACCAGAGAACAAGCCTTTCTTCACAGCACCCAGAGAGGACAATGAGGCACCTTTCCAGCCGCCTTGCTCGGAAGCTCACGTCCAGAAGAGTCACAAGGCAGCAAACGGGCCAGTAGAGAGAGGGCTGCACGCACCACACACAAGATGCCATCCTAGGAAGAGCAAACGGCGTAGTTCAAATATTTACACAATGCAAGCAGATTTTGTATAGCAGGGTTTCCCTGTTTTGCGTCATTTGTTGCACCTCATCTCGTCACTGGGAAGGGCCAGAAGCATCATAGGAGACCAAAGCTCCACAGGGAATTTCACTCAGAAACTTCACACGCTTCTGGACGTTGCCAAAATCTTTGCAGTTCATGGGGGCCACAAGTCTGCTTAAAAACTGGCCATGGAGACTTTCAGGAAGCTGCACTTAGTGTGCCTAATGCCACATTATCTGCATATTTCTTAATGAAGGGTTGGTTCGGTTAATTTTGCACTTTCAAACTGAAGCTGAGTTGCCCTTCGAAATGGACTGAATTATGCAATGGACTGCTCCAATGAGACATAATTTTTAAAATGGATCATATTAGGAAAATTGCTCAGAAGAATCTGTACATTATGCAAGAATATCTGCACGCATGCACTTAAGAAGATGGCTAGTGGAAGGAAGGCAGGGTGCAAATGCGATGCAGTAGCGCTGATAATAGTGGGCATCACCAGGACTGTGATACGTTCATGCAAGCCTTCAAGAAGATCTTGGGATTCAGTGAGGCTTAAACTTAAGACTGTGGAAATGGCAAACCCAGGGAAACTGAAGGGACGGATCGGTCCACCCCGAATTCTCCTCTTGAGCTGAGCCGCGTCTGTTGCAGACCAGGCGGGGCTGCACCGGGCACTGAGGGACACAGGAGAGACCAGAAGCGGGTCCGGGAAGTGGGTTGTACGCCTGACACAGAGAAACGTTTGACGGCCCAGCTTTGAGACCCTGGCTGCGCTAACTGGTCTCGAGGCCGCTTCTGCCGGAGGCCCCCTTCTCTGCCCAGGCCTCCCTCCTGCCTGCTCCACCTCTCCTTCCGGCAGGTGTGTTTTCCCTGCCTGGAGAGGCTGCTGGTGTGCGGTGCCAGAGGGAAACTGTATGTTGTTACAACTCCAGAGGAAGTGAGGGCCTTCACTGGAAGAAGTGTGCAAATGCTTTCTGCTCTTCATCACTAAAGGTGACTCTGGCATCTTTCTTCTTTTGCGGCTTCCTCACAGAATAGGAATAATGCCGTTTCTGCTCGCTGTGGGGACGGACAGGAAGGTCTTTTTCTATGGGAGGCTGGAAGAAGATGCAGGTTCCCAGGGGGCCTCTTCCTGCGGACCCGGGCCTTCAATCTGCTATTAGGCTTGGGTGAAGGGTAAGCCAATTTGCCCATCCGAAAATGGCTGCACTTGCACATACGACAGCGCGTTCCGCTGGGAACAGGCAAGACCGGCCTCACCAGAGAGCCTTCCCCACGCCTGGGGCGCTCCGGCCCTCTTGGCCTGCCATTCCCATCGTCCCGGGGGTCGAAGGCCCACCCCTCCGGAGAGCGGCAGGCCGGGGGAAGACGCGCAACGGGGCAGGGCTAGCGGAATCACGGGGCGCGGCGGGCGCAATGCGCGCCCCCGCCCACCCTGCGCGGCGCCTCCTCCCTGCACACCAGC
>NW_025335942.1:8889050-8910995 GCF_004798865.1 Varanus komodoensis
TGGGCGAGGGAGCGCGCACGCCGCGGCCCGGCTGGGCTGCGCGCGCCCCCGCTCGGCCCTGGGCTCCGCTCGGCGCCGCGCCGCTCCCGGGCGCAGGACGCGGAAGGCTCGGGCGGGTGGAGGAAGGGCCGGCCGGCGGTTCCGGAGACTCGGCTGGCCTGCCGGGCCGCCAGCGGAGGGATCCCCCAGGAGGGCCACCTGGGCCTCGGATCTGCCGGGGGGGGCGCTCTGGCTGTGGTGCCACTGTGCAGTGCAGCCCCCAAAGCTCGGGGACCCCCTCCCCATGGAGGTTTGGGGGCCGGTGTGGCACAGCATGCCGAAACAGGGTCCATTCTGAGCCACGGCGGTTTGGCATGTGGTATGAATGCGGCCCCCTTTCCTTGGGAGGGTTTCAGCCCCCCAGGGGTGGCTTACACCCCTTCCCCACAGACATGGCTTGCCATAGGGCACAGTCAGCCCACCATTGCTAACTGTCATCCGGACCGGACAAGGGAGCAAGCCACAGGTCGGCGGACAGCCTGAGTGACCGGCCGCAAGGATGCCGGAAGGACATACCGCTGGACCAAGGCACTTGTGGGGGACACCCTTTTCCAGGCTCCCCAGAAAGTCCACGCCCTGCACCGTATGCAATCCGGCAGCCTGGCAACGTGCCAGCCGCTCCCATCAACCCTTTGCGAGTGAGGGAGGGAGCCCCTTTGCAGCGAAGAGCTTGTGGGTCCTCCGCCGGCCAGGCTGCCCTCGCCCGCTCCACATGGTCACAGATCCAGGCGGCAGCGCCATGCAGTGGGGAAGGGGGCGCGCTTCCGTCGGACAAAGGAGTGCTCGGCCCCAGCCACCCTCCCCCGCACCAGAGCCCATCCCAGGAGTGGGAGGGCCCCCCGGCCGTGCCCCTGCAGTCGGGCGGCAACCAGCCGGAGCGCCCCCACATCGCAGCGCCGGTGCCGCGGCCGGGCTCCTGCGGCACCCCTGGGCTCCCCGTCCTCTGTCATCCCTCGCCTGTCAGGCACAGAGGGAGGGATGTTGACCACAGCCTGTTAGATTTATTTTTAACCACCGCGTGCTGTCAAGGTCCCTGAGGGGTTTGACACGTTGCGCAAATCTCCCCCTTCATATGTGCTGGGCAGGATGAGGACATCTGTAGGGCTTCCGTTTCTGGTGGAGAGATGCCAGAGCAGAGAGACGAGGACGGGCGGCGTTGCCGGGGACCTGCTGTGGCTGCACAAGAAGCCCCTCCGCGCAGGGGCGCTTGTGGACAAATGTGCGGAGGGCCCGGCTGCAAGAGCCAGGGCGTGTATCACTCAGCAGCAGTTTTTAATCGAGAACTGGGCTTTTGCAGCTAAAAATGATACGCATGAATCTAGGCCTCGTGTGGGATCCGGCTCCAAAGTGATACAAGAAACTCTACTCATAGAGGACAGATTAATTCCAGACAGACAGACAGACGGACCTGTCAAGATACCCGGAGCTCAGGGGGCACCTGGAGAACATGCGAAAGCACTTAGCGGGCCTCAGAATCTGCAGTTACGAAGCAGCGGCGAGCCCTGCTGTCAGACTCCGAACGAATTGCTGGGGCTCATTTGAATTCCACAGGGGGCAAAGCCGGCCGGCCGACTGCTCATCCAGAGCACCGCAGATGCGGCGAATTCTTCACTTGCGGTGCCCTGCCCCCTAGTCATTGCCAGCCAGTGGCTCCCCTTCCGTTTATTGGCAATGGCGCTAGAAAGGGCCAACGTGGCGGCGGCTGGGGGCGTTTTCCTGGAGCCCCGTGGTGCCCATGTGCGCCTGAAAATGGCGGCTTCTGCCTGCAAGTGCAGCTTGGACAATCAGCAGGGGGCCCATCTGAGTCACGGGGTTGCTCCAGGCCTCGGGGGGCCCGTCCGGCGTGTGGCGCACCTTGGCGGGGGGGCGGCGGGGGGGTGGCTCGGGTGTGCTTCGGCTCTGCTTTGCCCAGTGCCTTCTCCCCCGCCCCAAAGCCGGGGGATGGGCCCTTCACCCACGAATGGGAATGGGGCGGCTGCACTGCCCTCCATGCTGTCGGCCCCCGCGTGTAATGGCAGCGAGGGCAATAAGGGGGGGGGGGGATAGTCCCTGCTCCTGCAGGCTCTGTTCTGTGGCGCGTCCCCGAGCTCAGGGCATCCCTAAACTGGGCTTAGCAGAGAACACCTTCTTACACCTGCCCCGTGGGGTCTCTGACTCTTCCCTCCACAACCGCCCTGTGGCAGGTGGGCCAGGAAGGGGGGAGTCGTAGAATCACAGGTTGGCAGTGGGGCGCAACGCTGCTGCTGTGGACGACAGTTCCCCCTGTCCCACCCAGGCGGCTGCCCGTTCCTGGATGTCCCCAGTGTGGGAGAGCCCACCGCCTCTGCAGGCAGCAGATCCCACGGCTCCGCTGCTCCGGAGGTGCGGGCGTTTTCCCCAAGATCTAGCCAGGGCCTGGGTAGTCGCAGCTGGAGCTGCTCGTTCCATGCCCGGCACTTGGGAAAGCTGTCCAGTGGCAGGACCCAGGGCCTCCCCAGGTGCACTCAGGCAGGCAGGATAATGAGGCTTGTCCAGCCCACACCCTAACCCATGATGCTGGTCTAGCTGCGCCTGAGCAGTTGGCCCCCTTCCCTTCCCAGCAAGAGGCTATGCCGAGGAAGTGAGGCCTGAGCATACAGAAGACTTACGTAAGGTATCGAGTCTCTGATTCATATCCTGGTATGTGGGGCGGTTCTTCAGGACAAAGCTTGTCCAGTTATCCCCAGGGCCCTGCCTGCTCACGGGTGGGTGTGCGCGCTGTCCTTGATCTGGCTCCTAACGCGTGCAGTGCATCTCTGGGGAGGGTTCCTCCCACACAGTCCCCCATTTGGCCAGCCTGTGCCCAGCCAGCGAAAAAGGGGGAAGGCTGGGGCGAGGTGAGGATCCAGCCGAGCTTTTCAAATATGTGCCATGCAACATTCAGAAGCCAGTGCGAGCCGTGCTGTAATTGGTACCGCATGGAGGGATGGAGAGAAGCAGCATCTCCATTCCCTAGCAACAGACGGGGCTGGTAACCAGGGGAGGAGCATCGGCAGCCACAACAGCTCCAGCGAGGGCCGCTGCGTCCCTGCGCTTTGCCAGGCACACATGAACCGGGCCTGCGTTCATGTTTTCCGCATCACAAGCTGCGAGGGTGCGCAAAGCACACGCCATCTTTCAGCTTCACGTTGCATAATTTCCTCGAGTTCAACAAATGCCCGTGTGGGTGTTCTGTGCTTCCCGGCTGAACTCCCTCCTTCCCCTTGGCTCCCTTCGCTTCAGCAAAAGGCGGAAAAGTGGGTCTTTCCAGAGAGAGAAGGCTTGCGACAAAAGGCAGGCGGACCATTGATCGAACTCGTCTGCGTGGTGTCATGGGCGCAGCTAATGTGTTGCCAAATATGAACGCGCCCGGGGTAAGCAGTGCTTCTTGCTGCCCATGAGGATGCCCTGCACTGCCGGGAGGAGGAGGAGGAGGAGCGGGAGGGAGGGAGGGGGGAGGCGAGCTCTCTTCCCAGCAGCTGCCATGCTGGATTCCCACGAAAGCCTCTGGGCCGTCTGACTTCCTCTGCAGAGGACGAGGAGGGTCGCAGGCTGAGGCTTTGCTCTGCAGCACGGCCAGGAAAAAGGCGGGGGCGGGGGAGGCAGAGAGGCGAACGCCTTGCTGGAAGCTGTCCGGCAGCCTCGGGCGGGAGGGGGCCTGGAGGATGGGCTGCGATCATGCAGCCACTGGTGCTGCCCGAGCCGTGGCAGGGATGTCGGGAGGGCCAGCCCCGGGCCGGAACAGCACCTCCGGGTCAGAGCCGGGACGCCCGCTGGGCAGCGCCCTCCTCGCCCCTGCGGCCGGCACGACCCTTCCCATGCCGGCTGGGGGAGCTCCGCTGCAGTGGGACGCGAGGCCTCCCGGCTGTGCTTCAGCCCCCTCCTCACACGGAGGGCACCCCTCCCGGTGGCTGGAATTCCCAGGGGTGGAGAGCCACAGGCAGCCTTGCCGGTGATGCCGTAAGAGCCTGGGGACATTTTCTGAGATAGGCAACGGTGGGAAGTGCTTTTGTCGCAAGAAAGGCAGGCACAGGGAGGAGGCCCGCCTGACTGGAGAAGCTGTGCGCCTAGGCGCCTGACGCGGCCATGTAGACCTGCCGTTTCGTGGAAGCCCTGCAGCCGAACGGGGCCACTGGGGTGCCCTTCAGCAGCCCCGCTCAGCGCAGGAGCCCAAACTGGCACCCCAGGAGAGCCAGACGGGCGTCCCATCCACTCCAGCAGGCTGTTCAGGCTGCGGCCAAGCAGCTGTCCGCGGGGTCCCTTGGGCACGGCGTGAGTGCGATGGCGCCCTCCGGCCTGAGTGGCCCGGAAACACCTCATGGCCCAGGCACCGCCCCAGAACGCTTCTGCTCCGCCACAGGGAGCTGCAGTGAAGGCCAGTGTCGCAGATCCTTTCAGCTGCTCTGCAATCCCCCTTCGTGCTCCTGCAATCCCATCACTGTCCAGTGGGCCAGCTGATCCTCGGGCTGCTCTGCAACTTCTCATGGTTTTTTTTTTTTTTTTTGGCTTTGATGTTGCTAGCAATTTGCTGCTCAAAATGCCGTTTGCATCTCCTGCCATCTGCTTGTATTTTCTTTGTGCTAGTTTCTGCTCCCCTTTTTATCTTTGCTTGGACACGAAGACCCCCGTGTTCTGAAGGAAGCTTCCTTTTCTGTACCGTCTTCCTTGACGTAGCTTTAGAACCGCGCAGGCACCTTCTTAGACTTTCCTAACTGGTGGGCCAAAGCCAACCGAGCTCCTATTATTGGGGTTTTGTGTAACCTCCAAGCATTTCAAAAGGATTTAAGCCTCTTGACTCCCCCTTTCAACTGCCTTTTCACCAGTTCCCGCATTTTGGAGAAGTTTCCTCTTTTGAACTCAAATGCACCTGTGTTGGATCTGAACGTACATTAAACCTGATAGCCCTTTCTCATGGCTGCAGCAGCAGTTGCACCTCATAGCAGGTCCTGGATGGCCCCACCTGGGATGGAATTCGGGGTCGCCTCCCTTCTGCTTGGTCCCATGATCAGCTGCTCTACGGCACAGCTGTTCAGGACAGCCATGAATTTAATATCTTTAGGAGGACTGGAACACGCATTGCACCAGTCAGTGTGGGCATCGTTGACGTCACGCCGTGCTGCAACGCAGCCTCGTTTTGAGTCTTCCCTGATTTCATTTTGCTTTGGACGATCACACTGCGCAGGCCGGTCTGCACCACGGCGGGCTGTTCCTAGGACTGAATTGGTTTCCGAGCAAGACGCTGGCACCCACGGCGTTTTTGTGCCGTGCAGATGATGCCACTCAAGTGCGGAGTGCGGGTTATTGCCAGTATTACAACATTGCGCTTATACCCAGCAAAGGGGGCTTGCATCGCTCCTTCCTATCCTCATAGTGGACACCCTGAGAGTCTCCTCTGGCACGGATCCTGGACAGTCTCATCAGGAATGTCCTGGATCGTCCTTTTGGCCCTTTTTGAGGATCAGGCAGTGCTGGCCTCCTCCAGTGCGCCAGCGCTCTGCCCTTCTCCAGGATTTCTCAGAGGAGGTTTTGCTCAATCCACCCACTGGTTCCTTCGGAAGCACAGGACGCGGCTCGCCCGGCCCTGAGGGCTCGCACCCTTCCCTGACCATCAAGCGCAAGCAGCGCTCCGGCCTCTCAGCCATCTCGTCACATATGCCGGATGGAGCACGGATCCTCTTTTGGGAGGAAACGGAGCCAAAGGAGGAGCTGAACAACGCTGCCGTTCCTTTGTCACCTGTCAGCATTTTGCCATCTGTGCCGAGCAGCTGGCGTACCCTTACTCTTGTCCTCCTTTGCTTTGAACATACCTGGAGAGGCCTTTTTGCTGTCCTTAGCATCCCGCGCCAACCTCGGCTCTCGCAGACGCCTTCTCTCGTTCCAGGCTCCGCGCCTGAACAATTCCTTGGGGAACTGTCCTTCCTTTCACTTCCTGTATGTGTCCATTTCAATTTCTCCATTTTATGCAACTGTGTGGGGTTGTTCTGTCTCTCATTTCCTGCTAATGCTGGGATTGCTTCTGACTGCAGCTTTAGTATCTCCCTCTTTTAGGAACTCTTGTCCCTCTTGACCTCTTCTGCTTGTTAAGTTGATTGCCACAGAATCCTATTTACCACTGCTCTGAGTTTATTAAAATCAAGTCTCCTGAAGTCCAGGTGGCCAGTGGAAAAGGCTTTTTCCGGTGAAGTAGGCAGGAGAGGAGGGAGGCTGCTGTGGCAACGGAGCTCTTTATCCACAGCAGCTTTCGCTTTTGGCTGCGGAGCCACCCGAGCTGATGAGCCTCCTCGGGGACAGAGTTCAGGACCACAGACAGCTCCCCGCAGCTCCACTGGGGCAGCCAGCCCGGAACCCGCATGCAGCGCAAAGTCCTCCTCGCCCTTGAGAAGAGGAAAAGAGCAGATGGAGATGGGTGCCAGCGGAGACCCTGTTTTCGGGGGATTTTAGGGGGAAATGGCGAGCTGGGAATCTACCGGTGTGCAGTGAACCTCCTCTGGATCAGGGCCCACTGTGTTTGCACACAAGAAGCCGGCCTGCAGCTGTGCGCTGTGCCAAGGCGTCCCCAGCTGTTGCCCAGACGCCTGGCCTCTCCCAGCATTCCTGCGCAGGCGCCATGCTGGCCGGAGCAGTCCGGCATCTCTGCAGGGCGATGTGCAGCCCAGCTGCCCATCCCAGGCCCGGCCTGCTTTGTTCACCCAGGTCTGCCCAGCCTCGCAGAATGTGGCCAGGCCTCCGCAGCACTGAGGGCTCCTGGGAGGAAGGCGCCCCGGTCTCCATGAAGCACAGCGCCTGGCTGCTGGGGAGGCACTGCCAGGGCTCCGGCTGGACGCTGGCATTTCGACACAAGGCGTTGCGCAGATGTTTTTGCTTGCTTCCGTATGAGCCATTTAATGGGCCAGAGGACGAGTCGCATGCCTTTACGTGCAGCGCAGTGCACCACACAGGGCCCCAGGGCCCCCACAGCCCAGAGCATCCTGTCCCAAAGGCCCAGCACAGGCGGGTTGCCTCTAAAAAATATTATCCCGTAGGACCACTGTGACAATCTCCCATGCAAGCAACGTGTTGCCATTCAGAGTGCTGCCCTGTGTAGAGCGAGAAGTGCCAGAGGGCCACGCTGGCTTCAGAAAAGGAAGAGGCACACGCGATCGCATTGCAAATCTACTCTGGCCACCAGGGTGAGTGCACCAAAGAATTTCAGAAGAAAACCAGTCTGCACTTTTTATATAGACTACAGCAAAGCCTTTGACTGTGTGGGTCACAAGAAGCTATGGGTGGGCCTGAAAGAAATGGTTCAGCGCTTGGTGTCCTGATGTGCAACCCGCATGACAGACAAGAAGCCACAGTTGGGACGGAATATGAAAAAGCAGAATGGTTTCCTATATGGAAAGGTGTCAGGCTATTTCTACATATTTAGTCATTATATTTCTACCTCGCCCATCACCCAAAGGATGTATTTTATCTCTCTACCTATTCAATCCATGTACACAATGCATATCATAAGGAAAGCTGGATTAGAATCAGAGGAAGGAGTAAAGATTGGCAGAAGAAACATCCCTAATTTAAGATATGCGAATGATAGCAAACTGCTGGCAGAAAGCAGAGATGGCTTGAAACGAGTCCTGATAAAAGCGAGAGAAGGAGGTACAAAAGCAGGACTGCAGCCGAATATGAAGAAAACAAAACGCAGGACCATGGAAGAATTGTGAAACGGTTCTGTTAATGCTGAAGGATTTGAAATTGTGAACGATTTTGAATGTCTCAGTTCAGCCATCCATTCAAAGGGAGACTGCAGCCAAGAAGTGCAAAGAAGACAAACTTCGAAGGGCAGCCGAGAAGGGACTAGAAAAGATCATCAAGTGTTAGGACATTTCACTGGAGACCTGGACAAGGAAGAAAGCTGCCAGGAATAAAATGAGGCATTCACAACATGGTGTGAGAGGAGAGCTTCGTGAATCCCCTGGACTGGCAGAAAATCAAGCTGGCGCTTTCCCTACATGCAGAGATGACACAGCCGAGGCTCCCACACTTTGGATACATCGCGAGAAGGCCGGACTCCCTGGAGAAGACAATCCCGCCCAGGAAAGTTGAAGGCAGAAGACCAAACACAAGATGGATGGACCAACGCCGTCAAGGAAGTCACAGCCTGGAGCTTGGAAGAGCCGGACAGACGGAGCTGCGCGGGCAGGGCGCCTGGGGGCCTTTCGTTCGCAGGCTCCCGGAAGTCGAAGGTGGCTTGACATCACATACCGGCAACAAGATTAACCCCATGGGGGTAGCTCCATGCTAGATTTTATGTTTCTTTCCTCAGATTCCAGAAACTAGGAATGCTTGACAATTTCATTCAGTCTATATTTTTATGAGTTCTGACCTAATTATTACTTCTGGGAATAGAATGTTGATTTCACACTCACTGGGACTGTCTAACAGGTTGCTCAAAACATGTACTTGGTATGTTAACATCCATACGGGAATGTCTGTTTGGGAGTAAAATGCATATTGAGGTGGGAAGTGGTTTTGTTTGCTGCTTTGTCTATTTTTACAAATAAGGCAAGTGTGTGTGGGTATTTTTAAATCTGCAGCCAGCCAGCCAAACGGGCCAGCTCATGAACATGGTCGTGGTCCAGTCATGGAGACCTCCTCATCTCTGCCAAGACCCCTGGGTGGATCTCCTGGCAGGGGTCCCCTTGTGGGGGTCGCTTCCGCCCATCCCATTGCTAAAGGGTCTTCCCGGCAGGCCAGTCCTCCTGGGCTTGTGAGATGCAGGTCAGCATGAGTTGGGACACACCCCTTGCAGACGTGGATCCAGAGGGCCCCCCAGGCCTCATTCACACAAACAGCTCTGGCAGTAGTATTGAGTTCTTTATTCTGAGGGTCTTCTAACTCTACTGCTACAAAAGACTGCTGGTGTTTCTAGTGTTTAACTCTGAGGATATTTTGTATTTTTGCTGCGGTTGCACTGAATCTGTTTCCATTTGTTCGCCCTCTCGAATGCAAGCTGCCCTGTTGGTTGCTGAGGCTGAAAGGTTGGCTTCAGCTTCAAATTAAACTTCTGATAATGCGATCACTGTGGAAAGACAAAGGGGAAGTGTGGCTGGAGATTCACCAGACTCCATGGAGAGTGTTTCAGCAGCCATATTGTCGTTTGGGCCTTGCTCGCTTTGGCTATGGAGCACTCAGCAGTTTATAACCAAGAATCTGCAAGCAATTTCCATGGTGCATTGAAAAGGTACTGCTGTGGAGCAGGTGTAGGGTGTAACTGCCACATCTTTTGGACTGCAGCCCCCATCAGCCCCATCCAGCATTGCCAATGGTCTGGAAAAAGAGGGGCTGTAATTCCCCGCTGCCTACTCATGGTGCAGAGAGGGAGGATGGGTGGAAAAACGGGATTTGGTGCTTGGCAAGCACGGGGAATCTCAAGCCCCTTTGTTGGAACAGACCACAGCACTGGCGAATAAGATCATCCCCAAACCGTTGGTCCCATCTGCCACGTTCGGTGTTTACAGAGCTCTTGGTATACGTTTGATATCCTTGCTCCTTTCCAAGTACAAGCTGCACCGTGAGGGAACAGGGACAAGTCTGGCTTCCACCCACTCGGCGGCATCAGGAGCAGACGCTCCAGATGGGTCCTGACTTGTTTGCCACGAAAAGTGTGTGGTGCTTAGGCTGTGCAGTGGAGGGAGAGGAGGAGACGGCGGCCAGCTCCGAGCGACGGACTCGTTCGGTGTTGGACGGATGCTTGAGCCACTGACACTTGTCCGACCCATCGCACACGATGCAGCAGCTGCAGTAGGTTCTGATGGATGAATCGAAGCACCCTCTTTAACAGGCAGGCTTCCCCCAAGCACCTCCCGCCGGAGGACACCCATCACGAGTCCGGCGAGTGGTAGCTGCCTTCCAGCACTCCAGCGCCCCTGGGCTGGCCGTGTTGAGCCAGGGTGCGGGAGTACAGTCGTGGGGCGGGCAAAACTCGGCATTGCCTGTGTTGGACGATGATTTGGCCCACCTGCGTGTGATGCGCAGGATGTTCCTGCACCCGAAGAAGAGTTGTCTTAAGCTCTGGGGAGCAAGTGCCGCCACGAGAGCCAGTGTGGCGTCGTGGTTAAGAGCGTGGGACTGGGACTCGGGTGAGCCATGGAGCCCACTGGGTGACCTTGGGCCAGTCACAGACCCTCAGCCCAACCTACCTCACAGGGCTGTTGTTGTGGGGATAAGATGGAGGAGGAGAGATGATGTAAGCTGCCTTGAGCCCTTTGTAGGAAAAAGGCAGGCTATAAATCAGAAAATAAATTAAATATATAAATTAAATAAAATGCCCACACCAGCCCCCCACTGCTGCAGGCCTCCGGTTCGCGCCATCACGTTCAGACGACTGTCTTGCAAGCCAAAGATGAGCAGAAGCCCTCCGTTCCCCTACACTTCGGAAAGGATCGTGGACACCCAGGCCGCTTCCGCAGTTCTCTCAGCAAGCAACAGAAAGGTACCCACGTGCGCGCTCGCTGGATCAGGACCTTTGCGGCTGAAGGAGCGAGCCCAGCACCCTCGCCTGTTGGGCCACACACTCGCATGCCCCAATTCGCGTTGGTGGCCGTCCGCTTCCTGGATAAGAGGGCCCCAACCCTGAGGGACAGGTGTGCGGGGAGGCGCGATGTGGCAGCCATGCCGCAAGCCCGGGGAAGGAAGGCCAGGGAGGAGCATGACTTGGCCTTCAAACATAATCCCGAGGCCTCGGCCACTCCTCTGCACCCCTGGACGCCGCAAAACGACAGGCACCCTCCACGTGCGCCGTGGGAGAGGGGACTTTGCACCCAGTGAAACAAAGGTGAGGTGCCCGCTTCCTCGCAGTAGACCAAGTGCCGCCATCACGGCTCTTCAGAAAGGCCTTCCTTTCCGAAGCCCCGTGGGCTCAGATTTGGGGCACTGGCAAGGCGGGCTCCGCGGGTCAGCAAAGCGGCCCAGAGGCTTTCGCAGTTCTTCGTCCGCCACCCGGCAGGCCTCCTCTGGCAGCCGCGGGGCACTTGTTGGACGGTTTGTGCGACCGAGAGGGGGCCGGGGAGCTCTTCAGCAGCTCATTTAAGCGCGTGAAGAATTTTCTGGGGTTGTCAGATTTACCTTTCCTTTTGCGAGTGGTTTTATGAGCCCCCGAAGTTTGTTTCTGGGCCTGGCTTTGGGAAAACCATGCCAGCTAGCTCCATCAAGCAATCTTTGCGATTTAGCATGCTCATGAGAGATTATCTGACTCTTTCTCGTGCATCAATAATGCAATATCATAAGAGGTTTGTGCAGGTCTCAGGCTTTTGATCTGAATTTAATCTTGAGGGGCTCGGCTCTTCAAGTTGTTCTTTCCATCAGTGGCTTTCTTAATTGCTGTTACTTTGGTGGCAGAGAGAACTGACGTCTGGGGCCCCATGGCAGCGCTGGCCGAGTGGAAGGCGCCAGAACGCCACCGGGCTGCGAGCAGGTCCTCGTCCAGCCCATCGCAAACGGCAACAGACGGGCCCTTGCGAGGGGGTAGTGGGACGACCTCCCCCTCGTCCTCCCCACCAAAGGAGGTCAGCACTGCAGTGCCAAAGGGCGCTGGACTCCCTGCCTAGCAGGGCCCCCGGGCAACTTTGCTCCACACAGGAAGCAGGAGCTGTGCTGGAAAAATTGGGGCACAGCCATGGCCGAGGGAACGGAAGGAGGCCAATTTGTATTTTTGCATTGGAACAAAGTGGGCCTGCCTCCTCCTCCTCCTCTCCCGCTTCCGTTCCTCCCCTCTTCTTCCTCTTTCTCTTCTGCTTTCACTTCCGCTTCTGCTCCTCCTCCCCCTCTTCCTCCTCCTCCTCCAACTACAATGTGATTAATTTACTTCTGTCAGAAATCCGAGGCAGCAAGAAGTGCCACTGGGAGGTTAGTTACACTTTGGTTCATCCTGGCCTCCAATTCCTCTGTGACATATTTAATGGGAAGGAGGATTATAGGGGGAAGCTTATGACTAATTTATTCAATTGCAAGGCTGTGGACCACGTGGCCCGCTAGAGCCAGGAAGCCTCTTTAGGATTAAAAGTAATCCAGACTAGTTATAACAAAAAGGGCTTTTACGGTAACACAAAACATCTCCAAGCCTTACATGCGGATCGGTTCATGCAGGTGCGGCTTAGAGTCCATTAGAGTCCGCTGGAGTTGGCGGGGCTGGAGGGAGCTGGCCACCAAGGTCGGGGAAGAGGGGGAGAAGGGAGCGCTGGCCTCCAGCACAAAACCGCCAGATGTGGGGGAAGCAGGCAAGGCGGGGAACTATCTAGCAGCATTGACTCCCCAGCAGAGTTTACTTTCCAGGGCAGGAAGAAGCATGACACACCAAGGCTGAGGCTTCTGTGGGGATCAGGCCCACTCATCCTCTAATGCAGCTGGGATTCCTGTGCGGAAGCGGCGGGAGGGGGCCTGGGAGTCCCCAGCCAGGTGCGGAGGTCAAGGGGCCCGGGGCACATGACTGCGCCGAAGGAGGGAGCCTTTGCTGTCATTGTTGTCGCAACTTTGCTTCTTCCCCACTTGTGAGCAGCCCAGTGCAGCTGACGTTGCCGCGTTTGCTCCTCAGCCCACGCCTGGGCGGCTGAAGGAGAAGGACCGGCCCAGAGATGCCCGTGAGCTTGAGGTCCAGACCGCCTGGGTCCCCGGCCTGGCCCCCTCCCCACCACAGCTCTCCCCATGGTCACACTCGCTTTCGTGAGAGGGACGCTCCTCCACCCACGAGCGTTGCCTTCCTGCTGTCATGCAGGCGGTTTCCTCTGGGCATTTGCTGCTTGGCCCAGAGCAACGGGGAGCCTGGGGCCACGTTCTGAGGCCGGGGCGTGTGCCTTCCCAGGTGCCCCAGCCCTGAGCACCGCGGGTTCCCTGTCAGGCCACGGGAGGGCTGACTAGTCATTGCGGATCTGTGAAAGCACATTTCAGCACGTGGAAGCCTGGGCACTCCAAGCACTGCTTGTCCAGACTTCCCAAAATCTTATTTGTCACATCCTGGCCCTGTTTCAGGCTCAGTGAGACATTTCAGTTTAGAGAATTTGTCTTCTCGGTCAGTTTCTGCTGTTGGTGATAATTCCTGCAACATGCAAGGAAGTGAACGCAGCCTTGCCGCATTTCTGTGGAAAGTGGCTGCGGGCTCGCCTGTCGTCCACGGAGAGCCCGGAGCAGGCCCAGCGCCGGATTCCTTGTGCCAGAGCTATGCAGCCCGGAGGCCTTGCTGCACCCGCAGGTGGCCTGGGCAGAGTCCTCACACCCGGAGGGGGATGGCCAAGAACTGAGGGGAGGGAAAGAACCCTGGGGAAAGGGTGCGGCACACACGCGTGCACCCCCCCACAGGGCTGCAGTCATGCAAACCCCCCCCCACACACACACACACAAGCCGGGCTCCGGCATGCAGCAGATCTCCTGGCTGAGCATCAAGGGCATTCTCCTCAGAGGCTGTGCAGAGCTAGGGAAGGGCCGAGGGGCTTGCAGACGAACCCAGGCGAGGGTGGGCAGTGGCGGGGAGGCTCCCTCCTGGCTTGACCGGCTCGCGCCCGCTTTTGGCTGGCCGGCCGGCTCCGCCTGCTTTCCCCATGCCCGCCATATGGGTGGAGGGGGCAGCAGGGAGGGAGGGAGGGAGGCTGAGGAGGCCTGTGCCAGAGCCGCTTGTCCAGCAGGACGTCCCGCAGCCCCGCGTCACTTGCCTTGGGCACCGGCTCTCTTGCCTTCGTGCAGGGATGATACAGGGCGCCCTCTGCGACTGGTTAGCTCTGCCTAGAATCAATCAATTACATCTCGAGTGGATCAGCTGAACAAATCTGATTTTTGAAAGCATCAGCTGAACGCTAAGTATTGTTAAATGCACAAGGGCGGAGCAGGGCTGTGAAGGGCAGGGCGATCTGGGGGGCTGTCATTCCCAGGGTCGCCCTAAATTGGACGCAACTGCAAACAAGTGTTGTGATGCGTTCACGCTGCCTTCCTCCATCAAACTGAGAGCAGCGTCCAGACAGACCGTCTCATTTTACCTTTGCATTCGTATGTGAATGTTGTTTCCATTTGCACATCACTCTAAAATGCTTTGTTCCCAACCTGCCAATGTCCAAAAATGTTCACCAGTTCTCACACCTGCATTCACATGTGCATAATGCGTGCTTTATCAAAGGCTCACTCTTCAAAAGACACATATTAAGAAATGCATACCTTCAAAAAATTAGCTTCTTCACACTTGACCCAACCGGTGAAGCGGTGAGCACTTTCAAAACAGCACTGAACGAACGGTTCTTTCAAAGAAGCAAGCAAACTGACAAATAAACAGGTCACAAAGGAGAAGAAAAGTGAGCTGAGCTGAGCTTCGAAGTGAACTTGAAGATGCTCAGTGATCTTGAGCATTCCTGCTGCTTCTCGTCCCCAGGGAAGGAATCTGTTTGTTTAATGCTTCAATAATACAAATCAACTTAATTTGCAGCTCTCAGAGTAATATGCAAACTGGAACACAATTACCTGTGCATTTGCCAACACGGTGCTCCAATAAAAAATAGAGTTGGAATGCATTCATTAGTAAAGCACATAGAAAGCTACACCAGGGAAAGTCAATAGGCATATACTAGAGGGAAGTGCTTGCAAAAACTGTGTATCTTAAGGAAAAATGCATATAAAGATGAGTAAGAACCTTTAGACATGCTGATGCGGAAACAGAAAGGAGCAAACCTCTGCTTCAAAGATCCAAAGTGTATAAAAATAGATAAATGCACGTGTCCCTATTCAGAGCAATGATTTCTCAGTTCTTGTTTCCAAAAGCTTCTTTTCCACCTGAACAGTGCCGATTGCATCCTTGTTTTCCAAACTCTGGGAGTGGAAGTCATGACAAAGCTCTACCAGGACTGCAATAATATTTCCTCTCCATGTATCAACCCAACAACCATCACCGCACGCGACACGCTTTCTGGGCCATGCGGTGCAGGAACGCCGTTGCCGCCAGAAGGCCTCCTGTTGCCTCGGAGTTACAGCAACCCACGGAAGAGCCCGCCCTGCAGAGCCCTGCTCGGCTCTTGTGAATGCAGGGTGGTGGCTGCCTTCATGGCATTGCGCCATCCCAGAGCTGGTCTCCCCCCTCATCTTCCGCCTTTCTTCATCTTTCCATAGCCTGATTGTCCTCTCCAGGGAGCCCGGCCTTCTCGTGCTGTGCCCGAGGTACATCAGCCTTGGCTTTGTCACTTTTGCTTCCAGGGAAAGCCTAGCTTGATTTGATTGAGGACCATGTGACTCATCTGTTTACCCAGGGCATCCACACAACCCTCTCCTTCCTCCCTGCCAGCTTTCTTCCCTGCGTGGCTTTCCCACCCTTACGAAATTGCTGGGAATGCCGTAATGCGGACGATTCAGTGAAACGCCCGTACCTTTGCTCTTTTCTAGCTCCTTCCCTGCTGCCCTCCTGCGCCTCAGCCTTCTTCTGATTCCTTGCCTGCAGCCTCCCTTAATTTTATTTATTTGCTATATTGGATTGGTGTGAAAGCTGCCCATTCGCCTTGCGCTCCCTTCGGATGGATGGCTGAGGCGAAGTATGTGAAATCTTCCACAGTTTCAGTTTCTTCATTGTGGAAGCGTGCAATTCTCAGACCTCGATGTGTGCAATTCTTCTTTAGCCATGATTTTTGTTTTCTCAGTGTGCAACAACATGGCAGTCCCATAAGCACCAAAGTGCGGGGGAAGCTCGCTGGCCGCAACCCATATTTTCCGGCTTCCCGCTTGCACAGTCCATGCTTTGCAGGAAGGCCCTGCACTGTAACAGAAACATTTCCAGATGTCTGAGAAAAGGAGCACCCTCGGGGATTTGCATCAGGCATCTCCCAGACTTCAGTGCCCACCCAAGAGAAAGAAGAAGAAAAGGTGGGCCGTTGTGTCGCAATGGACGTGCGAACTCGCCAGCCCTTCCAGTGCCCCGGAATAAAGCCCGAGGAAGAGCGAGACGAAGGGCACGTGAAGGTGTCGGGGGCAGAGAGGTAAACTGGGGAGGGGACGGTGTTGAGCCAGGAACAGTAAATCCATTAATCTTGTGAAATACAAGCCACTGTGCAAAACAGCCCAGGGCGGAAAGACGCCTCATCCGTTCGCAGGCTCTGTGTGAAAGCCAGGCTGCATAATGCGCTTGCCAGATCTTGCTGTCCATCCATCAAGATGCCTGCCCAGGCAGCTTCGACAGCCACCCATGAGCCACCCGGAGGGGCGCGTGGATGCGCTCCAAGGTCCACTCGCAAGAGCCAGCCTGGCCTCGCCCCGTGGCCACAGCCTGGGAGGCTGCATTCGGGCGCACCTCTCCACAGACACGCCAGATGGTGTTGTGAGCTCCTTCGCAGCCCTGGTCCCCACCGGCACAGCTCGCCGCTGCTCCTTGTTGGTGGCTACCCTGAAGGCCAGCAGAGCCCCACACCACTGGGGGATTTGAGGTGAGTGGATTCTTGCCAGGCCGGGGGGCTCTGGGAAACGTGGTGGACAGCTGGGGGTTAAGCGTGTGCCCCATTCAACATCCTCCAGCATAAACTTGAGGACCAAGGAGGCCGTGCTGCTGCAGCCGACGGAAGTTGTAGATTTCCTGTCCCCTGAAGTGCCAAGCTTCAGTTGTGCCGAGTGCCTGCAATGGACTGCAATGGAATCCCACTGGGGCAACAATGGCAGCTGGAACTACTTGTCATTGCGATTTAGCTCCTACAAGAGGCAGGACAGCCCTTTATGTGTCCATCTGAGGCAGGGGGAGTTGGTCTCTGTAAAGGAAATTCCCCCAGGAGAAGTCCTCTAGAGGATGCCGCATCCCGACCGGCGGCAGCTCCCTCGTCACCCGGACGCAAGCAAGCTCAGCCAAGTCCCACTGCCGCAAGCCACAGTGCTGCAGGGTGGCCGTGTCAGCGGTGGGCAAAGTTATTGGAGGGGGTCCTTTGAAGCCGGGGCGGGGGGGACAGCTGGCAGCCCGCAGGTTTCTGGGGAGTTGCTTATCCATGTGCTTATTCCAGTTCTGTACTCCAGGCCATTCACAACCATTTCAAAACAGAAAATGCAGCATAAGATAAAGTGTAAACATGTAGGTGTTTAAAGTTACGGTACCTAATAGCAGTGAAAACCACAGTAGGACCAATTTGAGGCCCTCTTGCGGCCCACAAGGAGGAGGGTCCCTCTAGGACCACCGGGTCCCATCGCTAGAGGGATGCTTCTCCCCTCCTGCAATTCCCACGATATCTCCACCTGATGAAGGGAAGGATGAGGGAGAAAAAAGAAAACAGCAGCCAAAGGGGGTTGCACAAGCCACCAGGCCCCATATTCGTAACTCCTTCCAGCTGTCGCTTCTGAGTCTTCCCTTCCAACGTGAAGGACGTGGTTTTAGGAACGCAGACGGCCGCTTAAAATATGATCACGGAGACGCAAGGAAAGGCCGAGAACTCCTTCCGAAGTCGGTGCAAATGTCTGAGCATGTTTGATGTTTATACTTCCAGCAGTGGGTGTGGGCTGTTGGGCAGGGTAGGAAAGAAACACGCAGTACCAGTCACAGGAGCGCCGGAGCGCCGATGCTTTTGCACTCTTCCGGGCTCATTGATCAGAGGCAGTAAATTCGCTTATGAGTCTCTAAAGGGCGAAAGAGGAAAATGCTTTGCACTCCGTCTGTGCATGTGCATGCATTCATATTTAAAAATAAGCATTATAATTTAAATAGATAAGTAGCACTTCTGTCACCATTTTTAATATTGTATTTTTAATGTGCTGTTGAAAACTGCCTGGAGAGCTTTGGCGATTGGGTGGCTTAGAAATCAAATAAATGCATAAGAAAGACAGTGTGGAAGGGCCGTGTGTACCTTTTCTTTTTCTCCCTTTTCGAATATACTGCCAGGGAAGAGGGAAGACTGCATCCAGAAACGCCGGAACGGAGTTGCCCGCACGCGGCTGGCCCGGGCTCGCCAACCGCTGGCCTTGGTTGAACAGCGGCAGACCAGGGAATGCAGAGCCAGCCTGTGCCGGTGGGGCTGCACCTCCCGGGGACGTGGCCTTGCAGTCCAGCTGTGCGCTCGGTTTGGGCCCTGACCCAAAAAGCCAGCCTGATCGAGCCACGTGCCTGCAGTCGGGAGCTGCATCCAGTCCTGAGCTGCAGTGCTGCGATCCGGCCTGCGGGGGCCGTGCTTGGAGGACTGTTGGAGAGTCTCCTTCCCTCTCACTGGGAAGGCTCCTTGATGGAAGGGCTGGAAGCCCTGGAAGCAGAATGCGGGAGCACCGGGGGTGGGAAGGGGCGAGCGCCCCGCTGCCCTCCTGGCTGGTGGCCCTCGGGGGCTGGCAACCCCAAGCTGGGGGCTGCTTGCCAGGAGGACATGGCCCATGTGGCCCTACCCCAGGCTGGAGCACCGTGCTGGACTTAGGGGCTTGGGCTCGATGGCCTTCCTGGCTCCTTCCAGCTCTACTATTCTATGACTCTTCTGCGATTCGATGCATGCGATTGCTCTGCAAAGGAAAGGAAAACCCCTGGTTCTCAATGGCAAATTTAAAAAAATTTCATACCACAATGTACAACAGTAAAATGAGGCAAAATGCGATTTCTCAATGTAATCATGACGATGTTTCCTTTACGTGCCATTGCGCCATTTCACCTCCAGGGGGATCTTCAGCGCCCACTTCAGGCCCCGCTGCTTTCCGCAAAAGCCGCCCTGGCCAAACCGTCTTCTTCCTGGTGCCACCCCTTCTCCTCAGAGGAGAGACCGGCTGCTTGGAAGGGGTTCGCCTGTGTTTGTCTTGATTCCCCCCCTCCTGAGAGCTGCAGAATTCCTAAAATTCCTGGGCAGTTGACCTTAGGGGCATGTAGGTTTCTCTGTTTACCAAGCAATACGGTAGCTTATCCTTCCTGTTTCACCCGTCACCACCACCCCCTGGATCAGCCAGGGACTGGGGAGCGAAAGGTACTGGTGGGAAGTGAAAAACTAAATGAGAGAGAATCTGCTTAGTTGCCATGGCAACAAATGGCTTCCTGTTGACAGCCTTTTCCCGGCTATTACTGGCTCCGGGCTAGAAGTTTCCTTCTGCGCCTGCAGAGATGTATCTCCAAAGTTTAATATGTGATGATCCGAACCCTCGCCCTCCCACGTTCTCGCAAAATAACAAATGAGTAGGAAACCGTCTGGATACATCTCAGATTTTATCTTCTGCTTTCATTTGTGCCTCCGGTGAAATAAAATCGAACTGTTCCGATGGAGGAAACCAGTCCCATGAAGCACCTTGCTACAGTCCAGCTGTTCTGAAACGCGCCTTGCTGTTCCATGGGCGTCTTTGGGGTTCCTCCTTGCCATGAATTTTCTGGGAAGGGATGCAACTTCTAGTCAACTTCCAGTGAAAGAAAGCAGGCTCAGCTTTTCAGCCATCGCTTTATATTATTGGGAAAAGTTGTTGATCGGTTTCCACTTAATTAGCTTATCCATCTTGGTCAGTTTTGGAATCCTTATGTCTGGATCTTTCCCCAAATCATTCTTGGGTCCCGACACGCTAAAATGGATGAGGTTCTCCCTGCAGCCATGGTGGTTAGAAAGTATTACACGGTGGCATCCAACCGTGTGTCCGTTACATGCCGATCTATTTTCTCGTGCTAAATTGACCCTGTAGGGAATCTGAGATGCTCGGAGAGGTAAGAAAAGGTGCAAGCGGTGGATGTGGATGAATAGGTTGATTTTGCTGCAGATCAATTAGCGAGTCGTGACGATGACTGCTTGCTGCTCAGCTCTGTGCGCCTAATACAACTCGCCTGGGGCTGAATGGCAGGATTCAAAGGTGCAACGTTTTTTGGATCTAGGTTTGGCCCGGCCATCTTTGTGGCTTCAGCATCTCCTTTGCTATTGTGAGTACATCCCAGCTTGATCAGTCATATCAACCCGTTATCCATGGTTATAAGTCTCATATCAGTGAATAAATAAGGTACACAGGTCTTAACTGGAAACTGTCTAGGGAACCTGACAGTCCTCTTTTGCCAAATCAATGGATTATTGTTTTTGTGCCTGTGCCAGAAACATCAGTGTATCTTAGGTTACTTCTTACTCAGCACAGAGTTTTGCTTGATGTTTATTGGCTGCCACAATGTCTCTAAGCTTTCATCCCATGTCAGTATGAAACATGGCATTAGCTGCATTGGGGGGCACTTGGTGACCCCAGACAAAAGTGCCTTTGGCAAGACAATTGCTGCATACAAAAGACCTTTGTTCTGGCTGAATGTTTCCGCCTCTGCCCCCCCCCCCCCGCCCCCAGTTCCTTTCAGCATAAGGATGGCTTGAACTCTTGGAAAGTACAGGTAATTTAATGTCTAATCTTTCCCAAGGCTATGCAAAACAAGAAAATCTGCATAACAAAGCTTGACCTTTCCTCTGCATAACAATAGTTTAGCCTACACATTTCAAATGATCATAAAACAGTTTTCTCTCAGTTCTGTTTCCTGGAGAAATTAGCTCAGACTCTCGCTGTGCAAAGAGACGAAGGTGATCTCTGCTTAACCTTCTGCTGTTCCTGTGTGTGGGACCTTTTGCTAAGGGGAGGCATTTTTGGCCCAAGCATTTCTTTTGGAAAGAAAGCTCTGTAGAAACAGAACCGTGAAAGGCAGGAGAAAGGAATTTGGAGACTTTTTGGCAATGTCCTAGAAGGCCTAGACTGTAAGTCTACTTATGTGTAAAATACACAACAGAAACAGGCTGAAATTAAATGCAACTGTAAATCTGAGTGCAGCATCTTGTCCGATCTGTTATTTTCCTGATTTTTGTACTGTTTTCTGGTTTCAAGAAGCTAGCCCGATGGGTGACTTTTCGCTCTCATCATATGTGAAGTGAGTTAGAGCTTGTTTTATGAAAGTTACAGGTTTTTAAGGCATGTCTCCTCATTTAGAAAGCAACAGTTTTGAAATACAGTCAAGGCTCAATGGCTTTACTTTAACTGTCGCTACAATGATGGAAATGTGAAGGCCAGTCGGCAGATTGAGCATTCTACCCTATTCAATGTTGGAGTGGGAGGAAGGGTGTTGTTCTAACCTTTAGAAAATCCAAGCAGTTTGGCCAGCCTTTATGAAATTTTCAGACACCAGAAAAAAGTGCTCATTGCACATATCTTGAAAATTTCAGGATGGTTAATATTTGAAAAACAAAGAGCAAGTTAAAGAAAGTAAGACATGAAACAAAACACTCACCCTGGTCTCAAAAGTGATGTTGAAGAAAACCATAGATGACCATTTTGGAGGCTGGAGACTTTCACCTGAGAGCTTGCTGTCCTGTTTATATCGCAATTAGTGGGAAGCTGTTTTTTCCACCTTCCATTTCATTTCTTCCTTAACATAAGCCTTTACGCATGTAAGGATAATTGATTCGAGGAAACAGGCGTGCAGACAAACTCATGTCTTTCTGTCCATCTTCAATCAGAACTGTTTTAGAAAGATGTGGGAACAGGGCAGCCACTTACCAAAGAACAGTGCATCTGTAAATGCTAAAGCTTGTTCCAATACTAAGTTTATCCATATTATGAACTCCTTCCCAAAAGAGGCAACTTCTGAACTTTACCGAAATAAGTAGCAAGCAAAACTAGTGGTATTTCACTTCCAAGTTAGATAAATTCTTGTTCATCACACACACACACTTACACACAATTTTAATGTGTGGTTTGACAATAAACATGAAGCATGATCAATGTAATTATGTATGCTGAAAAATAATTCTTGCTGATGTTTATGCAGAAGAAAATCCTACAACTTTCAGTATTCCCTTGCTAGCCATGCTAACTTTGTAGTCTATTTTTTTTTACTGGGTATGTTCATTTTTATTTTATGTTATTGGTACTTACAGAATTTCAATATTCTAGCTGATTTGATTATATTTTAAGTTGTGTATCTTTCTATCAGTGCTGTCAGTATTATTATTTATTATTATTATTATAACATTTCTA
>NW_025335942.1:8911095-8951956 GCF_004798865.1 Varanus komodoensis
CGGAGCCGCGTCCCGGCCGGGCCGGTGCGCCGGGCGGGCGCGGAGCGTGGGGCGCGCGCGGCCACTTCGCCTCGCCGGGCCGGGCGCGCTGCGGCGGCTCCGCCTGGGTGCTTGGCTGCTAATCATGCATAATAATCGCATTTGCAAGAACACAAATGTCACTTGGCTGAGTGCTTTTATTTACTGCCCTGTAAACACGCCCCGGGGAACCCGGAGCCTATAAAATATTGACAGGGCCCTCATGTTTAATGCCGTCCTCAGTGCCTCCCGCGCAATCCGTAATGAGGCCACTCCAGCGCACCAGGCCCGCCACGTGCGGCCGGGTCTGCGGCAGCCCGGCTCGGCGAAGCGGCGGCCGCCCTCGGGACCCCCGGCCGCGCGCTCCCGGAGCGGCGCGAGTCGACGCCGCTTGCGGAGGCCTGGCTGCTCCGCCGGCGAGCGGGGAGCGCGGCTCGCTGCAGCGGACTGCGAACGCCCCGCGTGAATGCCCAGCATGGCACGGCAGGCCCCCCGAGCGCCGGCCGGCCGCGCTCCTGCCCGCGCAGCCACACGGCGCCGCGCAGACTGGCCCGCGCAGCCGCGCGTCTCCGCGGCAGGGGGCGCCGCCGCTTCAGCCTGGCGCCCGGGCCCCGCCGCACGGTCCGGTCGTGTCCTGCCGTGTCCTGGCCCAGAGCCTCTGCCCGCCTCGGATCCACGCTTGGCTTAGTCCCACCTGCAGATCCTCGGGATGAATCTGGGCCCTTCTGCCAAGCCGGGGCTCTCCCACTTAGCTGCGGGCCCTCAAGTTGTGCAGACCGAGGTCCTGGAATGGAGTGCCTGCACTTGAAAGTGATAATCCCAGGACTAAGGACGTTAGATTGCGTGGGCTCCACCTGCTGTCTGAAGTGGTACAGTCCAACCACAAGCCTCCCGCTTGAGTGAGAGCCAGGCATGGTATGCTCTTCGCGTCCTTCTTGCCTCTACCCCAAGAAGTTGCTTAAGCGACGTGGGGCACTGCCGTCCGCCCGTCTCGCATTTTGTGGAGCAAATTACGCGTAATCAGACTTGCAATCTCACCCCTCCAGGACATTGACTCCTGCCTGTTAGCAGTGAGCAATGCCCCCAGAACAATCCCCCCCACCCTCAGTTTTTGTCTAGGAACTAAAGCATGCCTGGGCATAAAATAGCCCCCGATCTGCCCCAAGAGGGGTGCCCAGGGCGCAAAATGCCCCGTGGCCTTTGGACAGGTCCGCTTTCCTCCGCGGAGGAGCGGAGCCCGGGCATCCACCGGTGCGCGGAGTGGGAGCTGGGCTGGGGGTGAGGGGCGCCTCCGTCAGGCAACGGCCTTTCCTGGGCAGGTCCCTCGGGAGAGACACTCTTGTGTAAGAGGGAGAAAAATGACCCCAGAAGGAGCAGTGCTGCTCTTCCAAATTGATGCCTGGGTTTGTTCCAAGCTGCGGCCAGTTTGTGCTGGTGTTTTGCCTCTTACGTTCAGGAGCTCTGCATTTATTCTTCTAATCTGCACATAGACATATTCGATGTCTGAAGATTCGGAAATGCTACCAATTATTCTGCAATCGAAAAATGGGGGGGTTAAGGTGTGTGCAGGTGAGCACACCACCTTCCCGGTCAGGTGCGTTCTGGAGCTGAGTGTTCCATTGTCTTAAACCTGCTTCCTCATGGGAGGGGGGACATAAACTGTACACCCCCTACATATAGAAATGTATACGTGACTTTGCGGAGGGTCTGCGGCCTTCAGTGTGTGCCGTGTTGCGACTCCCTTCTGCACCCGTTTGCTCCGCTGTGTCTAAATCGCCCGGCTCCGCTTTTCATTTACTTTTCTTGTTAAAGGCCATTTTCTGTATGTAGTTCAGTCACTCAGTCATTTGAGAATCATCATTAATTTAATATTCCTTCTCATTTATTAATGGCCCTGCTTTGTCCAATACTTCCTTTTCCCCTGGTATATTTGTAAAAGCACCCCCCACCCCATCCCCTCAGCCCCTTCGGTTTACAGTGACGCTCCCTGGATTCCCGGCTGTGCGTTCCTGCAACCCAGCATGACACCCGTCTTTCAGACCCTGCTCCCCTCCACAGGGGTTCACTGGGGAGCCCCACGTGGAGACAGCCGGTGGCGCTCCTGGGCCGTTTCTGGGGAGGCCGGCACCGCCACCCCAGCCGCTTCCAGAAGGGCTCAGGCCCTGCCAAGCCTCTGCCTGGGGAAGTGCAGACTCGTTCCTCTGTTCTTGAAATCACCTGGACCTGCGTGGCTCTGGGGGTGTTCCCCTGCCCACCGGCCGATAAGCTCACACTTGGCTGCAGGAAATCCACGAGAAGCATGGGTGTGCGGGTTTCATTGCTTCTTTTCCATCGGTGTTTCATCGATTGTCAGGCATCTTCTGTTCCATCCTCCCCTCCCCTCCCCTCCCAAGTGGCTCTCTGGCACCTCCAGATGCATTTTTTAACATTCCTACCAGTCCCAGGATCTCCCTCCAGCAACAGGGCCCAGGGGGCAGAATTGGCCCCCGGACCTCTTGGAGCTGCCTCCCACGCCCTGTGAAACGTTGCCTGAGGAGAAGGCTAAGCAGTCCTTCCAACCGACTCCCAGCTAAGATGGCAACGCCAGTCGACTCCCTTCCTTTCCTCATCTCCTCCTCATTGCCAGCTTTAAAAATACTACTCAGACCATTTTGTTTCTCGCTGATCTATTTTTTGTGGATTGTTTCACTTTTCACCAGACTGCATGCAGTGCTCCGTATTGCCGCATTCCCGCACCTTCTGGGTGCCTGTGGATTAGCCTCTTTGGAGAGCAAGAAGGAGCTCCTGCCCAAGAGGGCCCTGTGGCTGCTTCCAAACCTCGGAAAGGCGTCAGACTCCCATCAACCCCACCGAGTCCACCCGCTGCCAAGTCCTCCGGGACAGGGACAGGAGGGGAGACGGGGTGGCACCGTTACTGTGCCAAAGGATCCGTCGCTGGAGTGAGCGAAGCTGTCCAACGAGATGGAACGGCTCCAAACCTTAATTAAATTACTGCAAGGAGCTGTGGGTTTTGTTGGTGGCAGTCGTAAGACGATGGAAACCAGAGCTGCAAATCTGGAGGAGAGCGTTATTGTGCATGAATCTGCAGCGTCTGCCTCCCTCCCGCAGAAAAGCCGCTGCTTGGGCTTCACGTGTCGAAGCCTTTTCTTCAGGGGCTGATCTGAGAGCGCCTGGCTTGACCCATCAGCCCCCAAAAGAAGTGGGGGGATTCAGTCCTGGCAGTGACAAGGTGTCCACCTCGATATCGAGGGTGCTTACTGCACGCCTGGTCCTACTCGGGGGTGGGGGGTGAGAGGGAGGCCTGTAGGTCCCGTTCCCGTGGGCATCCATGGAAGAGCGTCTCCGTGCAGCCATCACAGAGGAGGGGGGGCCAGATGAGGGCTTGCTCCACAGAGCCCATCCCTCCAGCCATCGCAGGACCAGCAGCGTGTCCCTCCTCATGTGCCGTGCAGACAAGGGGTGCTGCACCCGCGGGGGAAGGGGGGGCCGCGTGCGCACCCGTCTTGTGGCGCTCGATTCCTAGCGAGCGCCGCACACGCACCGGGTGAACTTGCCAGCAGCTCCGACTCACGGCTGCAGCAAGAGGGACCAGAGTGCAGGGAGCCAAGCCCTGGGGGTTCCCAGCCCAGAACAGACTCCTCGCACCGTCTAGATAATGGCAAAATCATGTTTTACCCAGATTCCACGCAAGAAAGGTCTTGTCAAAGAGAAAGTTTGGAAGAGCTTGAAGAATGGCACAAGATCTTAACCTTACCCATCACATCAGTTCCAGAGCTCCATTATGGTGGACTGTCAAGTCGAATCGCAGGAGTGTTGATCCCCAGAAGTTATGCTATCTCATCTTAGGGGGATTTGAGCTACCTCTTCTTGCCCAGAAGTGGCCTTTTGTATTCTCAGCTTCTGCTACAGCATCCATTTGATTTCATTCTCCACTTTCCAGAAGCTGATTAGAAAGCTCTGGGCATTCAGCCACCCGTTACATATTTTGAAAAGATGACATTTTGGGCATTTCGCCATCTTCTTCCTCATGTTTTGACTTTCCTTTCCTTTTCTCTCTTGCGTTCCTTCCATCATTCCATCCATCTGCCCATCCTTCCTTCCTTTTCTTTTCCACCTCTCTCTCTTTCCCCCCCTTTTGCTTTGTTAGTCGGCGTTACGACCGCTTGTTAGCATTGCCAGTCTTAATATTCAGGGACCAAATTGGTGGCTGAGGGGTTGGGTGAGGCAGGTTGTGCTCTGGTCTTGCTGGAAGGGAAAGAGGGCTGGGGGGCTGGGGGTTGTTTTGACTTTTCCTCCTCTTTTGGATAGGTTCTTTTATTATTATTTTACTTTCACACAGTGGGTTTTTAAAAATTATTATTATATAGGTGTAGGGCACGGTGAAGGCACTGTGAAATACAGTATATCCAGAACTTGAATTGCTCTGAAATAGATTTTTTTTTAATAGAAAAGATAAAAACATGTACGGGGCAAGCAATATATTCATAATAGTTCCATGTTTAAAGTGACGTCCTGGAATGTCAGAGACGGTGGAAGCCAATGAAAGAGAAGAATGCGGACCGTGAACGGGATCTTGCTTCTTGCACCAAGCCCCGCGATGCGAGGGAGCCTGGGTGGGTGAGGTCTGCTCAGCAGGGGACATCAAGAAGGTTTACAGGACTAGTCAGCCTTGGCTTCCATTGCAACCGGTTATTGTTGATCCTGACGGCTGGGTTTTGATTCTGGCTGGAAAATGCAGCGAGCAAGGGCTGGCTTTGATTAATGTGTAGGGACAGGAAGAAAACAGATGTCTTTGAAACATGCTGCCCGAGGAGAGCTTTGCAAATACCCTGGACTAAGAGAAAGACAAACCAGTGCGTCCCAGATCAAATCAAGCCGGAAGTTTCCCTAGAAGCAAAAATCTGGCGCCGCCTGGAGAGGTCCGCCTGGCGCCGTCGTTATTTGTTTTTCGGCGCCAGGCTAAGACCTTTTTATTTAAGCAACATTTTAAATGCTAAATACAATTGAATTTTATCTGGCCAGGGCGGCTTATTTTATAATGTGAGTTTTAATCAAGATTATTTTATATGGATTTTAACTTGTTTTATCTATGTTGTAAGCCGCCCCGAGGCTTCGGCGAATGGGGCGGCATAAAAATGTTTTAATAAATAAATAAATAAATAAATGACAAAACTGAGGCTGTCCTACTTTGGGCACATCCTGAGAAGGCAGGACTCCCTGGAGAAGGCCATCATGCCGGGGAGAGTTCAAGGCAGAAGAACAGGAGAAAGTCCACGTGGAAGATAGGCTGACTATAAAAGAAGTCACAGCCTTGAGTTTACAAGTGCCGAGCACGGCTTACATGGTCGGGGCATTTGAAGGGCAGGTGACTGCACAGCCCAACAAGAACACAACAAGAACATGCAGGTGCCCCACAGGGACAGTCCAGCCACATTTCATGAATGCGTTAGCTAATTGCTTAATGTTACCTAAGGCTGCACGGGGTGGAGGGAGTTAATGCGAGTTTAAATCCCCTCCTCGGCTAGTCCCTAAGCGGCAGTGATGTTGAGACGTGGGATTCAGGCCTACGTGATCAACTTGGCCAATCGCTGGAGCACCATGCTGCGAACGCGCCTCTTCGCCATTCCCAGTGGCAGCTTCCTTTGGGAGGAGGTAATAGTCTGGATAAACCTTATGACGGAAACTTCTTTGAGGATGCACATGCTCTAGGGGAACCCACTGGTCCCTCGGAGTTTTCCACAAACTGCAGTGCAAACTGATTGCAACAACAGTATTACAACATTGAAAAGACAAATAGCCACGTGCCAAACACCGTGAATGGAGGATTGAGTGAAACTTCCGATTTCTGAACGGGTGGCCTTTAGGCACAATCTGCAAATGGATAAACATATGGATATTTGGGCTGCCTTTGTTGAAGCGTATGCATAATTATTTCCAAAAACGACCTCTGGCATGCTGGCACATGGCGGTGCAGCTACCAAAATGGTTCCTTCTGGAAACTTTGTCCAAAATTTGCAGTGTTTATTTTAGTTTATCCTTTTATCCCTTCGTGTTGATTTTGTTTTTGTTATGCACATGAATACATACAGAAATAGAGGGAGGGAGGGAGGGAGGGAGGGAGGGAGGGATAGATAGATAGATAGATAGATAGATAGATAGATAGATGGTCTCTCCTAGGGATGACATAACCGACCACACTTCCCCACCATTTCCGGGAGAGAAGCAATGACTAGTACCAAAGCAATCCTCTACACTTCTGTTCATAAGTGCGTCCGAATATATTCACTGGGGCTTACTCTCAGGTAAGCATGCACAGGATTGCAAAGGCCCATGATTTAAGTCTCTAGCAGAGACAATGCCCTAGAAAACTGTTCCACTTCAGGCACCACTTTGAATGTTAACAAGAATGTTAGCAAGCTGGGAAGCATCAAAGATGCTAATGCATTTAAAGTGTAAGGCATAAGAGGCATCCATGAAGACGTTGAAAGCAGTCAGAATGTTCATTCTACTGAACAAGGCAAGGTTTGTGTGTAGGGGAAGGGGGGGTGATAACAGTTTTCAATATTTAAATAGCTGCCATAAAGAAGATTAAGATCTGTTGTTTTCTCTTGCAACGCAGAACAGCTGAAAAGGTGATTAAGTGAAGAATAATTTATATATTTTGGAAAATGTACTGGACCAGATAATATGGGGGCGATGGAGGGAGATGCATGACTTCTTCGCTAGAAGTTTCGAAGAGGCTGGATAAGCACGAGCGCACGCGCGTGCGTGTATGTGGAGGCAGGGAGAGGCAGAGAGCTGGAAGGATCTGCCAGAAAACCTTCAAGGCGTCTCCAAGACGTCTCCAAGCAAGGGTGTGTCAGAATCTGGGGGCCCAAGAAGTGCTTCTGGGAAGGTTGTTTTGGACAAAAGGTGCCCCTGTGTGGCCCCCCAGGGGCCTGTTGCGGGCAGTCTCTCCATGGTGTTTTGGAGTTCAGGTGAAGCTGGGCACCTCCAAGACCTCTTGCAGGGAAGGTGCAGGCCTGGACTCCGGCAGGGTGTCCACTGCCCCCTTTCTCAGAGAAGCCTGACCGAGCCACGTTCACATGGACACGTCAGAGCTGGACTACTGAGCAGGCTCTGCTTAGGGCTGCCCTTGAAAACTGTTCAGAGACTTTATTTGGCCCGGACTGTCAGCAGCAGCCCACGACGATGGTCTGGTTAGAGGGAAGATGCAACCAACTGCTAGCCTGTTTCTGGGCGGAAGCAGCTGCGTTCGAGCAGGCCCTGGGGGTGCAAGTGGGCTGGGAGCAAGATTTCTCCATCGCACTGTTTCTAAAGCTTTGCAGTGTTTTGCTGTTTGTTTTCTTATTTTTATCCCCCTTGGCGGTGATTGTAAATCCCTCTGAGAGCTATTTTTCTTGGTAGGCGGGCATGGCACAAATCGGGTGGATGGAGGGATGGATGGAGGGATGGGGAAAGATGCATCTTTGTTACAGGGAGGAGCCTAACTAGGAAGGTCTACGTGAGCCTGGACTAGTGCACTTTTTACATCAATGACTGTAATGTAACTTTCGCATGACAGTGTTTAACGGCACAAATACCCTTCTGGAATTGTACATTTGCAAGAGGTTAAACATTTAAAAACAGAAAAAAGAAGAAAAGCCCTGCTATGGAGAGCTGGATAAGACCTTCCAGTGCAGACTGGCAGAAACCGCTCCCAGCTTATTCCCCTTTTTAGACAACCTTGCGCAAGGCTGTCAGCGCATGCGGACGCCCGTCCAACACGTCTCCCTTGCTGCAAGGGAATAAGGAACCCAGGATCAAAGGCGTGCCCACCTCGTTCCAGGTAGGGACACATCAGCGCCTTTCACAGTGTGTGTGTGTGTGTGTGTGTGTGTGTGTGTGTGTGCGCGCGCGCGCGCGCGCGCGCGCTTTAGCAGGTAAGGGGAATGCCTGTGTGTTTGGAAGTGGTTTCTCCCGACCAGGCAGCACTGGACTGTATTTCTGTCCTCTTCCCATGCCTCTCTCTGCTGGCGCCGTCACACATGTGGCCGTGACCATCACAGCACACGTGAGCGCTTCGTGCTCCTCTCGAACCGCCTCTGGAGGACTGAGCACTCCTGGGATTGCCCAGCCCCATCAGCACCAGGTCGGAGGGGGTGGGGAGGAGGCCTGTGGCAGCTGCGCTTCCTCGCACCAGCCTGACAGCCAGTGCTCCTCATCCAGCTGAGGAGGGACCAGCTGTGGCCTCTTCACAACTGCAGATCGGAAGATGGAGCTGCCAGGCCGAAGGAGGCTCTGCACTGCCCTGGAAAACCAGGTTCCGCTCCCTGAGGCCGCATAGCCGTGAGCCTCATTACATGCTGTTTCAGCTGGACGTGGGGGGAAGGTTCACTGCACGCCCAACACCGATCGCAGTGGGAAGCTCTCCACTGGCGTACGCCCTCCATCTCCCTTTCGCTTTCCCAGCATCGTCCTCCATGCCGTTGTCATAACGGATCTGATAAACTGGCCTTAAAGTTCCTCTCAAAGCGTAGAAAGACGCATATGTACAACTTCCGCACTCAGCTTAAACGCATCTCCTTGTTCTGTAGTACTGGATAGCCGGGGACAAAAACGAGCCATGCGCCTTCCACCAGAAAAGCTGGTGGAGCTGATGTGGGCTCCTCGGCTTCGCAAAGCCACGGCCTCCGTTTTCAGGCTGCCAGCAGTGCAGCAAAGCTCGGTGGCCAGAGCATCCGTGACCTTTTCAGCGTTGGCAGTGGCCACGTGGCCTGCTTGAGTGAAGCTGGCTAGCATGGCACTTCGGGAGAAATGGTAAAAATATCGCACACCTCACAAAAGCTTGTTTTAGCTGGCTTGGTGTTGAAGCTTGCCTCTCGTCTGCACTGCGTTCCGCTTGCGGCCTCTTTGCCCCTTCCAACTCCCCGTCCCTCTCTCTGCATCTCATGCCTTCCAGGCTGCATTCAATCTCGTAGCCCCTCCTGGGCGGCTTTCAGCAGACGAGTTTGGCCAAAACACTTTAATCAAGTGCAGAAGCTGTAAATGGTCTGGGGCCAAACGAGCCGAAGACTTGCGGACCTTTCTCCCTGCTCCACCTTCCTCTCCCCTTGAGGCCAAGCCTCGGTTGCATGGTGCTTTCGGCCACTCTGGCAGCCCCGGGAACTGGGGCCCTCGGGAGCCACATCTGACCCCACCTCATTCTGGGCCTTCTGTCGTGCCAGACATCTTGCTTAGGGGGCCTTTTGGGGAGAAGGCTCAGGACTGGTTCTCTGGCTAGTTTGTGCAGCCATACGTCTCTGCCGATCTGAGTGTGCTTTTTGTTAGAGTTCTGTGTTTGTATTTTCTTGGACATCACACCAGAGTGCTTTCAGCATGCAACCAGCAAGAGCAAGCATTACAGAAAGAACCACAGAGAGAGAGAGAGAGAGAGAGAGAGAGAGAGAGAGAGAGAGAGAGAGAAGCTTCAGAAGCAAACGTCGGGGCTTTGCGAGCATGCTCGGCTCCTGGGAAAAGAAACCATTTTTGGAATAAAGGTTGAGTGCAGCCACGACAGTCGTGCCACTCTGGCAAAAGGGGCATGTACTTTCGGAAGAGGAGAGGGGAGGAGGAGGAGGAAGGGAGGAGGCAAGCCTGAGAGAAGCAACCCACATCAAAGAGCAGGTATAAGAAGAAAGCTTTGGAGGACCAAACCAAGCGGCTACTCAGCCCTGCTTCCCCAATTCAGATGGAGCGGCTGGCATGAATTCCCATAGCCAAGCTGAGCCACTCCAGCATCCAATGAAGCCATGTTTTTAAGTTGTCATCTCACTCTTCTTCCTAAATAGAGAAGGTTTTCCATCGAGTTTGGGCTGGGCCACCAGAGTTTCGACTGCAGGAGTGCCTCTTAGCCATCTCTCCCATGTCACGTTGGTGGATTCAGAGTCCTTCTTCCTCCCATCTAACGGAGGATACTTGGCCCAGGGCGAGGCAGGGAGCTTGGGGTTCTGCTCTTGACCCAACCCCTTGACCCAGGGCCAAGCCAGGCCACCAGGATCCAGTTGAGGGCAACTAGGTCTGACGGCTCTGCAGTACCTCCTGTACCAGGGCCAGTATGACTTAGGGCTGGAGCCAGTGCAGCGCAGGGCCACAAGGTTGGTGGCCGGGTTGCAGGGTGAGCCACGTGAGGCGAGACTGAGGGAGCTGGGTCTCTTCAGCCTGGAGAAGAGGAGACCCAGAGGGGATCTGTTGGCGACATGCAGGTATGTGAGGGGGTGTCACATGGAGGTGGGCAGAGACCTGTTCTCCCCTGCAGAGGAAGGCAGGACGCGCTCCAACGGGGCAAAGCTCAGGGAACCCAGGTTTCATTTAGATGCCAGGAAGCACTTCCTGACCGTTGGGACCCCGAGGGTGTGGAATGGGTTTCCCCGGGAGGCGGTTGAGGCCCCACCGGTGCGGGTGTTCAAGGGTAGGCTGGACGTGCACATGGTGGGCATGTCGTGAGCGGAGCCGGCTGGGGTCAGACTAGATGGATGGCCCAGGAGCCCCCTTCTGACTCGCTCTGTTTCTATACCCCTCCGCGCCTCGGTTGCCGGGGAGCATGGGCGCACTGTGGCGAGGCTTTACTCCTAGCCCTCTGGGCGGCTGCCCAGCCGCAGTGTACAGGGAGCCCCCGGGCAGAGGGGCCCTTGGCCCCCTCGCCTCCGCCAAGCCGGCCTTCTCACAGGCGGCCGCGCTGCGCTTCGCGCTCCCGGGGAGCTCCCGGGCGCCTGCCTCCCTCGGCCGAGCCGTGGCTCCCGCTCGCAGCCAAGGGAGCGCCCGCTCCGCACGAACCGTCCCTGTCCCGCGATGCGCCACCGGCCCGGTCTCCGTCGCAAGCGCGCCGCCAGCGGGAGAGGCAGCCCCGCGGAAGCCGGCTGCAGGCGGCCCGCCCGAAGCCGCCGCCGCGGCGCCCCTTCCGGCCCGCTTGCCGTCCTGGTCGGCCCCGGAGCGAGCCCAGCTGGGGAGGGGATGGGCTGCAGCCGCCGTCCCGCTCGCGCTCCATAGGCACCTCCTTTCGGGAGCAGTGGGCGCTGGAGGCACGGCGATGAATGCATCAGGCTGCGTTGCCGTGGCAAGCCGCGATTCAGGGCCGCGAGCCGGGGGAGCGGCGGGGCGGGCAGGCCCGGGAGAGCCCGGCTGCGCGGGCTGGCGGCGCAGGCCGCTGCGCCCTCGCCCGCGCAGCCCGCGGCGGCGGAGGAGGCGCTGCGCTCTCCCTGCGCGTTCGCGCAGCTCCGCGGCCTGCCGGATCGGCCCCCACGGCCTGCAGCCAGCCCCCACCCCTGCGGGAGGGGCCCCGTTTCGCCGCCCTGGGTGGCGATCGCGCTGCCCGGCCCCTTCTTCCCCTCCACTCGAGGGGGCCGAAGGGAGCCAAGGCGGAGCTGCGGGCATCCCTGCCTCCCAGCCCAGGCAGCGACGTGTGCGAGCGCGCTTCGCGGGAGGGCGTGTGCTGGGCCGCTGGGCCTGGCCCCCTGGGCTCCGTCCTGCCCCCTCACCACCCCACGTCCACCCCACAGCCTTGCGGCTTGGCGCGGCATCCGACCCGGCGCGTGGGCCCGGCCGGCGAGCGCAGAGGCTGCCGGCAGGCCCGCTGGACAAGCGGGCTCCTGCTGCCACACTCGTGGCTCCTGGGCGTTGCGCGCTTCGTGCGAAGATTGGCATGCCGGTGCGCCTCGCCTCGCCTGGCGCAAAGGAGCCGCTCCGTTCCCAGGCATTCGCAGCCTCGCTCTCCGCTCGTCTTGCTCCCTGGCCAGGCCCGACGCAGCGGAGAAGCCCTCCAGGTGGAAGAGAGGCAGCGTCCGTCCTGATCTCACGTCCTGGTCCCAAGGGCAATAATATCCCTCTGCCTGGATCGTCTTGTTCTTGAGCTTGTTCTGTCTTTCACGCAGGTGTTTAGCCGTTTGCTCATCTGCCTGGCTCCCCAGTTACCTGGTCAAGGCCTGAACGGGTTGCAGGCACTTGCTAGTGCAGCGGGCCAGTGGCGGTTCTAGGTTGGCCTCGAGTTGCTACCGATCTGGGAACTGAGACATATTTCAAATGGCAACACTCACTGTGAACAGAGGCGCAATGTCAGGCACCTTTCCACTCAACAAGGATGCACAGTTCCCAGCATGCTGGGGTTTGCAGGCCTCTTTCTGCCTAAACATGCATGTTCAGCTATTTTTAATTGTGATTTTTAAAAAATAGAAAAAAATAAAGCAAAAGTTACTAGTTTCTTACGTGGAACTTGAGTGAATCTATTACAGCAAAGACATATGTGCTGTGCTTTTGCTGTACGTATATTTTTCTAGAGCAAAATGTACTATTACTTTTAGAGATGCTACTCATAGGCTCCAACAAGGGCAGTTCAGATAGTCATTTATTCGCACATTTGTAAGTGACACCTACAAATCCACCTGTTCGAAAGTTTCACCTCTGCCCATTGTGTGATTGAAGGCAACCGATTGTCCTTCTCGTGATATAATATTAGCATTCAGCTGTCAAAGGTGTGTAGCGAATCCATTTATGCTGAGCTTGCATTATGTTGCAGGAGACAGGCCGATGGTTAAGGACACGGATGCCCGTAGATGCTACAGAACTTGCCCTCCGAAAGTTTGTCCACATTATGACCTCCCTCCAAAAGAAGTAGCTATAGGCTGCTGCCAAAATGTGTGAGGGAGAGACGCTCCGAGTGTTGTCTGATTTAAATGAGCCCTTGCTGAGAAGAGAATGTGGCATGCAAGATACCTGAAGCATCGGGTTTTGCTGAATCAAAGGTAACCTAAGACCTATTACCCCGTCTGAAACAGATGCGAACACAGTGATCTGTCAGTTTGGCAAAATAGGATACTTCGACTCAGTAGTCCTGTCCTGCTTCGGACCCTGCATATCGTATTGATTCATGGATAATAGATTTTTATAAAGGTGGACTGTAGCTTGGTATAACGTATGGATCTCCGTGAGTGTTCCTCATAGCGAAGGAGATGCTGAAGCTGTGGAAGTGAAGGGGCCGAACCGGATTCAACGAGATTTTCAATGGCACATGTCCTTGTTCAGCTGCAACTGGCATGCAAAGCAGAGAATGGCAAAAGGTATTATTGGGACTGAAAAGGAGACCCCGTTTGGGCGCCCAGGTCCACCAGGCACATGTTCTCCTGCCAGCCTTTAAATCTGGGCTTCCCCAGAGAGTTGGGCTTTGTGTGTGAAAACGGACCGACGTGCCATGGACGCGGACGTGTGTGCCGCGCTTCTCTTTCTGCTGCACCTGTGGGAAGCACCCTGTTTCTTCCGGCGGATCAAGAAGATCCAAGCATGAACGTTCCAGAACTGACCGGGGGTGAAAGTCTGAGCAAAAATATCAGAAGTTGTTTCTTACGAGCAGACTGCGGGACTGCCGGTCTATCCAGCCTTTCCCGTCTGCTTTCTTCACTGTCCAGCCTTTGCACCCATAAGCTGTGATTGGGAATACGATGGTTTGGATGATCTTGGCCTTGGTCTCCCGGGAAGCGTCCTTACACCAGATTATCTTTTCCAGTTCCTTCGCTGCTGCCCTCCCAAGTCTCAGACTTCTTCAGATTTCTTGGCTGTGGTCTCTCCTTGAAGCGAGGCATGTGAGATCTTTCTTCAGTATTTTTCAGTTCTGCAATTTTCTTCAGTTTCTTTAGTATTAACACGAAAGTTCTGCAATTCTCCTGTGGTCACAATTTCTATTTTCTTCATATTCAGCTGCAGTCCTGCTTTTGTACTTTCTTCTCTCACTTTTATGAGGAGTCGTTTCAAGTCAATGCTGCTTTCTTCCAGCATTACAGTGTCATCCACATATCTTAAATTAGTGATGTTTTTCTGCCAGTTTTCACTCTTTTCTCTAACTCCAATCCAGGTTTCCTCATGGTAGTTTGATTAGAGTGAATCTCTGTTCACTGTTCAGTCTCTGGAGTGATCAGGAGAGAAAATGCACCTTTGTCCGACACCTTTGCCTGAGGGAAGCTGCTCTGTTTCTCCATCCTCTGTCCTCACAGGTTGCGCATCAGGACAATCGAGCGCTGAGCATACCGTCTTCGTTCAGGTCCATCCAGAACTTCTCGTGGCGCCCGCGGTCCAGGGCTTTGCTGTAGCCGATGAAGCACAGGCCGATCTTCTTCTGAAATCCTTCCATGCACTCCAGTAACCAACGTATATTTGCAGTACAATCCTGAACGCCTCTTCCTTTCTGGGAGTTTTCTTTTCCCCCAAGCCACCCACAAGGAGACTGCATGGAGGGGCGCATGTTTTCCCCATGGGTGGATTTGAACTGGGATGTGTCTTTGCATGCGCCCCACCCCCACTCCCTTAGACACTGCATTTTAAAGGAGGCAGAGGCCCGAGAGGAAGGAGAGGAGGACGGCTCAGCCCACCTCCAGCCTTTCCTCCAGCGGGAGGGCCTGGCCCTGAGGGGTGGTGCTTGAAAAGCAGGGGCTCTCGCTGAGCAGGGGACTGGCCCCTTGCAGGCTGGGCTCCTTTGACCCCCGCGAGCTGGGGGGCAGGCTTTCCATTCTCTGAGTTCAGGAGGCGGCTGCTGCTCCCGGACAGCCTGACCCCCACGCTGAGAGACCCCTGTGGAAGCTTGAGGGGCTCCCATTAGCCCTCCTGTGAACCAGCACATTTGCACCGTGGGAGTTAACACTTAAAAGAAGGAAAAATTGGTCCACATGATTTAAAGGAAAGAAGCCCAGGCCAGCCCAGGGCAACCCTTCCAAGGTGCCACCGTGCCCCTGGGGGGAGCTGCACGCTGCCAATGCAAAGGGGAAGATGCTGGCTTCAAGCTGGGTGCCCCGACCTCCAGAGAGGGGTGGGAGGGAGGGGGAGAGAACAGCCATGGCAAGCTGAGCATGGCTGCTCTGGGAGAGGGACACTTCCTCCTGGTTCTCTTGATGCCTGCCTGGAGGGCTGGCGGGCGATGCGCCGGATGATCTGGGCTTCCCGGGGGGCCCAGGGGAGCGACCAGCTCTCCTGGCCGGCCGCTGTGCTGCGTTGCCTTGGCAAGCCGACCTGAGGCCGCTTCCCGTGCTCCCGGCAGCGAGGCCTTGTGTCCACAGCAGTTCGGAGACCAAGTTCCTTTAAGGCATCGACAGCATTTTTGCCTGTACATGGATACTGAGCTGATTATGTCTTGGGAAATCAGTTTGGACTGCCGTGTGCATATGGAATCATATTAGCATTTTGCTTATCTTTTAGCTGCTGAATATTTATAGCTCCAGCTAAGCTGGTTTTGCCAGATTCGATCTTGCAGGCACGACCAGCAGAGGTGAAGCCAGCGGTTCCGCTGCCGCTCTGCCCACCCTTTGCTTCGGCGAGGGTGCCCTGCGGGGCCGGTGCCCTGCCTGGGGTCCTCCAGGGCTTGCCTCGTGCCAACTGGCTGGCTCGCCCTCCCCAGGGCTTCCCGTGGCCAAGCGAGAACGCCACCGCTCGCGTCTCGGACCCATCGCAGCTGCTTCTCTTCTGAGGAGTAGTCAGGGTCAGTCCCCCATTTGCAGGGCTGTTTTCATGGCACAGGACGGTGGCCTTGGCATCCCCGATAATGGCCCAGTCTCCACGCAGGCTCCCTCCCTCCCTCCCATCACCACGAAAACACTCAAGCGACCAACCCGAGGCTTTTGCCCCTCTTCCAAGTTCGTCTTGCCACTGGAGAAGCGGCTGCTCTCACCTCATTCCTCTCTCGGTCCTGCACCTCAGCGCATGCCCAGGAACGCATGCCAAGATCTCCCCGCACATTCGAGGGACTCCAAAAGAAGGGAAGGAGCTGCCCGGGAAGGAGCGGGCGAGCTGTCCGGACTGTGCAGGGTCAGTCTCGTAATTGCTGCCAAAGCAAAGGGAAGCAAGCCAGGCCGAGCCTCGCAGAGTGAAGGCACAAGGGCCGCCGCTTGCGAGTGCCTTCCCTGCAGAGAGGTCTGTGAGGAGCTCTTTGTCTCCCATGCTTTTCCTCCCAGACTGGTCTCCACACCAGAGCCAGTAAGTCGTGCCCCAAACTGTGGAGGACCAGCAACCCACCTCTGCAGCCTTTGCTTGCCTACTGGCCCCAGAACTTAGGGTAGGCTATTATCTGGCTTTGCCACTGGGCTTCTCCAAAGGACAGGACCTGGGTTGTAAGAGGCCTTGCTGCAGGCAGAAAGGGCTTGTTGACCTGACCCTCGGAGCCTCACTTCTGCTGCGTTAGTGAGACCAAACTGCCCAGGCCCCTTCAATCCCCCCAAAGAACCCCCTGGGCTCTTAGGTGGACTCCAAAAGGCGCCCAGGCCTTCTTCCTTCAGGCTGGACTCCTTCCCCTGCCTCTGCCAGCCAGTTCTTGCAGTCATTGTTATGGGAATGTGGGCGACTCTTAATTACATTCTCTCCTTCCAGGTGTTGGAGGGGTAATTTGGCCAAACCTCCTTCTCTGACAGTGGACATCCATGCTCTGTTAGGTTTTAGACAGCTCCCACATCATATGCAAATGCACAGAATGGTAAATTACATAAATGTGTTGAGCAGCATCAGCTGCCTACGAATGAGATGCAAACATATTCTCCCTCTGGGAGGACAAGCCCAACACTGGCAGGTTGCCCTTCCGCCATGCTGTCCTTCCGGACAGCTCTCGCTGCTGCTGAGGAAAGGCCTGAGTGCGCTGGCTCTGAGGGAGGACAGCCCTGAGCAGAGGAGGGAAGGTCCTGCATGCACTTATTTGGACTCCACATACTCCTTCCTTGCTTCCTTGCTTCCTTGCTTCCTTCCTTCCCGCATTTACATAGCATAGCCCAGAATTAAACAACGGGGTAAAAGCACTTCATGCAAGAAAAGACACCTTGAATGCCAACACCCAAACCAGCAGCAATAAAGCATCTTCTTTCCCATCCCCCAAAGCATCCCAGAACCAGCAGGTGAGGTTCGCTTTCCACTGTGGGCCAGAAGGAGCTCAGTGCAACCGGCACCTGTCAAGGAGCGACAAGGGGAGTGCTCCGGCGTTGGGCTCCTGCTGCAAGGGGCAGACTGGCAGGGCAGTTACAGCACGCCCAACGTTGGGAGAAGATGCACCTGCTCGAGCCTGGGAAGCAACGGGGGAGGGACCGGGAAGGACTCCAGTGCCATAAGGAGAGGAACCGGGCAAAATAGCGGGGCAGGGTGGAAAATGTTTATAGAAATACGTTCACGCACAACGATGCAGAGAGCAGTTCTAACAGTGCCCAGAAACAGTCTTGCAAAACATAGGAAGAAAGCTGGAGTATAAATCGCAGACTCACAGAACAGCGAGTCGGAAAGGGCCATTGCTGCGTGGCTTCTTCAGCCCGCCTTCGCTGGGTTCTCCCAGGAGGTCCATGGCCTAGAACCCTGGGATCACGGGCCAGTCGAGCTGGAAGGGGCCAGAGGAGCACCGGGTCCCGCTCGGTGCAGGAAGCCACGCTAAACCGACCCTTCTCAGAGGGCTGCCCAGCTGCCTCCTGAGTGCCTCCAGGGTGGCGGAGCCCGCCACATCCCTGGGCCTTTGGCTCCATCGTCATACTGCTCCAAAAGCCGGGAAGTTGTTCCCCATGTCCAGCTGGAGCCTGGCTCCCTGTCACGTGAGCCCGTTATTCCGTGCCCTGCACTCCGGAATGATCAATTCTGCTCCAAGGTTTTCCCATATCTATGGGCATCAATATCACCATCATCGTTAGATTTAGATTTTTTTCTGCCTATTCCTGTGCTGGGACTCAAGGCACGTTACCACCTGAAAAACATGCACGGTTCAAACCGGCCTCATACCGGGTGGCGGGACAATGTCATTTCGGTCTGCAAGCCCTCGGCCCGCCCCATTTCCAATTCCAAATGCACCTAGGAATGCACGCTCCCCACCCCAAACGTCCACAAATTCCCAAACCTGGTTTCAAGTTTGCAATATGTGAATGTGAGAAACACTGCACTTTCTCAAAGCGCTCCTCTTTCTCCAAATGCACATGCTTTCAATCATCCACCATTTAGCCTTTCAGGGAAATTTGTGCAAATTTGGGAATTGTCCATGCAGCTCTCATGTTTGATAGCTGTTAATTCGGCACAATCTTCCTGCTCACAGAAAACTAACTAGTCACCTCAAAGGCAACTGGAAATCCAGGAGCGACTAGCAGCGAGCTGACGTTCGGGGAATCTGGGTAAGTTTGAGCATTGCTTATTCTTCCAGTCCTAGGTGGACACCTGCAATTAGTCTTTTGCACCCCAAGTAGAAGGACCTGCTGCTTGCAGAATGGAGATTAGGCACCTTGAAGTGATCTAAAACAAGTGGAAAGGGAAGGGGGGTGGCAGTGTTTCCACTCATGTTGGGACTTCCTCTGTTGTTGTTGCTAGTCCCGAAGTCGCGTCCGACCCATTGTGACCCCATGGACAACATTCCTCCAGGCCTTCCTGTCCTCCACCATCCCCGGAGTCCTCCCAAGCTCACGCCGACGGCTTCAGTGACTCCATCCAGCCACCTCATCCTCTGCCGTTCCCTTCTTCATTTGCCCTCAGTTGTTCCAGCATTAGGCTCCTCTCCAGGGAGTCCTTCCTTCTCATTAGGTGGCCAAAGTATTTGGGCTTCATCTACAGGATCTGGCCTTCTAAAGAGCAGCCAGGGTTGATCTCCTCCAGGACTGACCGGTTTGATCGCCTTGCGGTCCAAGGGACTCTCAGGCATCTCCTCCAGCAGGGACTTCCTCTAAGGAGCACTTAATTTCTGTTGGGCAATTAGCAGATTCCAGCAGGGGCAGGAACGGACAGGAGTCCCCGCTTGCCGCAGAGCCCTTGGAATACTGCCCTGATTCCAGCCCTCCAGATCTTGAGAGTTAGACACAGTTTTGGAGCAGAAGGAGTGATGTTCGGAGCAAAGCGTGATGCTTGGTGCCGAGCGTCAGCTGTTGGAAAGAGCAACTCGCCATAATGAGTGGAGCGAGAGAAACCAAGACTCTGCTCAGGATTTACAGACCCAACACTTCTGTGCATAAATGTCCGCTTCATGCACTCACCTCGTGGACCTGAGTGTGCACACACACACGTGACTGGAATGAATGGCTCAGCAGCTGACAATGTGTGCGCATAAACATTTATAATCGATGAATAATCGATTGGCACGGGCAATATGTTAACTGGGGAATAGAGAGAGACGCTCTTTCTGGCAACTGACAAAGAAACGCTGCCACATGACTCATGAGATTCCAGTCTCATGTCTTCAACATCCAGTAAGGCGATATCACCATTAGCAACACCGTATTCTGAACAAGGTATATGAAAAGTCGGAGACACGAGTGATATGTGGATTCCTGTTTTCCAAAGAACTAGGAGCTAAAAATATGACATCTTGTACATCAAAAATTGTGAAAAGGGACTGTAGAAGCTAGCTCCCTCCCTCCCTCCCTCCCTCTCTTTCTCTTTGTCTCCCTCTCTCTCTCACCCCTTGATGACTTATGGGTGATTATTTCATTATTTATTTATTTTATTACTTCTATATTTATTTATGTGTTGTGAGCCACCCCGAGGCTTTGTTGTGATGGGGCGGCATAGAAATGTTTCAAATAAATAAATAAGTCAATGCCAAGAGAGGTTGGAAGGCAGAATTTTCCCTAATATATTCTGAAATGTAGGAGTTCCAACATGAGACAAAAACAGTTAAGCCAACTAGCCATTTTGTCTACAAAGAGTAAGCTTCTGGGCAATCTGGGGGAAATAATTCACAAGTTTGCAATGAAAAAAATCAGAAAAGTACAGTTTTAAACTGGATTGGTCTATATATAAAACAAAGTGCCCCATGATATTCTAACAAGCAAACGAGCAGAAAATGGGCAGGATGGGACAACTTGGCTCAGGCGGATCCACAGCTGGATGCAGCATTGGACCCTACCGGTGCTCCCCCATGGCGCCTTCCCAGGCTGGGGGGCGGGGAGGGAACAGGCGGGGCTCAGTCCCGGGCCCAGCGCTCTCCAGCATTTTCATTCATGGCTTGGATGAAGAGGCGCAGGGAACGTGGATCGGATTTGGAGAAGACACAACAGGGACAGGCGATACCCTGGAAGACAAAAAGGAAATCATGGTTGCAAGATGGGAGATACTTGGCTCAACAGAATAAAACTGGAAGTGCGAGGGGTCTTGGAAGTGCCGTGCAATCAGCCCTGTGATGCGGCTGCAGAAAAGCTGGTGCTGCACCGAGCTGCACGAACAGGAGCAGTCCTTCCAGGCCACGGGGAGCGCCCGCTCTCCGCCGCTCAGCACTGCCGAGGCCCCGTCTTGACAGCTGGGTCCGGTGTGGCCACCAGCCCTCAAGAAAGCTGCAGGGAAGCGGGAGAGCTTTTAATGGAGGGCAACACAGAGGACCTGGGGACTGGAAACAAGGCCCAGTGAGCAGAGCTGGGAAGAGCTGAGCGTGCTCAGCCTGGAGAAGGGGCGACTGAGGGGAGACGGCTAGCGCTCCTCGGATGCTTGTGAGGCCGGTGCACAGAGGAGGGCCAGGGTCTCCTCTCGATCACTCCAGCGTGCAGGGCACAGAATACTGGACTGAGTGGCCAGAGGCCAGGTTCTGGCTGGACATCGGAAAGAACCTCCCAACTGTTAGGGCAGCGCAACAGTGGAACCCGTGGCCTGCGGGAGTGGCGGGCTCTCCCACGCTGGGCAGCCCCTTGGGAGGGATGGCTTAACTGGAGTCCCGCACTGAGCAGGGATTGGGCCTGACGGCCTCCTGCGCCCCTTCCAAACCCACATCTCTCTGTCTTTTGCAAGTGTGCAGTCCTACTAGAATTTTATGAAATATCTGGGAGGTAATAACTCTTTTAGGACCAACCAGGCAGTTTCAAATTAACAGCTTTCACAAGACTTGTCTTCAGGCTGGGTATTACATGAAAAAAATAATGACGGGTGGACACGGTAGCGATGCCCTGGCGAGAGGCCTGGGGTAAATTCTGAGATGCAGAAAAAAGTAATTTCAGAACTGAATTAAATTAAGTGAAATGTAAAATATCTCTGTCATAACATGGGATGGGATGGTGGTACTTGAATGGGAAGGTGCATCTACGATAAGATTGCACCAGAGCGCAAAAATTATGCTTGGCCTTGGAATTATCTGCTTCCGCCCAGGCAGAGATGCCAGCCAGGAAGGACCGGCTGGAGATGCACTGAAGGTGCCCTTTACTCTGGCATTGGCAAGCCAGCCTTGTCCCCAGCATTTTCCCTCTCTGCCCTTGTGTCTCTCGGCTTTCTAGCCTGTAGCCCAAGAACTGGGCTTGGCCCTCCCCTTTGTCCGATGTGAGCAGCTTGGGACATGACGACTTCGGTCAGAGCATCCAAGGACCCAGGCTTACGCCAACGATGGCCCTAACCACTTAATGGACATTGAATTAAGCAAAGAAATGGTGCTGGAATTATAGCTGTGTATCATTAGCATTTCTGAGATATTTGCATTGCAATTCTCCAGCCAAAAGAAGCGTACGCTATGGGGAAACACACTGAAATGCACATGAATTTTCACGCAGGCTTGTAAAGAGAACACTGAAACGGCTGTTGAAGCAGAGCAGGGTGCGCAAGTGCCTGAAAAAACGCACGGCCATTACAGAGAGCGGAACACGCATATCGCCCGCCCCACCGTAAAGGGACATGCCGTAAAGTTCTTTATATCTCACACAGCATGTTATACGTAAGGTTAAACAGAATCGGTTCCAATAGAGTAACTGGAGGGGGGAATTGATGCGCCATCGCTCACGGTAATGAGCATCCCTCCATCTGCTTGCCTTCTGCAGAACATGTGAATCTGCCGGGGTGAATCGCAGCTTGCTGTTGTGGGCACGCAGCTCGAGCCTGACACAGATCGCTTCGTGGTACATCTCCATGCATGCCTATTTCTATGTCTGTGTGCGTGCGCGTGCGCTCGTGTGTGCAGGCTTCTGAATTGCAGAGTGCTCCTATTAGCTATTTATTTAACCTCATTTTGCAAGTGGAAGAATTCCCTTAACTATGTCACACAGCTTTATTACCTCCAATCAGGGGCATTCTTATTTTTTTCTGAGAACAAAGAAATTGCAATGAGTGGATTTCTAGCTAGCGGCTCGAGAAATCGGCGACAGCAAACAGTGGGAGCTAACGGGCGAGCATTCCCACGAACCGCGTGAAGGTGCAGGCGTTCCCAGGAAGGGGCAGCGCAAAGCCACCGTTTCTCCAGTCGAAAGCAGTTGCCAGAAGCACCAAGCTGACTGCCAGGCTAACTGGCCCGGTTTCATTATTCCCCGAGAATCCTCGCTTTCCTTTTCAGAAGCACGTGTCTGACTTGGTGGGCCATCAGGGTTGGTGAGATCTGAGGCGTGGAAGTGAGCCATGCAGAAACGGCCGCCTAGGGAGAGCCGAGCGACCTGCTCACGGATGGCGGGAGGGCCTTTGCACCCAACAGCACTCGTGGCTTCCTCTCCCTCCCTGTGCATTCCATAAAAGAAGCGGCTCCAGTGAAAGTTGGTCGAGTCACATGTTGACCCAGGAAAGGCAACGGGAATCAGATGTCGCAACTGCAGAGTTTGATTGCGCTAATACAAAACCTTGGCTACGGAAAAGAAAAACACACTTGGGGTGGTGAAGCTAGTATATCCTGGGATAAATGATACAGTGTCGGAAGCTAAGTGTTAGTCCAATATAGGATCTAGCAAGACCAATTTCTCAAGCAGGTGCTCAGGACTGGAAGGGGCATGATTCCTGTCCGCACAATTCTCCGGTGGTCCTTGCTCACCTGCTCAGGCCAAGAATCTATAAGGCACCAGACCTCTCCTCCTGCTGGATTGGTCTCCTCTTGGGTTCAGCAGCTAGTTCTGGGCCCTGCGATTTAAGAAAGGCAAGACAAGCTGGGAAGAGTTCAGAGGAGGGCAACGAGGCTGATCCGAGGACTGGAAGCAAAGCCCTGGGAGGAGAGGGAAAGAACCGGGCAGGCTTAGCCTGGAGGAGAGAAAACTGAGGAGAGAGAGGATAGCCCTCTGAAAGGACTTGAAAGGCTGCCATGGGGAGGAAGGATGGGGCTCTTCTCGGTCACCCCAGAGTGCAGGGCACAGAACAACAGGTTCAAGTTCCAGGAAGCCAGATTCCAGCTAGATATCCAGAAAAAGTTCCTGACTGTCAGAGCAGAACAACAGTGGGGCCAATGGCCTGGGGAGGTGGCGGGCTCTCCCACACTGGAGGCCTTCAGGAGGCGGCTGGGCAGCCCTCTGAGTGGGTGCTTTAACGGGAGTGCCTCGCTGCACAGGGGCTGGCCCCAGTGGCCCTCAGGCCCCTTCCAGGGGCACTGCTCTGTGATTCCAGGGCGGCCGGCTGGGACCTGCGCTGCTCTCCTCCGCCATGTCTGCTCCTGTCCCAGGGAGCAGGCCAACCTTACGTTCAGGCCAAGGGTTGAACGTCACCATGCTGGCTTCAGGCCAACCTCACCTGCAGCCCTCTAATGCCTTGGCTTCCATCCAGGCGTCCTCTCTGCCCTGCAAAGGGAGGAGTGGGGCTGCTAAGGGCAAGGGGGTGGGGCTGACAAGGGGGATGGAGAGGCTCTCCAGCTGTGTGGGCAGTAGAGGCTGGGGAGCCCTGGACAGCTTTCGCCACTGTGGGCACTGAAATCCTTCCCCAGCGCGAGGGCTGCCACTCCGTGCTCCCTGCCAGGCTGGTGCCTCGGGCTTTCCTTCCCAGCAGGCCTTGGTCACCGAAAACGAGAGACCCAATAGCAGAATGTTTCTGCAACAAGCTGGGCGTGCTCTTGCGGAAGTGCCCTCCGAGGACGGGGTGCGTATCCGATGCGGGGGAGGAGAACTGTGTGCCACCTGATGCTGGGGGGTGTTGGGAAAAGTCCGATAAATCCTGGCAGAAAAGGGTTGCTTATACGTGTCTTTGTGTTACAAAATCAAACCTACACCCCTTTCTCAGAAAGCACCTGAATTCCAAGCCAGGTTACTGTTTGGCATTTGCTGTTCCTTTAAGAAGTGGGAACTGATAGCTTGCCTGGAGGCTGCCAGGGCTGTCAGGCAAGAGCTGATCAGTAAGAGCTGATCAGTAAGAGCTGATAAGGCTGCCAGGTTAACAGCATTGCAATTGCCCTCATCTGCATGCCAGGACCCGCAGGAATCCCTGTTCCTGGTGAGCCTTGCTTTACTCTCCTGCACTGCAACCGAATGCCACTGCATGGAGCCCCCTCTGCAGGCCCCTCACCTTCTTCTGACTGCGCCCCCCTTATTTTGTCATCAACTGCTCAGCTGCTGGGCCCACGCGGCTCAGAATCTCCAAAACACTCTGCACATGTTCTAAAAGCCCGCTGCTGGTGGTGAGGACCACTCCCCGGCCGCATGCTGTCGTGAGTCACTGCAGGGCTCCTGGGAGATCTTTCAGTGAAGCTGCTGGGGGTCCAGGCGAAAGGCCCTTTCCCGACGGGACCCGGGTTCCCTGCTCACGGCCGCCACCCAGGCTCCCCGGCAGGGGCAGCGCTGGCTCCAGTGCGGGGCTGGGGAGGAGGCCACGTCCCGATGATCACAGCTACCGTCGCCACAGCACGCGCAGCCCTGTGGGGGCATTTACAGAGGGGTCGACTGGCTCCCGGCTGCTGGGGGTGGGAGGGCTGGAGCGCCCCTTGCCTCAGCCCCCCACACGCTCCAGGGGGCTCAGCCGGGCCTCGCACCTCAGGTCAGACCGTTCCGGGCGCACGTGAGCCAAGCGACCGTGGCCGCCGGGGCGCACATGCCACCCCTCCCTGCGCTCTGCACCGTCTCTGGGAGCCGAGGCACGTCGGAGCGAGAGCCGCCGGGCCGGGCGCTGCGACGGCAGCCGCTGCTTTGAGGGTGCCTGGGGAGGACGCGGGGCGGGTGGCGAGGCGACTGGTCCAGAGCCGCCGGGCGGAGGAAGCGGCTCCGACAGGGGCGCTCCTCATCCTGCGCTGCCCTGAAGCATTTCGTCTTCCTCGGCGCAGCGGCTGCCGAGTCCCAGAGGCTTCAATTAGCCACAGCTCGAGCGAGCCCTTCTCTGCGGGGGCGGGGGGGGGCTGTGCCCAAGTCTGTGCGGAGAGAAGCGCCAGGCGGCGCCTTCTGCGGGGCGGCGACGGGGACGGGCACGATCCCCGTCCAGATGGGGCGGAGGGGAGGGGAGGGGAGGGGAGGGGAGGGGAGAGGCCAAACCGCTGCCGAGAGCGGAACGGCATCGCCTGCGCGGGGCAGCCGTGGATGGCACGAGCAGCTGCGTCCAGGAGCTCCTTCCAAGCCGGTCACCGGGGCAGCAGCCTTTGCCCCCACGCGGCCCGCGGGGGCTGCAGCCGAGCCGGCTCCGCTGCTCTCCGGCTGGCAGCTGGTCCTCCGCCAGCCTGGACGGCGCGGGAGGATCGTGCGGGGCGGCCAGCGGTCCCCTCCTGGCTCGCAGAGGCTGGGGCCAGCGGGAGGGCCCCGCAGCCTCCGCCTTGCCCGGCCCGCACGCCCCGCTGCAGGGGCCCCGCAGCGCTGGCAGACGTGGGCGCAGGCCAGCGGGGCAGAGCTCCCTGGCCGCTCCGGCGCTCCCTCTCCCTCCCTGCCCGGCCGGGTGCGGCTGCAGCGCGAGGCCCGGGCTGGGCCGTGGGGAGGCGCAGGTGCGCCACGGAGGGGCACCGCGCCCGCGCAGCAGCCGCCGTGGCCACAGAGCGGGGCTGCTGAAAACCCGGCCCCGAAGGCTGCTGGCCATGCCGGCGCCTCTCTGAGCCGCTGCTCATGGCGCAGGCAGCTTGCCGGCTCCTCCGGCACCATCACCGTGAGGTGCCGAGCTCTCTGCTGCTGTGACGAGGCAGGAGGCGGAAGGGGCCTCGCCTGGCTGAGGCCGAACACGCCGGGGAAGCGGTGCACCTGCCCAGCTCCCCACGGAGGAAGTGGCGCTCTGCAGCTCGCCCCCCCCCCCATCCCCCGGGGGGACCCGGCGGGGGGGGGGGGAGGGTGCCCCGGATGCCCCTTGCTGCCGGAAGCAAGCCCCACCGGGCCCCCCCCCCGGGCAAGGCTGCGCAGCACCCCCGGCTGCATTACAGGGAGCTCACCGCTGCAGAGACACCAGGGCTGCAGCCTTGAAGTTGGCGGGGGCCGCCTGGGACCCCAAGGCCGGGCAGGCCACGCGGGAAGCGGCGTCCACCCGGCTTGCCCCAGTGCGTGTCTCCTGGAGGGACGGCACGGTAGCGCCAAGGGCTCGCCCTGCCCCTTCGCACAGGGCCTGGAAGAATCCGGCACGTGGGCGCCTGTGGGGGGGGGGAGGGGGCGTGGCCTGTTGCCACATCCCATAACTGGAACGACTTGTGGCCAGAGCGGAGGGCGGGCAGCGCTGCCTCGCGGTGCTGATGGCTGCTCAGCAGCTGCTTTGCCACGCCGTGGCCCGCACCAAGCGCAAGACCATCATCGTGAGTTACTCTCCTCGGAGAAACGTGCAGGCGTGCGGCCGCCGCCCTTCAGAGATGTGGGAAGAGGCAGAGGAGGGTGAGGAAGCTTCTGCGGAAGAGAGGCTGTGAGGGAGGCCGCAGTTTCCGAGTCGCCTCTCTCCTCTGCAAGTCGCTGCCAAGCGCATGCGGCTCGCCCTGCTCTGCTCCCAGCCTTTCCCCAGTGCGCGCGAGGAGCACAGCGAACGGCTCTGGGCACATTTTTAGCTGCGTTGTGGACAAAAGCTTGAAAATGTGCTAGTGCTTTGGAAAAGGCACATTCCCAAGTGTGCACTGAGAACGCATCTCAGCCAACGGCGGGAAAGTGCGGGCTTTCAAAACTGTGCGCAGGCTTGCTCGCTTTTGCCACTGAGAGTGCGGGCTTTCTTGAAAGAGAATGCGCAGGATGGGGAATGGCCCGAGGAGAGAACGGAAATCCCCGCTCAGCCCTGCTCAGAAGCAGAGTTTGGGCTGCCCTGTAACTTCTCCCTGCCTCTTCCTCGCCCCATGAGAACCACTCGCGTTTTCATGACTGGAGAAATGTTTTGTGCGATGGGTGTGTGTGTTTAGCACAAACGAAATGCAGCAGAGAGGAATCGACAGCCCAACATGGAGAGGAGCGTTCTCATCCTGCTGAGGACGGGGGAGGCTGGGGGACGATTTGCGAGGGGGAAATGAACGGGCTCTGTGCTAACAACTTGGTAGCGGTTGCAAAGTCAGCTGCTGGCTTCCTCCCTCCCCTGGAGAGGGGCCAGGTGTCCACATGAACATGGCAGGTGTGTCCTGAGCAGAGCTGGCTAGAGCCCTCGGTCAGACTAGAGGACCCAGGAGACCCCTTCCGACTCAATCCTGCGTTTTTGTGTTGTGGTGTTTCCACAGCAGTGTCTGTCGGGCACCTTGTGAGCTCGGCTCTCTTCCCCAAGCTGGGCAGGTGCTGGGCAGGCAGCTGCCCACCTGGTCCTGCTGGGCTCTGCCCCTTCTCGCCAGAGATGCAGCCAGACCCACTTCCTTCCCAGGCATTAAGAGCTGAGGAAACGACTCTCGGTCCTTGAAATGCACACATGCATCTTGCTGAAGGAGGTGCCAGAGCATGGTCCTCAAACTGTGGCCCCGGGGGCCGGATCCGGCCCACCATGCCCATCTGGACCTGCTGCGCATGCATGCACGTGCCCGCCACCCACCTCACCCCGCGGGCGGGAGGCAGCGGTTGGCTCGCTCGGAGAAAATGATCCCCAAGAGAGCGGGCCGCCCCTCAGCGCAGGCGCCCCCACCCACCCGCGCGCACCGCCGGCACCGCCTTTCCGGCCCGCCCCCGGCACCGGCACCTTTCCGTGGCCCCCTGGTGGACACATTTGGGGACCCCGTGCCAGAGCATCTGCATCCACGCGGCCAGTTGGAGGATCGGCCACGCTAACTGGTGCTCCGCGGACCCAGGCGCTTCTCCTCATGTCCCCCCATCTGCCCCCACCGGCCGGGCAGAGCCACAGGGAGCGTTTGCATGCAGGAGCGTGACTGGCATGAGAGCCACCCTCCCGAGGGACGCGGGAAGTGGTGCCTGGGCAGATGCGCCGAACCGCCAACACCTGCACCGCTTGTGAGCCTCGGGGAGGTCGTGAAGCGCCGATGATTCGGGTGTGCAATGGAGCCGGCGGAGGAGCCGCCCGAGGCCTCGTCTTGGCTTTCTTTCCAACTTAAGCGAAGACGAAAGGCCTAAGGCACTGAGCAGGGGGTTGGGCTTGGTGGCCTCCGAAGCCCCTTTCAGCTCTTCCGTTCTGAGAAGAGCATGGAAAGGGGCACGAAGCTGTGCGGCTGCAGCCAAGAAACTACGCAAAGATGCCGTGCAGCACGTGAACCCGGAGACACCGACCCGGATCCTGTGCGAGACTTCGCTCCGATCCCGGGGGGCTTGCGGTGGTGGCAAGCGGGAAAGGAGGCGGCCAGCTGGGGAAGCTCGCGGGCTCCCTGAGCACTCGCGGGCTTCCTCTTGATCCTGGCTCAGCCCCTTTGTGGGGTCGGGCCAAGCACGGGAGGGGATTCATCGATTCTGGAGGGATGGCTTCCAGCCAGCTTCTCCGCACCCTGAGGAAAACCGAGCTCTAGGATGTGAAAGCTGCAAAACAGGCAGTGGTACACCGTGTTCTCATTTTTGTAAAAAAAAAAAAAAAAAGTCCCCATTTTTTTTGCTAGTATACATATTTTATTCTGTGGCTTTATGAGCAGAGAGTTCTCCGGTGGCTAAAAATCTTACTCAGCAGCTCCTGAATTTCTGATTTTTCACTCCGGCAGGATCATCTCTTTCAGCTCGGGCTCGTTCATAAGTCCATTCCCAGTCAGCAGAAATCTCTGCTGCGTATTTTTATAATATTGCACGATAATTGGGAATGCATGAGAAATGTACTTCAGTTCATCAACGGTGGTTTAGCAGCGTCTACAATCTGGGCAGGCCTTCCCAGAGAGTGAGGGGCCAGAGAACTCCCATACCTTTAAAAAGGGCATCCCTCAATTCTCCACAAAAAGCAAAATCTCGGTTAGGCTATGTAGAAAGCAGACCCGGCAGTGGGAAACATGCCCTGCTACAAGCTGAAAAGCCAACGGCCTCTGGAAAAGGGGGAATGGTCCCACCAGTCTGGCCCCTTCCCAGCTGGGAAGCATCAACTCACTACATCCGCTGCAGCAGAAACCCCAGGGCTTCTAAAGAGTTTGCACGGATTTGACCATCACACGACAGTTCAGCTCCATCTCCAGGACATTCACGAATGAATATTGATTTGCAGCACTGAAAAGACGGAAGCCTTCCCGTACCCCAGCGCTCTGCTCCCTGCTGATCGCGCTTTAATTGGTTACAGACCTGCACTCCTGCGCAGTTTCCTTAGAAACTGTAGTGAAGGATTTTGTCAAAGGCTTACAGCAAATCCAGACATACAATAAGCCCCCACCATAGCTATTGGCACCCTCCAACAATTTCGAAAGATTAAGAATAGACGTCCCTTTGCCGAAGTCAGGGGCGGTTTTAGCCTTGACAATGTTTCCTGCCAATCTTTTCTAGGACTGACATCAGGCTGACAAGCCTGTAATTCCCTAGATACTTAAAAAAAAAGTATTTCGTGTTGGCCACCTTCCAGGCTTCTGGTAAGAAGACTGGTTTTAGTGACAACATGCATATTGTAGCTATTTTTTTCAGCAGTTCCATGATTGAGTTAAGAACTCTCTGGTGAATGCCATCTGGTCCCATTTTTTTTGAAAAAAATAACCACCCTTTGATAACTATACTTGGTGTGGGTCTTCAGATGCTCCATTAAGTATCTCGTACGTTCTGCATACAGGAAATGTACAGCAAGGCACAGTCTGGTTTCTCTGCAGTCTTCCTGTTTGCCTTCAGTACTTTTCCAGAGTTCTTGCACAGATGGCAGTGTTCCCGGATTCCCCTGCTCCCCGTTTCTGATCCAGTGGAACACGTGCGTGCGCATGTGTGTGCGTGCACAGTTTTCCTTGACCTGCTGCATTACGAGCTCACGCTTGGGGGATTCTCCTCCAGTCGTGCTCCTCTTGGACGTCTTCACTTCAGCAAGAAAGAAGACTGCATTGCATAGGCCTCTGCTGTTCAGCCATGCTGGCGTCCTTTGGGGTTTGTTTGGGCCATTTCTAGTCGGTGCTACACATTTTATTTGGGTCACTTTTGCAGAGGTGCTGACATGCCCCACGGCTTCTTGAAGTGGGAGTTTTCTTTTTACCAAGCCTCTGCACTTGGAACTGTTTTGTTTTCTTCACTAGATCTGGTTGTTGGGGGTGCTGGCAATTTCCCGTCGATCCAAACGCCGGCATGGGATTCTGTGGCCACTGCTCTCGAGTCGCTTGGCCTCACCTGCAGCTGCACCAGAGCCGCTCTCCTCCACCCGCAAGGCTGCAAGTGGCCACCCAGCTCCCCAGCGATGGGGCCGTGGCATCCTTCGCAGTCTAGCGACGCAAAATTTGTGGCCACCGGAAAACGGTGCATTAAATCGCAAACCTTCATCTGGTTCCCTGGAAGCAAGACCTCCGGAGAATCGGGAAGCAGACATCCAGCAAGGAGCCACGAGCGCCTTGGGTTCCCTGCCCAGGACAGCTGCGTGTCTCGGAGGCCTCCAGTCCCAGTGTTGGAGCAGGGAGACCCGGGCGCATGGGAGCAGGGGCACCACATGCCTGCCATGAGTGGAGCCCACGACTCGCACGAGGGCTGCCGGGGGGGCACAGCCAGGCCGACGCACCCTCCCAGAAGAGGGATTGCGGATACCAGACGAAAGCAACTTGGCCGAGACCTGAATGCAATGCAGAGGCTGGGCCTGAACACGGGGCACACGTGAAGGCCTGCGTCAGGCTGGTGACGTGCAACACCCCCCATGCAAAAGCTCACACGGACCCGGCAAAACTTCCTCCCAAAGATCAGGAGCCAGGCGAACCGCATGCAACGTGGCAATGAAATGCGCCCACGCGGCCTGGGCAACAGGCAGTTCCCACATCCGCCCCCTGAAAGGGGCAAAATACCCACCAAACGTCCAGAACCGGTCCTTGAACTTGGAGAAATCACAGAGGAGGGGGTTGTGCCGGACGCCTGGTTGAGGGCAAATGTTGCCCCCACCTTCAAGAAGGGGAAAACCGGATAGGAGCTGGGAAGTGCAGAGCAGTCAGTCTGACATGAATCCCTGGGGAAAATCTGGGACGGGTTGTAAAAGGGTCAGTCTGCAAACCCCTTGAAAAGTGTGCAGTGACTACTAGAAGTCGGCGTGAACTTGCTAGGCTAATCTGATCTCGGTTTTTGACTGGGTGCTCTCCCTGGTGGACTGTGGGAACACTGTGAGCATCGTCTCTCTTGACTTCAGCAAAGCTTTTGGCAAACCGCCCCAAGATACCCTGATTCGCAAGCAAGCTAAAAGTGGACGAGATGGAATAAGCGTCAGGCGGACCCACAGCTGGCGACCGAATCCGGCTCATCACTGGCGCCTTTTCAAACTGGGGAGAGGCTACCCGCGGGGCACGGCAGGGTTCAGTCCTGGGCCCAGTGCTCTTTGGCACTTTTCATGCTGGCTTGGATGAGGAAGGGAAGCCTGAGCAGATCTGCAGATGGCACGAAGTTGCGAGGGAGAGCGAACACCCCGGAAGGCAGAAACAAGCCCTTGGGATATGAACGCTTGCTGTGCTTCCTAAATTCAGGGCTGCAACAAGAAAAAGGACAACAACGTCAGCCCTGATTTGCGCCATTTATGCCGTCTGTGTGAAGTGCAGCATAAATGCACAGTTCTTGGCTCCCAAATTGCACAAATATTGCAGAAACTGAAAAAGAGTCAGTGCTGGCCGTCTGGTCAGAAGTGGGTCAAAAGGCCACGGAGTTTGAGCAGAACCAGGGCTGCTGCGTGGCGCTTCGGGCAAGAGAAGACGCGTGCCTCCCCGGCTTCGGAAGCACCCTTTCTCCTTTCAGCACCGAAGAACGAGGATCGCTGGCATCAATGAGGCACAGAAATCTGAAAATCCAAGCCCGGCACGGCTGGGCCAGCTGCCCCAGTCGCCGGGTCGGATGGGGCAAGCGAGCCCAGATCCCAGCCCGGTCACGGTGGCATGGCGGAGGCAAACCTCCAGGAAGCCGCGCGGCAGAAATGGCAGTGGTGGTGCTGAGAGCAGCATTTGGCAGCAAGCAAGCAATCCGCGCAAGCAGCCACTGGGCCATGTGCAGAGTACGCACGTTTCACCCCGCACGGATCAGGGCCGGGCCTCGGGGGAGCCCCAGGATGCGAGCCTGTGGCAGCCACCTGGAGCAGGCGAGCGAGCGGGCTCCCCGCTGAGCATGCCCAGCAGTGTGTGAGGCTGTGCGCGGTGCCCCCAGCCACCCTAGCCACAGCCGGGCGCCTCCGTCCGCGAAGGCCACCAGAGAGAGGCGAAGCCGGCGCGTGGCTCGCCCCAGTGCAGCCGGGAGGAGCGGCAAAACCGGCACCCGGAGCCCTTAACCAGGCGTGGTTCGGGTGGTGCACCCGCCCGCCTTCACACAGCACCCCGAGGGATGCAGCGAAGGCACGGGAGTTTGCCGTACGAGCGTGTTACATCATGAAGGACGGGGCAGACTTAACTGTACACTTAGTGTGCATCGCGCTGCTTAAATAATGAGCGGGACGGGAGGGCTCTGTCATTGCTGTTCCACAGCACTTGCTTGCTCGGACTTTGTTTCTCAGAGAGGAGGACGTCTCGTGGGCCGGTTCACGCCACCAAGTGCCACGTGCCACTCGGTGTGGTGTGTGGCAAGAAAGCGGAGGAGCTGGAAAGATCACATAGGCCGTTACCGCTGGGGTTAGGAGCCACACGCCACGGCAGAGTGCCACGGACGTGGGACGCTCGCGCTGCCGTTTCAAGCTGCTCTTTGCACAGAAGAGACTCGGATGCCGCCTGTGAGTCCTCAGGGCTGCGCAGGAGGGCAGGGTGAGAAATAAATGGGGAAGGCACACCCTGCTGCGCAGCCACAAAGCAAACCGGCAGCGCTCTGCTGCGTGTCCCCCGCACCTCCTCCGCCTGAGCGCCACGGCAGGCGGGCCCGGCTGCCCAGCACCCTGCGTGCCGTTTCCTTCGGAGGGCTGCCCTTCCATACCTGCTCCTCCCTGCACCACTTCCAGAACCGGAACGGATTGGGTGGGCCCCATGCAGGACGCCTCAGCCTTGGCTTCATGAGAGCTGTTGTGGCTGGGGCACGGGGGGGTCATCCATGGGGTCCCCGAAGTTGGAGAGGCCTTGGTGGCACAGAACAGCGGCCACCACCCCACCATGGACCTTGGGTGCAGCTGTCATTGCCGTCCGCCGCACGAGGAGGGCAGTTAGACATCCGTGTTTCCAAGGACTGGGTGGGGCCAGGCAGGGGCCGCGGTGCTGGGAGACAGGAAGGGCGGTGTGGTTGCGGAGCATCGGTGGTGCCGAGGCTGCCCAGGCGCCACCTGGGAGCCTGAAACGGGTGCTGACAGGGTGCCACACTCTGCCGCTCAGGCAGGGCCAGGAAGCGGAGGAAGGCAGAGGGCAGAGAGCACCCGGGAGGCACTAGCCGAGCCGCAGCCTCCGCCGCAGCGCCCCTTCCCCACTGCAGCACGGACCTCGTTGCATCGCTCTAAGGGCTGCAAGGGCTGTGCGCGAGGCTCCCTGTGCCCCTGGAAGCGCCCTGCCGATCATCTGCAGGTGGCAATGTTGCAGCGACTGCTTTAAGTGTAGCCACGGCCGGCCGGCACTCGCATCCCAGATTCATTTAACCAGGATGTGAAAACCCGGAGTGCCGTCATTTGTCCCAGCAGCCAATCAGGATGGAGCTGGTCGCCAGGCAACCGGCTCTGGATTGCTGCCATCCATCCTTGTGCTCGGCTTCTCTGTGGAGCAGCCCTGGGCTGGATCCATGCGGGCGGAGCGGCCTGGGCCGGCACAGGCCGGCAGCCATGGCGGGGCGCCAGGCCAGGCTGGATCGTGCTCTGGCAAGCAGCTGCTGGCCAAGGAGCGATGCCGGGCTCCTTTGCCCCAGAGATGCTGCTTCCGGAGAAAGGGCAGGCCCCATGCTGCAGGCGAGGAAGAACCGGGGGCGCGCATTGCGTGGCGCGGGGAGGAAGGGGGCCCACGAGCCCAGTCGTTCTCCAGCAGGCCCTGGCACAGCCACCCGGCTCACCGGACGCCCTGCCTGGCCTCGGCGGGCGCCAACGAGGGGCCAGCAAGGGGCGGAACTGCGATGCCACGCAGGCAACCCGCCCCCTCAACATGCAGCTACTGGGGTGCGAGCAGGGAAAAGCCGCTGGCGGCTCAGGGTGGGGCGAGTCCCAGGGAGGAGCGCTCCGGGCCGACGAGGCCCTCTCTGGACAGCCAGGCCTGGCCTGCCTCCCCAGGCGACCGGCTGCCACTGCCTGCCCCAGGTTTGCCCAGCGGGCAGTTGAACACGGGGCCCCAGGGCAGCCTTCACAGGCATTTCTCCGCAGTTTTGTTTGGTGGGGAACCCCACCACCAGCCTCCCTGCGGTGCCGCTTCGGAAAAGGGCCAGAATCACCCCTGCAGGGAGAGGACGTGGCCGGACGCTGCTCGTCGCAGAGGCGCAGCGTGCGGAGAAGCTCCTCGTGCCCATGGCCCGGCCTCCCCTTGCTCCTGTCTTGGCGCATGTGCCCAGAAGTGATGGCAGCGGCTGATTTTCCAGCTGTGACCTACAAGTAAAGAAGGAGGATCTGTTTTTTTTTTAAAAAGCATCCCTCAGAGCACTTTACATCACTGTAAATACTTTTTTAGCTAGTCATTTTCTGGAAAAAACATCACAAATTAAACTAGAAACAGAACTGAATGGGCTTAGCCATGACCACGTGTAACGGGGAATGAAGAGGAAACGCCCCATGACAAGACCTGTGGGCCTTTTGACTGCACGGAGGGGGTTCCCACTGCTGCACCCGCTGGAGGTGGGGGCTTCCAGGCGGGGCGCTTCTCCTGTGATTCAAGACGCGGGGGCAGAAAAGGCGGCCGTCCACCTCGTGAGCGGGGAAGGGCGGAAGAGCTGCAACATGCCTTGCTGGCGCAGCGAGAGGAGCCCTCCCCCGGAGCATGCCGAGACGTAGTGTCTGGTTTCAGGGAAGTTCTGCATGGGCCTGCAGGCTCGGCTGCGGGATGCCCTGCTGCGGCAGCCGCAGCAGTCACATCTTCTGCGCTCTTCTGAGTGAACAAGTTGTCAGTGAATTACCTTTATTTTACTTTATGTTATATTTCTTTATGGATTATTTATTTTAATTTAATTTATTGGTTACACTTATTGGCATGTGTGGATATATTTTATTATGTGCTGTTATTTATTAATTTATTGTGTATCTATTTTCTTAGATTATCGAATGTTTTATCATCTTGCACATGTGTTTTTATTTTGTTTTAGTGCTGTCAGCTGCCCGGAGAACCTTCAGGTTCTGGGGAGGCATAGAAATGGAAAGGAAGGAAGGAAGGAAGGAAGGAAGGAAGGAAGGAAGGAAGGAAGGATCTTCTTACTTTTAAATTCTTCACCCTCTGCTGCTCTTTGACTTTTATTACTTTTATCACCGTAAGTCGTCACAAGAGCTCTTCTGTTGGGATGCATGTAAATACTGCAAACAAGAACATACAGCAGGTTTTCTGCTCCCGGAGTGCATTTCCAGATCTCCAGGCACTGCCACCGAGAGTCCAAGCATTCCATGGGGTGGGAAGAATAAGATGCTCCCGTCCATTATTCCCAAGGAAGGACGTCGACTATTCTGCGATCATATTGTTCTCTGATTCTAATTGCAACCAACCGAGTCAGAAACAGCACTGAAGGACAACAACGATTTGGCAACAACATTGTCCGGTTTCTGCATAAAAGTGAAGCATGGATGAAGGACGGCAGCTCCCAAAATAGAGCAATTATAGAAGCAGTCCAAGAGAATAAAGCTTGAAAAGGGATTTAGACACGCGGACACACCTTCCCAAGCTCACACTAAGAAGTTGGGGGAAAGGGTCCATGCGATGGTCGAACGACCCACACGAAAGCGTCTGGGGCTGGGGAGGACGTGTTACTTGGTGCGGGGGGGACACCTCCCTGCGTGTGGTTCCGATGCGAAGCACACTGGCAAATGGGAACCTGAAGAGCAAGACTGAACTTTTGGTTGGAAATCTCTCTGCTTTTCCATCACGGGCCCAAGAAGTTAATTCTACCGGGTTTATATCCAAGAGAAACGAAGAACTTGATCACGATCTTTCAGGGGAAAACAATCTGGAGATGGACAGCTTGTTCCTCCAGCAAGAAAAGGTGTGATAAGAACCCGGAGCTGGAAGCTGAAGCTAGAAAGTTCACGCTGGAAATAAACCAAGGGTAATTAACCCCTGAAATAACTTGCCCAGGGAGTTGGTGGATGCTTTCTCAGTTGATACTGAATCAAGATTTGGAATCTCGTTCTAAGAGATGCTACCTGAGCAATATTTTGTTTTGCCACTGGACTGCTTCGTTTGGCTGGTTCATTGGTTGCTTTTTGCAAGAGTTGCGGCAGCGAACAGGACTTCCTGGGGGGCTGCTTTCGGTGGGAGCCCTGCACTGGGCAGGGGGTTGGCCCCTCTGGCCCTCCAGCCTCTCCCAACTCTACCACTCTATGGTTCTGTGATTTTAGTCATGCCCAAGATGGCAGGGAAGGCTGCTCTGTGTAAGATGACTGTGACCGACCCAGAAGTACATTCAGCTCACCTGAGGACCCAACTTACTTTCTTATAAGAAGACTGTTCTGAAGATGCAGAGGAATATACATGACCCTCCACTGCTGTGAAGCAAACCAGAGAGAGCCGAGTTCCAGTCGAGCCAGAAATGGAAATGACAAGATTTCTCCTTCAGTCTTTGCTTTGGGGAGGTGCTTCTGTGCACAACCAGAACATGTCTGTGCAAGTAAAGTTTATCGTGCCAGCAAGCTGAATGGGTGTTTGGAGGCTCAGTCACTTCTGGATTTTCCAGACAACTAGATGGATTTTCCAGGCTTAACACACACATGGGGGGGGGGGGGACTGCACCTGGCCTGCTGATGGAGCCTTGCCCTTCTCAAATGGCTTCCATAGACAAGCCTCGCTTTTGGGGGGCTAGTTTCCCTATTTTGGCACTCTGAAAGCTGCTCCTTTTCCTCCTGCTGCTCCCTGCTTTTAAACTTGCCCGGTCTTAAAGAGGTGGCCCCAACCTCCACATCTAGCTTGTGGAAAACATTTCTTTTTGGAAGTCTTCTGCTGCAAACTCCAGGCATAAATGGCAGGGCCCAGAATCATTCCACAGCGGTCAGGGTCCAAGGTTGCCGTCTTCCCCGCCTTGCAAGGCGCCTGTTTCCCAAGCAAGCGAAGTCCAACTGGCTTTGGCTTACCCAGACGGAGAGTTTTTACAATTACAATGCAAATTCCCAACACCGTGTAATGAGCAGAGAGTAAGATGGGAGTTTAACTGGAGCATCAGCCTTATGAAGCAGCTGAAATCTAAAGAGATATTAGATGCATGATACCTCAGTGCTAAACTTTTTGTAAGCTGTCCTGAGATGCTTGTAGTGACCAGGTTAGAAAAGCCTTTAATGAAATAAAATAAAAATAAATAGAACTGCAGGACCTACCGAAATGCCCAATCTCCCGAGAGAACCCCTTTTATTCGGCCGTGCACGAATCGCTCCTGCTCCCCGGCAGTGCGCCGAGGAACAGAAAACTGCCAGTGCGTCCCAGTTTTGCAGCCCATTAGTATACTTTCCCTTTGAACCTCCTCAGTTTAGGAGGCAGTGCTTGCAAATGCTCCTTTGCTGGTTTGGCCGTTGCGCAATCCAGTTGTAAGTCCGGCTTGATGGCATTTATCTTGTCACGTGGGGAATCGCGGTTTAACCACTGGAAACTGCTGGAGGGCATTTTGGAAGGTGGCAGAAGGTATGTCCTTGCTGGACGTGAAGATGAATGTATCCCTTGGTCGAGGTTATTGGGTCCCGTAATAAGGGATATGTGAGGAATCTCATCGGGGGTGGAAATGCAATGAAGGTGTCGCGGTTCAGCCCAGCTCCACCCCGGTTCATTGTCCCTGCGGTGGCCACGCCTCACTCGGGTGGGCGCCGAGTCCCCCTGTGGACTTCTGTCCCCAAGACAGGCCGTGATCTCTGCATTTTTAAAAATCCGCTAATGAGAGTGGCGCAAAGACGCCCCTCAGAACCACATGGCTCTGCACGGTTGCATTGCAGCCACAGAGTTTCCAGGGGCTTTTTTGCACAAATTTCATTACTGGTGTTTTTTTTAAATGTACAAGCCCTGCTTAGCTTAGAGAGAGATGGGGGCGGGGGGGGGGGGCTGGCTCAGAAAGCCGGCAATCGTATTTCAAACAGGCGGGAAATCCAGAGAGCTCAGACAAGCCGAGCTTGATCCCCCCGTTTCCGTGCACCGAAGGGTAACAGGGGTGCCCCAGTGAGTCCCAAGCGGGTTTTCACATCGGTGCCAGTGAGCAGCCGCCTCAGGCTGGAAGCGTGTCTACACAAGCAGGGCCATTCTTCGCCCTCCATTCTGCTTTGTGACAATCATAAATGTGGATGTGCAGACACCCTGTTACAGCATCCACTTTCGCTATTCAGAGAATCCATTACCATCACATTTAGGGTCTCTTTCGCACCAATCCATGGCTGTTTCCCATTTCTTCCAATGGAAACAAAGTTGAACGGGAGTAATGGAAACGATCAGCTGCCGGCCTCTGACATCTGGGCTTTCCGCTCACTTCTGGCATGGCAGCTCCAGGTGCTGTTGCCCCGCCAAGCGATCAGACTTGCTCAAGTCCAGACTTACTGGGGAAAGCAATCCTCTTCAATTGCCACTTTCAGGAAGGCACATAGACTAAGCCAAGTGAATTGGCAGAGCTGAGAGGCATCGCTTGGATACATCAAAACGCAGGCATCTGCAACCGCAGCGGCCGGGTGCAGAAGCGGCCACGGCTGCCGAGGGAGAGGAGGGCCCAGGCTGCTGATCTGGGCATCTTCTGGCTACCGCGGCAGGAGAGGAGGAGGCAGAGCCAGATTTGTGGGGGAGACTTTGATAGGCCCGTCAGCCACGTGGCTGCAACTCATTCTAGTTCGAAAGGCCGTGTGAGGGTTCGGGGTGGGGGGGGCGGGGGGGCGGTGAGGAAACATCCCTGCATGTGTCACAGGAGCCGCAGAGCTGCCCCGTGGGTTCCTGGGCACCCAGGCTGCACGGCCCTGTCCGGCGTGTGCCTGTGTCGCACTTCTGCAGCGGTGCCCCCCTGCGGGCTCCCCTCAGCACGGACCAGCGGGGTGCGCATGGCAGGCGCCCATGCCATTCCTGCAGCTGAAGGCGCCCGCGCTCTGCTGCGCACGTCGCGGCACCCGGAGGGCAGTTGCCGGCTGGGCCTGGGGTGGCACCGGGACTAAAGGGCCGAAATCGAGCGGAAGCCAATGCCGGTGCCTGGTCGGAATCACCCCGACTGGGAATCGGGCTTTGGGGTGCAGCTCAGCACTGCCTTTGGGGCAGAGGGGGCAACATCAGGAGTGGCCTTCCCTGCCCCCTGGGGGATGTTCTGTGGGGGGGGTTGAACCCGGGCTCAGCCGCTGTGGACGACGCTGCAAGCTTTCAGACCCTAGTGTCCCCCACCGCAGCGCAGCAGCAGGACAATTTGCTGGGTCTGCTTTGGCATTTGCTCGGCTATTGTTAAAATCTTACTAAAAGTAACGAATTAAAACAGATTTGCCCGCAAAATTACAGAGCTGCAGGAGACGGTTAATTAAGATGCGTGGCTTTTTCCGCACCTCTTGCCTGAAACTTCCATTTGCCTTAAAATCAAGACAATCTGTCATATCAGTGGAAAATCTGGCATGGAAAATTTGCTTGTGAGGGATAACCTTAGAAAATTACAGAAACTTCTTTGTAAGGCATGGATGAATTTCCACAGTTGCTTTCAAGCTGATTGTGATTGTTCTTTCTCCCTCTTCCCCACCCCGCACCGGAAGAAACCCTACTTTTTTCTGTTTGTCAGTATAGACAATGGCAACGACTCAGTTCCTTTTGGGAACATATCTTGCGCTGATTATGCATTCTGAAAGTGATGACTTTCTCAAATCCCCTTCTTGCATCTGGAAGGCAAAGGCCTATCTTTGCATGCACCGCAGCACTCGGTGTACGTACAGGTACGATGCACGACATCACGTGTTTCCGTGTGCAGCAGACGTTCGCATGTGCTCGACCGCCACGTCGGCTGCATGCATCATGCTGCTGCGCTTGTCTGCACATGCGGCGTTCTGCCATGCGCGCTCACAAGGGCTCGTTCCTGCGTGTTCACGGACGTGCGTCTCCATGTTTGCGCGTGACTCGAGGCAGGGCGTATCTGTGGCAAATGGATACCTTTCGCTGCATGTCTGCACGTGGCACAGGGTCACATTTCCGTGGCACACATCCACCTGTGGCACCGTCTCCTCCATGTCTCCGCATGTAACGGGTGCTTCTGTGGGTCTGCGCACCCTGCACTGCCCAGCCACGCTCCCGCGTCAGGTTCTGGGGGGTCCACATCTGGACCACCGAGCCGGCACTGGTGCCCCCTCGCGCCACGTTAGCCAAGCCCGGAGAGGGATGGCTGCTTTTGAAGCAGCGGCTTTTTGCCTTCCCTAAACGGCAGGCAACTGTGCGGGGCGGGCCCCGTGGGTGAAGGCACAGAAATGAGGGCGCCCAAGGCAGGCGGGCGGCCCGTTCCTGCTCCAAACGGATCGCCAGCCTGCCCTCCTCCTGCGAAACCCGCGGCACCTCGGGGGGCTCAGGGCGGCGCTGGAGGGCGGCAGCGCCAGGAGAAGGCTGCGCCCCTGCCGCGCGCGAGGATCCCGCGCAGGAGGCGCGCCCCTCGTCCTCGCCTGGGGGCCCGGCCGGGCCTCTCCCCGCGGAGCCGCCGCGGCCCCGCGCTCTGCCGCGAAGGCTCCGGCTACCGGGGGGCCGCGAGGAGGGGCGCTGCCGCCGCCGCCCGCGCCCGCGCCCCAGGCCCGCAGG